>NC_138304.1:57495000-58095000 GCF_965601325.2 Salmo salar | reverse complement strand
CCTTCATACTGATACTGTATAATACTGTAGGTAAATCCCCCTTCATACTGGTACTGTATAATACTATAGTTAATAAATCACCCTTCATACTGGTACTGTGTAATATTGTAGTTAAATCCCCCTTCATACTGGTACTGTATAATACTGTAGTTAAATCCCCCTGCATACTGGTAGTGTATAATACTGTAGTTAAATCCCCCTTCATACTGGTACTGTATAATACTGTAGTTAAATCCCCCTTCATACTGGTACTGTATAATACTGTAGTTAAATCCCCCTTCATACTGGTACTGAATAATACTGTAGTTAAATCCCCCTTCATACTGGTACTGTATAATACTGTAGTTAAAACCCCTTCATACTGGTACTGATTAATACTGTAGGTAAATCCCCCTTCATACTGGTACTGTATAATACTGTTGTTAAATCCCCCTTCATACTGGTACTGTATAATACTGTAGTTAAATCCCCCTTCATACTGGTACTGTATAATACTGTAGTTAAATCCCCGTTCATACTGGTACTGTATAATACTGTAGTTAAATCCCCCTTCATACTGGTACTTTATAATACTGTAGTTAAATCCCCCTTCATACCGGTACTGTATAATACTGTAATTAAATCCCCCTTCATAAAGTACTGTATATTACTGTAGTTAAATCACCCTTCATACTGGTACTGTATAATACTGTAGTTAAATCCCCCTTCATACTGGTACTGTATAATACTGTAGTTAAATCCCCCTTCATACTGGTACTGTATAATACTGTAGTTAATAAATCACCCTTCATACTGGTACTGTATAATACTGTAGTTAAATCCCCCTTCATACTGGTACTGTGTAATACTGTAGTTAAATCATCCTTCATACTGGTACTGTATAGTACTGTAGTTAAATCCC
This sequence comes from Salmo salar, assembly GCF_965601325.2. Lineage (NCBI taxonomy): Eukaryota > Metazoa > Chordata > Actinopteri > Salmoniformes > Salmonidae > Salmo > Salmo salar. Next base: position 58,094,099 of record NC_138304.1, on the reverse strand, counting down.
CCTTCATACTGGTACTGTATAATACTGTAGTTAAATCCCCCTTCATACTGGTACGGTATAATACTGTAGTAAAAACCCCCTTTCATACTGGTACTGTATAATACTGTAGTTAAATCCCCCTTCATACTGATACTGTATAATACTGTAGTTAAATCCCCCTTCATACTGGTACTGTATAATACTATAGTTAATAAATCACCCTTCATACTGGTACTGTGTAATACTGTAGTTAAATCCCCCTTCATACTGGTACTGTATAATACTGTAGTTAAATCACCCTTCATTCTAGTACTGTATAATACTGTAGTTAAATCCCCCTTCATACTGGTCTGTATAATACTGTAGTTAAATCCCCCTTCATACCTGGTACTGTATAATACTGTAGTTAAATCCCCCTTCATTCCGGTACTGTATAATACTGTAGTTAAATCCCCCATCATACTGGTACTGTATAATACTGTAGTTAAATCCCCCTTCATACTGGTACTGTATAATACTGTAGTTAAATCCCCCTTCATACTGGTACTGTATAATACTGTAGTTAAATCCCCCTTCATACTGGTACTGTATAATACTGTAGTTAAATCCCCCTTCATACTGGTACTGAATAATACTGTAGTTAAATCCCCCTTCATACTGGTACTGTATAATACTGTAGTTAAAACCCCTTCATACTGGTACTGAATAATACTGTAGTTAAATCCCCCTTCATACTGGTACTGTATAATACTGTTGTTAAATCCCCCTTCATACTGGTACTGTATAATACTGTAGTTAAATCCCCCTTCATACTGGTACTGTATAATACTGTAGTTAAATCCCCCTTCATACTGGTACTGTATAATACTGTAGTTAAATCCCCCTTCATACTGGTACTTTATAATACTGTAGTTAAATCCCCCTTCATACCGGTACTGTATAATACTGTAATTAAATCCCCCTTCATAAAGTACTGTATATTACTGTAGTTAAATCACCCTTCATACTGGTACTGTATAATACTGTAGTTAAATCCCCCTTCATACTGGTACTGTATAATACTGTAGTTAAATCCCCCTTCATACTGGTACTGTATAATACTGTAGTTAATAAATCACCCTTCATACTGGTACTGTATAATACTGTAGTTAAATCCCCCTTCATACTGGTACTGTATAATACTGTAGTTAAATCATCCTTCATACTGGTACTGTATAGTACTGTAGTTAAATCCCCCTTCATACTGGTACTGTATAATACTGTAGTAAAAACCCCCTTTCATACTGGTACTGTATAATACTGTAGTTAAATCCCCCTTCATACTGATACTGTATAATACTGTAGTTAAATCCCCCTTCATACTGGTACTGTATAATACTGTAGTTAAATCCCCCTTCATACTGGTACTGTATAATACTGTAGTTAAATCCCCCTTCATTCCGGTACTGTATAATACTGTAGTTAAATCCCCCATCATACTGGTACTGTATAATACTGTAGTTAAATCCCCCTTCATACTGGTACTGTATAATACTGTAGTTAATAAATCACCCTTCATACTGGTACTGTATAATACTGTAGTTAAATCCCCCTTCATACTGGTACTGTGTAATACTGTAGTTAAATCATCCTTCATACTGGTACTGTGTAATACTGTAGTTAAATCATCCTTCATACTGGTACTGTATAGTACTGTAGTTAAATCCCCCTTCATACTGGTACTGTATAATACTGTAGTTAAATCCCCCTTCATACTGGTACTGTATAATACTGTAGTTAAAACCCCCTTTCATTCTGGTACTGTATAATACTGTAGTTAAATCCCCCTTCATACTGATACTGTATAATACTGTAGTTAAATCCCCCTTCATACTGGTACTGTATAATACTATAGTTAATAAATCACCCTTCATACTGGTACTGTGTAATATTGTAGTTAAATCCCCCTTCATACTGGTACTGTATAATACTGTAGTTAAATCCCCCTGCATACTGGTAGTGTATAATACTGTAGTTAAATCCCCCTTCATACTGGTACTGTATAATACTGTAGTTAAATCCCCCTTCATACTGGTACTGTATAATACTGTAGTTAAATCCCCCTTCATACTGGTACTGAATAATACTGTAGTTAAATCCCCCTTCATACTGGTACTGTATAATACTGTATTTAAAACCCCTTCATACTGGTACTGAATAATACTGTAGGTAAATCCCCCTTCATACTGGTACTGTATAATACTGTTGTTAAATCCCCCTTCATACTGGTACTGTATAATACTGTAGTTAAATCCCCCTTCATACTGGTACTGTATAATACTGTAGTTAAATCCCCGTTCATACTGGTACTGTATAATACTGTAGTTAAATCCCCCTTCATACTGGTACTTTATAATACTGTAGTTAAATCCCCCTTCATACCGGTACTGTATAATACTGTAATTAAATCCCCCTTCATAAAGTACTGTATATTACTGTAGTTAAATCACCCTTCATACTGGTACTGTATAATACTGTAGTTAAATCCCCCTTCATACTGGTACTGTATAATACTGTAGTTAAATCCCCCTTCATACTGGTACTGTATAATACTGTAGTTAATAAATCACCCTTCATACTGGTACTGTATAATACTGTAGTTAAATCCCCCTTCATACTGGTACTGTGTAATACTGTAGTTAAATCATCCTTCATACTGGTACTGTATAGTACTGTAGTTAAATCCCCCTTCATACTGGTACTGTATAATACTGTAGTTAAATCCCCCTTCATACTGGTACGGTATAATACTGTAGTAAAAACCCCCTTTCATACTGGTACTGTATAATACTGTAGTTAAATCCCCCTTCATACTGGTACTGTATAATACTGTAGTTAAATCCCCCTTCATACTGGTACTGTATAATACTGTAGTTAAATCACCCTTCATTCTAGTACTGTATAATACTGTAGTTAAATCCCCCTTCATACTGGTCTGTATAATACTGTAGTTAAATCCCCCTTCATACCTGGTACTGTATAATACTGTAGTTAAATCCCCCTTCATTCCGGTACTGTATAATACTGTAGTTAAATCCCCCATCATACTGGTACTGTATAATACTGTAGTTAAATCCCCCTTCATACTGGTACTGTATAATACTGTAGTTAATAAATCACCCTTCATACTGGTACTGTATAATACTGTAGTTAAATCCCCCTTCATACTGGTACTGTGTAATACTGTAGTTAAATCATCCTTCATACTGGTACTGTGTAATACTGTAGTTAAATCATCCTTCATACTGGTACTGTATAGTACTGTAGTTAAATCCCCCTTCATACTGGTACTGTATAATACTGTAGTTAAATCCCCCTTCATACTGGTACTGTATAATACTGTAGTTAAAACCCCCTTTCATTCTGGTACTGTATAATACTGTAGTTAAATCCCCCTTCATACTGATACTGTATAATACTGTAGTTAAATCCCCCTTCATACTGGTACTGTATAATACTATAGTTAATAAATCACCCTTCATACTGGTACTGTGTAATATTGTAGTTAAATCCCCCTTCATACTGGTACTGTATAATACTGTAGTTAAATCCCCCTGCATACTGGTAGTGTATAATACTGTAGTTAAATCCCCCTTCATACTGGTACTGTATAATACTGTAGTTAAATCCCCCTTCATACTGGTACTGTATAATACTGTAGTTAAATCCCCCTTCATACTGGTACTGAATAATACTGTAGTTAAATCCCCCTTCATACTGGTACTGTATAATACTGTAGTTAAAACCCCTTCATACTGGTACTGAATAATACTGTAGGTAAATCCCCCTTCATACTGGTACTGTATAATACTGTTGTTAAATCCCCCTTCATACTGGTACTGTATAATACTGTAGTTAAATCCCCCTTCATACTGGTACTGTATAATACTGTAGTTAAATCCCCGTTCATACTGGTACTGTATAATACTGTAGTTAAATCCCCCTTCATACTGGTACTTTATAATACTGTAGTTAAATCCCCCTTCATACCGGTACTGTATAATACTGTAATTAAATCCCCCTTCATAAAGTACTGTATATTACTGTAGTTAAATCACCCTTCATACTGGTACTGTATAATACTGTAGTTAAATCCCCCTTCATACTGGTACTGTATAATACTGTAGTTAAATCCCCCTTCATACTGGTACTGTATAATACTGTAGTTAATAAATCACCCTTCATACTGGTACTGTATAATACTGTAGTTAAATCCCCCTTCATAGTGGTACTGTGTAATACTGTAGTTAAATCATCCTTCATACTGGTACTGTATAGTACTGTAGTTAAATCCCCCTTCATACTGGTACTGTATAATACTGTAGTTAAATCCCCCTTCATACTGGTACGGTATAATACTGTAGTAAAAACCCCCTTTCATACTGGTACTGTATAATACTGTAGTTAAATCCCCCTTCATACTGGTACTGTATAATACTGTAGTTAAATCCCCCTTCATACTGGTACTGTATAATACTGTAGTTAAATCACCCTTCATTCTAGTACTGTATAATACTGTAGTTAAATCCCCCTTCATACTGGTCTGTATAATACTGTAGTTAAATCCCCCTTCATACCTGGTACTGTATAATACTGTAGTTAAATCCCCCTTCATTCCGGTACTGTATAATACTGTAGTTAAATCCCCCATCATACTGGTACTGTATAATACTGTAGTTAAATCCCCCTTCATACTGGTACTGTATAATACTGTAGTTAAATCCCCCTTCATACTGGTACTGTATAATACTGTAGTTAAATCCCCCTTCATACTGGTACTGTATAATACTGTAGTTAAATCCCCCTTCATACTGGTACTGAATAATACTGTAGTTAAATCCCCCTTCATACTGGTACTGTATAATACTGTAGTTAAAACCCCTTCATACTGGTACTGAATAATACTGTAGTTAAATCCCCCTTCATACTGGTACTGTATAATACTGTTGTTAAATCCCCCTTCATACTGGTACTGTATAATACTGTAGTTAAATCCCCCTTCATACTGGTACTGTATAATACTGTAGTTAAATCCCCCTTCATACTGGTACTGTATAATACTGTAGTTAAATCCCCCTTCATACTGGTACTTTATAATACTGTAGTTAAATCCCCCTTCATACCGGTACTGTATAATACTGTAGTTAAATCCCCCTTCATACTGGTCTGTATAATACTGTAGTTAAATCCCCCTTCATACTGGTACTGTATAATACTGTAGTTAAATCATCCTTCATACTGGTACTGTATAGTACTGTAGTTAAATCCCCCTTCATACTGGTACTGTATAATACTGTAGTAAAAACCCCCTTTCATACTGGTACTGTATAATACTGTAGTTAAATCCCCCTTCATACTGATACTGTATAATACTGTAGTTAAATCCCCCTTCATACTGGTACTGTATAATACTATAGTTAATAAATCACCCTTCATACTGGTACTGTGTAAGACTGTAGTTAAATCCCCCTTCATACTGGTACTGTATAATACTGTAGTTAAATCACCCTTCATTCTAGTACTGTATAATACTGTAGTTAAATCCCCCTTCATACTGGTCTGTATAATACTGTAGTTAAATCCCCCTTCATACCTGTACTGTATAATACTGTAGTTAAATAACCCTTCATACTGGTCTGTATAATACTGTAGTTAAATCCCCCTTCATGCTGGTACTGTATAATACTGTAGTTAAATCCCCCTTCATACTGGTACTGTATAACACTGTAGTTAAATCACCCCTTAATACTTGTACTGTGTAATACTGTAGTTAAATCCCCCTTCATACTGGTACTGTATAATACTGTAGTTAAATCCCCCTTCATACTGGTACTGTATAATACTGTAGTTTAATCCCCCTTCATACTGGTACTGTATAATGCTGTAGTTAAATCCCCCTTCATACTGGTACTGTATAATACTGTAGTTAATAAATCCCCCTTTCATACTGGTACTGTATAATACTGTAGTTAAATCCCCCTTCATACTGGTACTGTATAATACTGTAGTTAAATCCCCCTTCATTCCGGTACTGTATAATACTGTAGTTAAATCCCCCATCATACTGGTACTGTATAATACTGTAGTTAAATCCCCCTTCATACTGGTACTGTATAATACTGTAGTTAATAAATCACCCTTCATACTGGTACTGTATAATACTGTAGTTAAATCCCCCTTCATACTGGTACTGTGTAATACTGTAGTTAAATCATCCTTCATACTGGTACTGTGTAATACTCTAGTTAAATCATCCTTCATACTGGTACTGTATAACACTGTAGTTAAATCACCCCTTAATACTTGTACTGTGTAATACTGTAGTTAAATCCCCCTTCATACTGGTACTGTATAATACTGTAGTTAAATCCCCCTTCATACTGGTACTGTATAATACTGTAGTTAAATCCCCCTTCATACTGGTACTGTATAATACTGTAGTTAAAACCCCCTTTCATACTGGTACTGTATAATACTGTAGTTAAATCCCCCTTCATACTGATACTGTATAATACTGTAGTTAAATCCCCCTTCATACTGGTACTGTATAATACTATAGTTAATAAATCACCCTTCATTCTGGTACTGTGTAATACTGTAGTTAAATCCCCCTTCATACTGGTACTGTATAATACTGTAGTTAAATCCCCCTGCATACTGGTACTGTATAATACTGTAGTTAAATAACCCTTCATAGCAGTACTGTATAATACTGTAGTTAAATCCCCCTTCATACTGGTACTGAATAATACTGTAGTTAAATCCCCCTTCATACTGGTACTGTATAATACTGTAATTAAATCCCCCTTCATACTGGTACTGTATAATACTGTAGTTAAATCCCCCTTCATACTGGTACTGTATAATACTGTAGTTAAATCCCCCTTCATACTGGTACTGTATAATACTGTAGTTAAATCCCCCTTCATACTGGTACTTTATAATACTGTAGTTAAATCCCCCTTCATACCGGTACTGTATAATACTGTAATTAAATCCCACTTCATAAAGTACTGTATATTACTGTAGTTAAATCACCCTTCATACCTGTACTGTATAATACTGTAGTTAAATCCCCCTTCATACTGGTACTGTATAATACTGTAGTTAAATCCCCCTTCAAACTGGTACTGTATAATACTGTAGTTAATAAATCACCCTTCAGACTGGTACTGTATAATACTGTAGTTAAATAACCCTTCATACTGGTACTGTATAATACTGTAGTTAAATCCCCCTTCATACCGGTACTGTATAATACTGTAGTTAAATCCCCCTTCATACTGGTACTGTATAATACTGTAGTTAATAAATCACCCTTCATACTGGTACTGTGTAATACTGTAGTTAAATCCCCCTTCATACTGGTACTGTATAATACTGTAGTTAAATCCCAATTCATACTGGTACTGTATAATACTGTAGTTAATAAATCACCCTTCATACTGGTACTGTGTAATACTGTAGTTAAATCCCCCTTCATACTGGTACTGTATAATACTGTAGTTAAATCCCAATTCATACTGGTACTGTATAATACTCTAGTTAAATAACCCTTCATACCAGTACTGTATAATACTGTAGTTAAATCCCCCTTCATACTGGTACTGTATAATACTGTAGTTCAATCCCCCTTCATACTGGTACTGTATAATACTGTAGGTAAATCCCCCTTCATACTGGTACTGTATAATACTGTAGTTAAAACCCCCTTCATACTGGTACTGTATAATACTGTAGTTAAATCCCCCTTCATACTGGTACTGTATAATACTGTAATTAAATCCCCCTTCATACTGGTACTGTATAATACTGTAGTTAAATCCCCCTTCATACTGGTACTGTATAATACTGTAGTTAAATCCCCCTTCATACTGGTACTGTATAATACTGTAGTTAAATCCCCCTTCATACTGGTACTTTATAATACTGTAGTTAAATCCCCCTTCATACCAGTACTGTATAATACTGTAATTAAATCCCCCTTCATACAGTACTGTATATTACTGTAGTTAAATCACCCTTCATACTGGTACTGTATAATACTGTAGTTAAATCCCCCTTCATACTGGTACTGTATAATACTGTAGTTAAATCCCCCTTCATACTGGTACTGTATGATACTGTAGTTAATAAATCACCCTTCATACTGTTAGTTTATAATACTGTAGTTAAATCCCCCATCATACTGGTACTGTATAATACTGTAGTTAAATCCCCCTTCATACTGGTACTGTATAATACTGTAGTTAAATCCCCCTTCATACTGGTACTGTATAATACTGTAGTTAAATCCCCCTTCATACTGGTACTCTGTAATACTTATCCTTATCTTCCGTATAGATTTACATTTTTTATTAATCCTTATCCTTTATTTAAACCACACCTCCCACTCTCTCCTTAGTTCTGTTGAACTTCTGAGGAATATTAATTTTGGCATGAAAAACAACATGTGTGTGTGTGTGTGTGAAACCAGTTCTGTGGAAGAACTGGCTAACACTACCTTAAATAACCACAGAACTACCCTCAAGACAACGCTTTTTATCGCTACTCAACCTTTCAACATGGAAATTCATCCTCACTCGTTTTATTTAATAACAACGTGCAAGACTGGGTTAGAGGAAGGGGAGTGGGAGGTTTAAGTAAACCACAGAGAGAGAGAGAGAGAGAGAGAGAGAGAGAGAGAGAGAGAGAGAGAGAGAGAGAGAGAGAGAGAGAGAGAGAGAGATGAGTTTACATAAACCACAGAGAGAGAGAGAGAGATGAGTTTACATAAACCACAGAGAGAGAGAGAGAGAGAGAGATGAGTTTACATAAACCACAGAGAGAGAGAGATGAGTTTACATAAACCACAGAGAGAGAGAGAGATGAGTTTACATAAACCACAGAGAGAGAGAGAGATGAGTTTACATAAACCACAGAGAGAGAGAGAGAGATGAGTTTACATAAACCACAGAGAGAGAGAGAGATGAGTTTACATAAACCACAGAGAGAGAGAGAGATGAGTTTACATAAACCACAGTGAGACAGAGAGAGAGAGAGAGAGAGAGAGATGAGCCAGAGAGAGAGAGAGTTGTGGTACTGATGTAATGGTGAAGATGACCGTTATTTAGTTATAAGTTAGTTATAGTTTCATTTTTTATATTTCATTTTGTATTATTATTTACTGCCATTTTATATTATCATTTGTTATTGTTTAGAATTTTATTAGTATACATTGTCGCTTTGGCAATACTGACACAATGTTTTTCATGCCAATAAAGCAGCTTGAATTTGAATTTGAGAGAGGGAGAGATGAGAGATGAGAGAGAGAGAGAGAGAGATACATGAGAGAGAGAGAGATACATGAGAGAGAGAGAGAGAGAGAGACAGAGATGAGAGAGGGAGAGATGAGAGAGAGATGAGAGAGGGAGAGATGAGAGAGATATGAGAGAGAGAGAGAGAGGGAGAGATGAGAGAGATGAGAGAGAGATGAGAGAGAGATATGAGAGAGAGAGAGAGAGAGAGATGAGAGAGGGAAAGATGAGAGAGAGATGAGAGAGCTGAGAGAGGGAGAGAGAGAGAGAGAGAGAGAGATGAGTTTACATAAACCACATTGAGTCTTTTCCTTCTCCAGTTTAAAGTGAAACATAATTACTCTCCTCAACTCAGCCCAGATGGAGAGGATTACTATTTACAGTAATGTGTGTGTGTGTGTGTGTGTGTGTGTATGTGTGTAAGTGCATGCATGTGTGTGAGTGTGGGGAGTGTGTGTGTGGGGAGTGTGTGTGTGTGTGTATGTGTGTAAGTGCGCGCGTGTGTGTGTGTGTGTGTGTGTGTGTGTGTGTGTGTGTGTGTGTGTGTGTGTGTGTGTGTGTAAGTGCGTGTGTGTGTGTGTAAGTGCGTGTGTGTGTGTGTGTGTGTGTGTGTGTGTGTGTAAGTGCACGCGTGTGTGTGTGTGTGTGTGTGTGTGTGTGTGTGTGTGTGTGTGTGTGTGTGTGTGTGTGTGTGTGTGTGTGTGTGTGTGTGTGTGTGTGTGTGTGTGTGTGTGTGTGTGTGTGTGTGTGTGTGTGTTCCACTATGACTCACAGCTCCTGGAGGAGACTGTAATGTAACTCTAAACATGTTGGTGACCATGTCTGATTCAAAGAAGCTTGAGTGTGTTTGTTCTTGTTCGTGTGAGTGGATGGGGTATTTCCGTGTGTGTGTGTGTTCGTGTGTGTGTGTGTGTGCGTGTGTGTTACTGATGTCTGATTAAAAGAACAGGAAAGGGCAGCCTCTCTAATCAACGTTATAATCGTTTAGATCTGAACCAACCAAAGCTAACGACAGGAAATAGTCCAACTGACTTCCTGTGGGAAGGTTTGTTTTATTTATTTAACCATTATTGAAGAACCAGTTTTATTTGACAAAAAGGTAATGGGAAGCCACAACACAGCGAATTATATATAGAGAATAACATTGTAATACGACGAACGTCAGAGGAGAGAGTGGCGAGAGAGAGAGAGAGAGAGAGAGAGCGAGAGAGAGAGAGTGAAAGAGAGAGAGAGGTAGCAACAAAGAGAGAGAGAGAGAGAGGTAGCGACAAAGAGAGAGAGAGAGAGAGGTAGCGACAAAGGGAGAGAGAGAGGTAGCGACAAAGAGAGAGAGAGAGACAGAGAGAGAGAGAGAGAGAGAGAGAGAGAGAGAGAGGGAGCGAGAGAGAGAGAGAGAGAAAGAGAGAGAGAGAGGTAGCGACAAAAAGAGAGAGAGAGAGAGAGAGAGAGAGAAGTCATGCAGAAGAACAGCTCCTGACTTGTTATAACTTTTTGGTTGTTAAGAGCGAGATTAACACGACTAAATTAGCAAAAAATGTATAGGTAATCAAATTGTACAACTGAAGATCAACACAGGAGGAAAAGATTGACAGAGAGTGAGTTAAAAGACCAATCTTCATCGTGGTAGCTAGCCAAATTCAAATCTGTCAGCTAGCTTATCGTCTAGCCCTAACCGTTTACTGGTGGTAACCATAGCAACATGGCCACTGAGGCAGTGCTAGCAGCGACAGCAACCGCAGAGACTGAGAGATTTTCGCCGTTGTTTTTTGAATACCCAGCAGAAATCAAATCAGAGAAGGGAAGAATCAACTTTAAACACAGAATTCTGAGGGAGAACCCAGAAACTTTGTTCGCCGACTGCTCACAAAACGGGACTGTTACAAACCTGTTATTTTACACAGACCACACTACTGCCTGGCATACAGCTGTAACCAGGCATTTCAGCTATACCACGAAGAAAGGCATCTGCAAGGGAAGGCAAATCCACATTTTTGAGGACAGCGATAAGGACCAGGAAAACAGGTTTCTGACGGTAAACATGTATCAGAACGGCACTATCATGGTCCAGGGCAGTGAGGCTGCACTCAGCTCTGTTGTGCAGGACTTCCCCACTCTAAGGAAGATAGCAGAAAGCAAAAAAGAAAAGGACAGCACCCCGACCTCTCCCCTCACCTCAGGCACCCCAACAGCAGGACTATCCTCCCCCCTGCCTGCCTACAACCACCAGAGCCAAGACCACACTACCATCAGCCTGTTGAGAGACAGGCTGGCTGTGTTAGAGGTATGGGTTACTGAGCTGAAGGAGCAGCCCCCCAGCTACACCACCACCAGCCCAGACACAGAGCTTCTACAGGACCAGATCAACCAGTGCAGGACCCAGCTGAAGAACTCTGTCCAGGAGCTGAGAGAGAGCCTTACCACAGCTCTTGAGGAGGTAAAGGCCACCATAAGGAGAGAGCTAGTGCAGGTAAAGGAGGAGATGGCAAAGGAGTTGTCTGTCATCAAGAGGGTGCTACAGCACAGAGAACAGACTGTAGAGACTCCCAGAGAGAAGCTGCAGCCCCTCACCACCCCTAACAACCCCACTGACCCACCTTTACCCACAATCCCCCCCCATACCGACAACACTCTACCCACACCCCCAGTCAACAAAGAGGCCCAAATAGAGACCCCTACTACAGAGAGAAGCTCTCTGCCCCCCCCTGACACACCCCCACACCCCCCTCCATGTACACAGGCCCTGTGTACTCCAGCCCCAGACCGTAAACACACTAATCTGGCAAAACCCTCTGAGGTGGCCATCCTCATTGACTCAAATGGGAAATTCATCCAAGAAGATAAACTCTTCCCCCAACACAAGGTGTGCAAAATATGGTGCCCAAAAACACAGGATGCACTCCACATCCTGTCCCAGCCTGACTTTGGCACACCAGGCCACATTATTATTCACACCGGCACCAACAACCTGCGAGAGGAACAGGAGAGAGTAGGCAGCCTGGTCAACAGAGTAGCAGAGAGGGCCTCTGAGTTGTTCCCCAACTCCCACATCACCATCTCCACTCTGCTGCCCCGCAAAGACTTTCATCCCCGTACTATTCAGAAAGTCAACGCTGACATCACCAGAGGGTGTGGCCTACTCCCGAACGTACACGTTGCTCACCACCCAACAATCACCCCAGAGCATCTACACGACCACTCCCACCTGAGGAAGCAGACAGTAGGGATGTTTGCCAAGTCTCTAAAGGACGTGGCACTTGGTAGACAAACACCCCATGCTGTACTGGACAGAGGACCACCCAGAGACCCCTACCAGACCACTGCACCACCAAGGAGCCCCAGGCCCCTTCAACGCCACACCAGACCCAGTGCACCCCACAGGCCCCACCCACCCCCAGAGCATCACCACTTCCATCGGCTTAGCCAGACCAGACCGGGCCCAGCCTATTATCCCGCACCAGACCACCACCCCTACCCGACCAGAGAGGAAGTCCCACGGCCCAGACCTGGCCCCCCTCCACCTCACAGGGCCCAACAGCAGGACCAGCGCAGCTACGCGGAGGTCATCAGAGGACAGGAGAACCCTGTAGGATTAAGTGAGATTAAACAGCTCCTCCAATACATCTGCACTAAACTGCACTAAACACACACGGACGCATACACACACACACACACACACACACACACCTATTGTACTAGAATTTACTTGTTCAATGAATAGGAATATTTAACAGAATAACAGAATAAATGTTAGCTGATATCCTGTTTATCTCACTCTTAACAACTTATTAGTTAATAGTTACTGTGTTTCTGACTGCTATTCTTTCTTTTTGCAACATGAAATCACTATCAGTTAGCATGTGGAACATCCAGGGCCTAAACTCATCAATCTTTGGTCTGAAGAGTTTAGCACTGGAGTTCAACAAAAATCTTAAAGATGTTGATGTCATCATTCTGCAGGAGACATGGTGTAAGGCTGACGTTGTCACTCACTGTCCCACAGGCTACAGAGAGGTCATTGTGCCGTCACAGAAACACAGCTCTGTCAATAGAGGCAGAGACTCTGGAGGATTGATCATTTGGTACAAATCCGAACTACAAAATCTAATTGATCCCCTGAAAATTGGCAAATACCACATTTGGTTAAAACTCAAAAAAGAACTTGTACTGACAGAAAAAGATGTGTTCCTTTGTGCAATATATATCCCCCCCTCAGAATCCCCATATTACTCAGAGGAGATCTTCCCCACCCTTGAGGAAGAGACGTGCCATTTCCAGGCCCAGGGAAATGTGCTCATCTGTGGGGACACAAATGCGCGCACAGGAACACTACCTGATCTAACGAGCACACGAGGGGACAGCTTTATTACAGGCCATACTGTTTCTAACTGTCTTAATCTCCCCCATAGAAACAACAGTGACAGCACCGTCAACAAAAACGGAAGGGATCTTTTGCAGCTCTGTAGAAGCCTGGGTCTGTACTTTGTCAATGGTAGGTTACGGGGGGACTCTTTGGGGAGATTCACCTACTGCTCACCTCTTGGCCACAGTACAGTAGACTATATGATCACAGACATGGACCCTTTCTCTCTCAGCTCATTCACTGTCAAGCCACTAACACCTCTGTCTGATCACAGCCAAATTACGTTGTTCCTCAAAAGAACAGACATGGAAACAACCACACATTCACAGCCCAGTAAGCTGTACAACATCAGAAATTCATACAGATGGGCCCAAAACAGCACAGAAGAATACCAGAAAGCAACCTGGAACCAAAATGTCCAAACACTCTTAGATAACTTTCTGGATACCACATTCACTCACAGTAAAGAAGGCATCAATCTAGCAGTACGAAACATCAACTATATATTCAGGCAAACGGCAAAAGAAGCACAATTGAAATTGATAAAAAACAAAACTAAAAAAATCGCAGATGACAACTGGTTTGATGCAGATTGTAAAATTATAAGGAAAAAACTTAGAACACTATCCAACCAAAAGCACAGAGACCCAAATAATGGTGAACTACGCCTTCATTACTGTGAGACTTTAAAACTCTATAAACGTACACTCAGAACCAAAAAAGCACAGTACAACAGCAAGCAGCTGACACTAATTGAGGAGTCCATAAACACAAACAACTTTTGGCAAAATTGGAAAAAACTAAAAAAATCTAAACAAGAGGAATTAGCGATACAAAATGGTGACATATGGACAACCCATTTCAAAACACTCTACAACACCGTTCAAATTGACACAAACGCAGAACAACGCCAAATCCATGAGAAGTTGAATGGATTAGAAAAAGCTATAAAGGACAATCAAAACCCATTGGACTCCCCAATTACTGACCAGGAGCTCTATAAGAAACTTCAGGCCCTCAAATTTAAAAAAGCATGCGGACCTGATGGCATCCTAAATGAGATGCTCAAACTCACTAGTGCAAAATTTCAATTGGCTATATTAAAACTGTTTAATTTGATCCTGAGTGTAGGTTATTTCCCTGACATCTGGAATCAAGGACTCATAACCCCAATCTTTAAGAACGGAGACAAATTTGACCCTAACAATTACAGAGGCATTTGTGTGAACAGTAACCTGGGGAAGGTTTTCTGTAGTATCATCAATGTAAGAGTTCTAAACTTCCTTAATAAGGACAATGTCTTGAGTAAAAGCCAAATTGGATTTATACCAAAACATCGCACAACTGATCATATTTACACCTTACACACCCTGATAGATAAACATGTCCACCAAAATAATACCAAAATATACGCTTGCTTTATCGACTTCCAAAAAGCATTTGATTCTATTTGGCATACAGGACTGTTCTACAAAGTTATTGAAAGTGGTGTAGGGGGTAAAACATATGACATAATTAAATCAATGTATACTGGCAATACGTGCAGCATTAAAATTGGTAAGAAAAGAACAGAATTCTTTAACCAGGGGCGGGGCCTTCGTCAGGGTTGCAATCTGAGCCCTGCACTATTCAATATTTACATTAACGAATTGGCCACTATTCTAGAAAAATCCTCAGCCCCTGGTGTTAGTCTCCACAATTCAGAAGTTAAATGCCTACTCTTCGCAGATGACCTATGCCTGATGTCACCCACAGCACCTGGCCTACAGCAGAGCCTGGACCTGCTAGAGCAGTACTGCCAGACCTGGGCCCTGGCAGTAAACCCCAAAAAGACTAAAATAATGATTTTCCAGAGAAGATCCAGATCTCAGGGAATTAGACCAAAGTTCTCAATTGGTACAAAATATATAGAGTACTGTACACACTACAATTACTTAGGTTTAAAAATAAGCTCAACTGGACACCTTAATGAGGCAGTGAATGAACTGAGAGAGAAAGCACGCAGGGCATTCTACGCCATTAAAAAGCAAATTCAAATTGAAATACCTATTAAAATTTGGCTAAAACTAATTGAATATGTCATTGAACCAATTGCACTTTATGGCAGCGAGGTGTGGGGTCCACTTGCAAAACAAGATTTCATCAAATGGGACAAACACCCCATTGAAACCCTACATGCAGAGTTCTGTAAGATTCTCCTACGTGTCCAGAGGAAAACTACAAACAATGCATGCAGGGCAGAATTAGGCCAATATCCACTAATAATAAAAACTCAAAAAAGAGCAATTAAGTTTTGGAAACATCTAAAATACAGTGACCCCCGCTCATATCATTACCAAGCCCTGCAATGCCAAGAGCTGAGCAAAGAAAAGAGTCCCCTCATCCAGCTGGTCCTGGGGCTGAGTTCACAAACCTGTTCTACTAACACACTGAAGCCTCAGGACCAGAACATCCAATCAATCAGAATAAAACAAATTACAACACAGTCAAAACAAAACTACATTGCTTATTGGGAAACACAAGCACAAACACAAAGCAAAATGCAGTGCTATCTGGCCCTAAATCGACAGTACACTATGGCTAAATATTTGACCATGGTTACTGATCAAAACCTTAGAAAAACCTTGACAAAGTACAGGCTCAGTGAGCACAGCCTTGCCATTGAAAAGGGTAGACACAGGAAAACCTGGCTCCCTGTAGAGGAAAGGCTGTGCAACCACTGCACCACAGCAGAACCTGAGACGGAGCTGCATTTCCTGACAAAATGTCAAAAATATAAAACAATTAGAGAGTGTCATTTCCCCAAATTTGAAACCCTTATTCAAGGTTTCACAGACCTCTCTGATGAGGATAGGCTACCCGTCCTGTTGGGGGAGGACGCAGAGAGCTGTGGGTTGGCAGCGCACTACATTGCTGCCTGCCATAGTAGCGACAGAGAGAGAGAGAGAGAGAGAGAGGTAGCGACAAAGAGAGAGAGAGAGAGGTAGCGACAAAGAGAGAGAGAGAGAGAGAGAGAGGTAGTGACAAAGAGAGAGAGAGAGGTAGCGACAAAGAGAGAGAGAAAGAGAGAGAGAGAGGTAGCGACAAAAAGAGAGAGAGAGAGAGGGAGCGAGAGAGAGAGGGAGCGAGAGAGAGAGAGAGAGGGGTAGCGACAGAGAGAGAGAGAGCGAGAGAGAGGTAGCGACAAAGAGAGAGAGAGAGGTAGCGACAAAAAGAGAGAGAGAGAGAGAAAGAGAGAGGGGTAGCGACAGAGAGAGAGAGAGAGAGAGAGGGAGCGAGAGAGAGAGAGAGAGAGAGGGGTAGCGACAAAGAGAGAGAGAAAGAGAGAGAGAGGTAGCGACAAAAAGAGAGAGAGAGAGAGAGAGAGAAAGAGAGAGGGGTAGCGACAGAGAGAGAGAGAGAGAGAGAGGGAGCGAGAGAGAGAGAGAGAGAAAGGGGTAGCGACAGAGAGAGAGAGAGAGGGAGAGAGAGAGGGGTAGCGAGAGAAAGAGAGAAAGAGAGGGAGCGAGAGAGAGAGAGAGAGAGAGAGAGAGAGGGGTAGCGACAGAGAGAGAGAGAGAGAGCGACGGGTAGCGAGAGAGAGAAAGAAAGAGAGAGAGAGAGAGGTGGCGAGAGAGGGGGGGTAGTGAGAGAAAGAGAAAGAGAGGGAGCGAGAGAGAGAGAGAGTTGAAGAGAGAGAGAGAGTTGGAGAGAGAGAGAGAGAGAGAGAGAGGGGGGTAGCGAGAGAAAGAGAGAATGAGAGGCAGCGAGAGAGAGAGAGAGAGAGAGAGAGAGGGAGGGGTAGCGACAGAGAGAGAGAGAGAGAGCGACAGGTAGCGAGAGAGAGAAAGAAAGAGAGAGAGGTAGCGAGAGAGAGAGGTAGCGACAGAGAGAGACAGAGAGAAAGCGAGAGAGGTAGCCAGAGGTAGTGAGAGAAAGAGAGGTAGCGAGAGAGTGAGAGAGAGAGAGAAAGGTAGCGAGTGAGAGAGAGCGAGAGAGAGAGAGCGAGACAGAGAAAGAGAAAGAGAAAGAGAGAGGTAGCCAGAGAGAGAGAGAGAGAAGTTCAAGAGAGCGAGAGAGAGAGGTAGCGAGAGGTAGTGAGAGAAAGAGAGGTAGCGAGAGAGAGAGAGAAAGAGAGAGGGGTAGCGACAGAGAGAGAGAGAGAGAGAGAGAGAGAGCGACAGGTAGCGAGAGAGAGAAAGAAAGAGAGAGAGAGGGAGATAGCGAGAGAGAGAGGTAGCGACAGAGAGAGACAGAGAGAGAGCGAGAGAGAGGTAGCGAGAGGTAGTGAGAGAAAGAGAGGTAGCGAGAGAGAGAGAGAGTGAGAGGTAGCGAGACGGAGAGAGAGAGGGAGCGAGACAGAGAAAGAGAGAGGTAGCCAGAGAGAGAGAGAAGTAACAAGAGAGAGAGAGGTAGCGAGAGGTAGTGAGAGAAAGAGAGGTAGCGAGAAAGAGAGAGAGAGACGTAGCGAGAGAAAAAGAGATAGCGAGAGAGAGAGAGGTAGCGAGAGAAAGAGAGAAAGAGAGGTAGCGAGAGAGAGCGAGAGAGAGAGACCAAGGAGGGCCTATTGCAGCACCTAGACCTTCTGCACTGATTCTGACAGACCTGGGCCCTGACAGTAAATCTCAGTAAGACCAAAATATTGTCTGTTCCAAAAAAAGGTCCAGTTGCCAGGCCCACAAATACAAATTCCATCTAGACATCGTTGCCCTAGAGCACACAAACAACTATACACACCTCGGCCTAAACATCAGCACCACAGGTAACTTCCACAAAGCTGTGAACGATCTGAGAGACAAGATAAGAAGGGCATTTCCATGCCATCAAAAGGAACATAAAAATTCAACATACCAATTAGGATCTGGCTAAATATACTTGAATCAGTTATAGAACCCATTGCCCTTTATGGTTGTGAGGTCTGGGGTCCACTCACCAACCAAGAATTCACAAAATGGGACAAACACCAAATTGAGACTCTGCAGAATTCTGCTAAAATATCCTCAGTGTACAACGTAAAACACCAAATAATGTACGCAAAGCAGAATTAGTTCGATACCCGCTAATTATTAAAATCCAGAACAGAGCCGTTAAAATCTACAACCACCTGGGTCTCCCGAGTGGACCAGTGGTCTAAGACACTGCATCACTGTCACGTCCTGACCAGTATAGGGGTTATTTGTTATTGTAGTTTGGTCAGGACGTGGCAGGGGTGTGTTTGTTTTGTGTTGTCGGGGTTTTTGGGTTGTGTTCTATGTTTCGTATTTCTATGTTCTATTTTCTAGTTTTTCTATTTCTATGTCTAGTTTATTGTTTTGACCTTCAATTGGAGGCAGCTGTTCCTCGTTGCCTCTAATTGAAGGTCCTATTTAGTAGGGGTGTTTTTCATGGGTTTTTTGTGGGTAGTTGTTCCTTGTTTAGCTGTGTGCCTGACAGGACTGTTTTTTTGTCGTTCTTTTTGTTCGTGTGTTTTTGTTTAGTTTCTTCAAATAAAGAGAAAATGAGTATACACATTCCCGCTGCATTTTGGTCCAATCCTTACGACGCCCGTGACAATCACAGTGTTAGCTGTGTCACTAGAGATCCTGGTTAGAGTCCAGGCTCTGTCTCAGTGGTCTAAGACACTGCATCACAGTGTTCGCTGTACCACTAGAGATCCTGGTTAGAGTCCAGGCTCTGTCTCAGTGGTCTAAGGCACTGCATCACAGTGCTAGCTGTACCACTAGATATCCTGGTTAGAGTCCAGGCTCTGTCTCAGTGGTCTAAGACACTGCATCACAGTGTTAGCTGTACCACTAGAGATCCTGGTTAGAGTCCAGGCTCTGTCTCAGTGGTCTAAGACACTGCATCACAGTGTTAGCTGTACCACTAGAGATCCTGGGTTAGAGTCCAGGCTCTGTCTCAGTGGTCTAAGGCACTACATCACAGTGCTAGCTGTACCACTAGAGATCCTGGGTTAGAGTCCAGGCTCTGTCTCAGTGGTCTAAGGCACTGCATCACAGTGTTAGCTGTGACACTAGAGATCCTGGGTTAGACCGCTGACACATTGGTGTGGCTGGCTTCCGGGTTAAGTGGGCGTTGTGTCAAGAAGCAGTGCGGCTTGGACGCACGGCTCTCGACCTTCGCCTCTCCCGAGTCCGTAGGGGAGTTGCAGCGATGGGACAAGACTGTAACTACCAATTGGATACCACGAAAACGGGGGAAAATAAATAAATCAACAACCACCTAAAAGGAAGCGATTCCCAAACCTTCCATAACAAAGCCATCACCTTCAGAGAGATGAACATGGAGAAGAGTCCCCTAAGCAAGCTGGTCCTGAGGCTCCGTTCACAAACACAAACAGACCCCACAGAGCCCCAGGACAGCAACACAATTAGACCCAACCAAATTATGAGAAAACAAAAATATAATTACTTTACACATTTGAACAGAATACCTGACCACTGTGACTGACCCAAACTTAAGATGTACAGACTCAGTGAGCATAGCCTTGCTATTGAGAAAGGCCGCCGTAGGCAGACCTGGCTCTCAAGAGAAGACAGGCTATGTGCACACTGCCTACAAAATGAGGTGGAAACTGAGCTGCACTTCCTAACCTCCTGCCCAATGTATGACCATATTAGAGACACATATTTCCCTCAGATTACACAGATACACAAAGAATTCGAAAACAACCCCAATTTGGATAAACTCCCATATCTACTGGGTGAAATACCACAGTGTGCCATCACAGCAGCAAGATTTGTGACCTGTTGCCACAAGAAAAGGTCAACCAGTGAAGAACAAACACCATTGTAAATACAACCCATATTTATGTTGATTTATTTTCCCTTTTGGTACTTTAACTATTTCCACATAATATGACATTTGAAATGTCTTTATTCTTTTGGAACTTTGTGAGTGTAATGTATACTGATCATTTGTATTGTTTATTTCACTTTTGTTTATTATCTAGTTCACTTGCTTTCACAATGTTAACATATGTTTCCCATGCCAATAAAGCCCTTAAATTGAATTGGGGGGGGGGGGGGGGGGGGGGGAGAGAGAGAGAGAGAGAGAGAGAGAGAGAGAGAGAGAGAGAGAGAGAGAGAACCCACGGTGGTTGTTGAAGTTACTTAGGGCCCCCAAGTGGCCATAGAGAGTCTCTGCATACATAGAAAAGAGGGTCCTGTCCAGAAACAACCCTTAACCCCTGCCCCTAACCCCTGCACTTAACCCCTAACCCCTGCACTAAACCCTTAACCCCAAACACTTAACCCTTAAGCCCAAACCCTTAACTCCTAACCCTTAACCACTAACACCTGCACTTAACCCTTAAACCCTAACCCTTACACCTAACCTTTTAACCCTTAACCCTAACCCTTAACCCCTAACCCCTGCACTTAGAGAGACCATCCACATGGTTATCTGTAGGAGAAACCATCCACATGGTTACCTGTAGGAGAGACCATCCACATGGTTATCTGTAGGAGAGACCATCCACATGGTTATCTGTAGGAGAGACCATCCACATGGTTATCTGTAGGAGAGACCATCCTCATGGTTATCTGTAGGAGAGACCATCCTCATGGTTATCTGTAGGAGAGACCATCCACATGGTTATCTGTAGGAGAGACCATCCACATGGTTATCTGTAGGAGAGACCATCCTCATGGTTATCTGTAGGAGAGACCATCCACATGGTTATCTGACACCGCCTGGTATATAGGTCCTGGATGGCAGGAAGCTTGGCCCCAGTGATGTACTGGGCCGTACGCACTACCCTTTGTAGTGCTTTGCGGTTGGAGGCCAAGCAGTTGCCATACCAGGCAGTGATGCAACCAGTCAGGATGCTCTCGATGGTGCAGCTGTAGAGACTTTTGAGTATCAGAGGACCCATTTTCAGTCTCCTGAGGGGGAATAGGTTTTGTCGTGCCCGCTTCACGACTGTCTTAGTGTGTAGTTTGTTGGTATTGTGGACACCAAGGAACTTGGAGCTCTCAACCTGCCCCACTGCAGCCCCGTCGATGAGAATGGGGGCGTGCTCGGTCCTCCTTTTCCTGTAGTCCATAATCATCTCCTTTGTCTTGATCACATTGAGGGAGAGGTTGTTGTCCTGGCACCACACGGCCAGGTCTCTGAATTCCTCCCTATAGGCTGTCTCGTCGTTGTCGGTGGTCAGGCCTACCACTGTTGTGTTGTCTGCAAACTTAATGATGGTGTTGGAGTTGTTTGGCCATGCAGTCGTGGGTGAACAGGGAGTACAGGAGGGGACTAAGTACACACCCCTAAGGGGCCCCTGTGTTGAGGATCAGCGAGGCGGATGTGTTGTTACCTACCCTCACCACCTGGGGGCGGCCCGTCAGGAAGGCCAGGATCCAGTTGCAGAGGGAGGTGTTTAGTCCCAGG
This sequence comes from Salmo salar, assembly GCF_965601325.2. Classification (NCBI taxonomy): domain Eukaryota; kingdom Metazoa; phylum Chordata; class Actinopteri; order Salmoniformes; family Salmonidae; genus Salmo; species Salmo salar. The sequence goes on along the minus strand of NC_138304.1, from coordinate 58,072,061 downwards.
GTCCTTAGCTTAGTGATGAGCTTGGAGGGTACTATGGTGTTGAACGCTGAGCTGTAGTCAATGAATAGCATTCTCACATAGATGTTCCTTTTGTCCAGGTGGGAAAGGGCAGTGTGGAGTGCAATAGAGATTTCATAATCTGTGGATCTGTTGGGGCGGTATGCAAATTAGATGTGGTGTGTAGGGTGTAAATATGATCAGTCGTGCGATGTTTTGGCATAAAACCAATTTGGCTTTTACTCAAGACATTGTGCTTATTTGTAAGTTTGGAGCGCTTACATTTATAATACTACAGAAAACCTTCCCCAGGTTACTGTTCACACAAATGCCTCTGTAATTGTTAGGGTCAAATTTGTCTCCGTTCTTAAAGATTAGGGTTATGAGTCCTTGATTCCAGATGTCAGGGAAATAACCTACACTCAGGATCAAATTAAACAGTTTTAATATAGCCAATTTGAAATTTTGCACTAGTGAGTTTGAGCATCTCATTTAGGATGCCATCAGGTTCGCATGCTTTTTTAAATTTGAGAGCCTGAAGTTTCTTATAGAGCTCCTGGTCAGTAATTGGGGAGTCCAATGTTTTTATTTTGTTGTCCTTTATAGCTTTTTCTAATCCATTCAACTTCTGAATTTGGCGTTGTCCTGCGTTTGCATCAATTTGAACGGTGTTGTAGTGTTTCAACAATATTTGTATCGGTAATTCCTCGTTTAGATTATTATTATTTTTTTTTCAATTTATCCAGAAGTTGTTTGTGTTTCTGGACTCCTCAGTGAGTGTCAGTTGCTTGCTGTACTGGTCTTCATAGGTTTTGTACTTACAGTGTTAAAATCCCACAGGAAGACACTCTCTCTACACGTCTCTCTCTCTCTAATAGGCTTTATTGGCATGGGAAACACGTTTACATTGCCAAAGAGAAATAAAACAAAAGTGAAATAAACAATATAATACTAACAGTTACACTCATAAAAATTTCTAAAGCAATAGAGATATTTAAAATGTCATATTATGACTATGTACAGTGTTATAACGATGTGCAAATAGTTAAGTACAAAAGAGAAATAAACATAAATATGAGTTGTATTTACAATGGTGTTTGTTCTTCACTGGTTGACCTTTTCTTGTGGCAACAGATCCTGCTGCTGTGATGTCACACTGTGGTATTTCACCCCAGTAGATATAGGAGTTTATCAAAATTGGTTTCTGTATCTCGCTCTCAAATTCAAATGTCTCTATTGTTATAAGACTACAGACTACAGACTACATGTTCTATTGTTATAAGACTACAGACTATATGTTCTACTGTTATACGACTACAGACTATATGTTCTACTGTTATAAGACTACAGACTACATGTTCAATTGCTATAAGATGCTTGTTCTAGGTCCCAAGAAACAAAGAGATCTTCTGTTGAATCTGACAATTAATCTGGATGGTTGTACAGTCGTCTCAAATAAAACTGTGAAGGACCTCGGCGTTACTCTGGAGCCTGATCTCTCTTTTGAAGAACATATCAAGACTGTTTCAAGGACAGCTTTTTTCCATCTACGTAACATTGCAAAAATCAGAAACTTTCTGTCCAAAAATGACGCAGAAAAATTAATCCATGCCTTTGTTACTTCTAGGTCGGACTACTGCAATGCTCTACTTTCCGGCTACCCGGATAAAGCACTAAATAAACTTCAGTTAGTGCTAAATACGGCTGCTAGAATCCTGACTAGAACCAAAAAATTGGATCATATTACTCCAGTGCTAGCCTCCCTACACTGGCTTCCTGTTAAAGCAAGGGCTGATTTCAAGGTTTTACTGCTAACCTACAAAGCATTACATGGGCTTGCTCCTACCTATCTTTCCGATTTGGTCCTGCCGTACATACCTACATGTACGCTACGGTCACAAGACGCGGGCCTCCTAATTGTTCCTAGAATTTCTAAGCAAACAGCTGGAGGCAGGGCTTTCTCCTATAGAGCTCCATTTTTATGGAATAGTCTGCCTACCCATGTGAGAGACGCAGACTCAGTCTCAACCTTTAAGTCTTTACTGAAGACTTATCTCTTCAGTAGGTCCTATGATTAAGTGTAGTCTGGCCCAGGGCTGCGAAGGTGAACGGAAAGGCTGGAGCAACGAACCGCCCTTGCTGTCTCTGCCTGGCCGGTTTCCCCTCTTTCCACTGGGATTCTCTGCCTCTACCCCTATTACGGGGGCTGAGTCACTGGCTTACTGGTGTTCTTCCATGCCGTCCCTGGGAGGGGTGTGTCACTTGAGTGGGTTGAGTCACTGACGTGGTCTTCCTGTCTGGGTTGGCGCCCCCCCCTTGGGCTGTGCCGTGGCAGAGATCTTTTTGGGCTATACTCTGCCTTGTCCCGGGATGGTATGTTGGTGGTTGGAGACATCCCTCTAGTGGTGTGGAGGCTGTGCTTTGGCAAAGTGGGTGGGGTTATATCCTACCTGTTTGACCCTGTCCGGGGGTTTCATCGGATGGGGCCACAGTGTCTCCTGACCCCTCCTGTCTCAGCCTCCAGTATTTATGCTGCAGTAGTTTATGTGTCGGGGGGTTAGGGTCAGTCTGTCACATCTGGAGTATTTCTCTTGTCTTTTCCGGTGTCCTGTGTGAATTTAAATATGCTCTCTCTAATTCTCTCTTTCTCTTTCTTTCTTTCTTTCTCTCTCTCGGAGGACCTGAGCCCTAGGACCATGCCTCAGGACTACCTGGCTTGATGACTCCTTGCTGTCCCCAGTTCACCTGGCCTTGCTGCTGCTCCAGTTCCAACTGTTCTGCCTGCAGCTATGGAACCCTGACCTGTTCACCGGACGTGCTACCTGTCCCAGACCTGTTGTCCCAGACCTGTTGTCCCAGACCTGCTGGAACCCTGACCTATTCACCGGACGTGCTACCTGTCCCAGACCTGCTGTTTTCAACTCTCTAGAGACAGCAGGAGCGGTAGAGATACTCTCAAAGATCGGCTATGAAAAAGCCAACTGACACTTACTCTTGTGTTACTGACTTGTTGCACCCTCGACAACTACTATGATTATTATTATTTGACAGTGCTGGTCATTTATGAACATTTGAACATCTAGGCCATGTGCTGTTATAATCTCCACCCGGCACAGCCAGAAGAGGACTGGCCACCCCTCATAGCCTGGTTCCTCTCTAGGTTTCTTCCTAGGTTCTGGCCTTTCTAGGGAGTTTTTCCCTAGCCACCGTACTTCTACACCTGCATTGCTTGCTGTTTGGGGTTTTAGGCTGGGTTTCTGTACAGCACTTTGAGATATCAGTTGATGTCAGGTTTCCCCTGACGTCTGGTTTCCCCTGACGTCTGGTTTCCCTGACATGTGGTTTCACTGACATGTGGTTTCACTGACATCTGGGCCTTTTCCACAAAAATCATTATGTTTGTATTCTTTTAGATTGATTGACTGTCAGGGTCCAGGTCTAACAGAACTAATGCAGATGATCTCATTGTTTCTGTCGTCCCTGTTCTGTGTGGGACAGCAGCACCGGGTCATCTGACTACAGGAGGAAGTTGATTTCTGTGTCATTAAGAGTGAGATTGGGGGGCTGCTTGATTGCTCAAGTGTTTTGGACAATTCATTAATAAGATATTAAATAGACTTGAGTTCAAGTTGTTCCCATGTTTTACTCCTCACCCTCTGGAACATAAAACGGGATGTTTCTCTCACATCTTGCCTGCACATTTGTTATTTGTGTACATTGATTTGATGACATGTGTTTTTCCTGCCACACCACTTTCAATTCATTTCAGTAAAAGGCCTTTATGCCAAATTGCATCAAATGCTTTTTGGAAATCTACAGAGCATGGAAAATGTATTTGTTTATCAATTAGGGTGTGTAAATATGGTCTGATGTTTGATAATTTGGTAGGAATCCAATTTGAATTTTGCTCATCACTACCGTGGGGTTAAGGACTGTGGTGTGGGACTGTCTCTGTGGGGTTAAGGACTGTGGTGTGGGACTGTCTCTGTGGGGTGAAGGACTGTGGTGTGGGGTTAAGGACTGTGGTGTGGGGTTATGGACTGTGGTGTGGGGTTAAGGACTGTGGTGTGGGAGTGTCTCTGTGGGGTTAAGGACTGTGGTGTGGGGTTAAGGACTGTGGTGTGGGGTTAAGGGCTGTGGTGTGGGGTTAAGGGCTGTGGTGTGGGGTTAAGGACTGTGGTGTGGGGTTAAGGACTGTGGTGTGGGGTTAAGGACTGTGGTGTGGGGTTAAGGACTGTGGTGTGGGGTTAAGGGCTGTGGTGTGGGGTTAAGGACTGTGGTGTGGGGTTAAGGACTGTGGTGTGGGGTTAAGGACTGTCTCTGTGGGGTTAAGGACTGTGGTGTGGGAGTGTCTCTGTGGGGTTAAGGACTGTGGTGTGGGGTTAAGGACTGTGGTGTGGGGTTAAGGACTGTGGTGTGGGGTTAAGGACTGTGGTGTGGGGTTAAGGACTGTGGTGTGGGGTTAAGGACTGTGGTGTGAGGTTAAGGACTGTGGTGTGGAGTTAAGGACTGTGGTGTGGGGTTAAGGACTGTGATGTGGGGTTAAGGACTGTGGTGTGGGGTTAAGGACTGTGGTATGGGGTTAAGGACTGTGGTGTGGGGGTAAGAGAGGTCTGGTTCTGGTTTATCCAGAGAGATGGTCTGAAAGTGTTACAAGCTGTCAAATCCTTGCTTCCTCCGTCCTCGTTTCCTCTGATGCTCGTGGCTTTCTCTCAGTACATCTTTGTGCGATTCTTCTTGGAAGGTCCTTCCCCTCAGACCTCATCCTTTTGAAAAGGAGTCGAGGAGAGGATGCTAGGAATCGAGGGAAAAAAATATTACATTTAGATAAGTATTCAGACCCTTTACTCAGTACTTTGTTGAAGCACCTTTGGCAGCGATTACAGCCTCGAGTCTTCTTGGGTATGACACTACAAGCTTGGCAACATGTATTTGGGGAGTTTTTCCCCCATTCTTCTCTGCAGATCCTCTCAAGCTCTGCCAGGTTGGATGGGGAGCTTCGCTGCACAGCTATTTTCAGGTCTATCCAGAGATATTCGATCGGGTTCAAGTCCAGGCTCTGGCTGAGCCACTCAAGGACATTCAGAGACTTGTCCCGAAGCCACTCCTGTTGTCCTGTTGGAAGGTGAACATTCGCCCCAATCTGAGGTCCTGAGCGCTCTGGAGCAGGTTTTCATCAAGGATCTCTCTGTTTATCTTTCCCTCAATCCTGACTAGTCTCCCAGTCCCTGCCGCTGAAAAACATCACCACACCATGTTTCACCATAGGGATAGTGCCAGGTTTCCTCCAGACATGACGCTTGGCATTCAGGCCAGAGTTAAATTTTGGTTCCATCAGACCAGAGAATCTTGTTTCTCACGGTCTGAGAGTCCTATAGGTGCCTTTTACTGAGGAGTGGCTTCCGTCTGGCCGCTCTACCATAAAGGCCTGATTAGTGGAGCGCTGCAGAGATTGTTGTCCTTCTGGAAGGTTCTCCCGGAATGTTCTCCCATATCAACAGAGGAACTCTGAAGCTCTGTCAGAGACCACCGGGTTCTTGGTCACCTCCCTGACCAAAGCCCTTCTACTCCGATTGCTCAGTTTGGCGGGGTGGCTAAGAGTCTTAGTGGTTCCAAACTTCTTCCATTTAAAAAAATGGAAGATGTGTTCTTACAAATCCCTCTATACGTATTAAATTATAGTTTCTAAGGACAGCTAGTAACATTGTCAGATACAGCCCCAAAGTCCCATGAAGCTTTCAGGAAACTCACCCCTGAATGCTTCACCACACCCTGAAGAGGTGGTGGTAAAATATGGAGTACGGGGAAGTTGCTCCTAGATGCTACCTTGGATCAGTTTTGGGAGATGAAGCTGATCATGAATCTGTACCTAGGGGAAACTTCACCCTGGAGTATTGAGCTATGATGAATCTGTACCTAGGGGAAACTTTACCCTGGAGTATTGAACTGTCATGAATCTGTACCTAGGGGAAACTTTACCCTGGAGCATTGAGCTGTGCTGAATCTGTACCTAGGGGGAAACTTTACCCTGGAGCATTGAGCTGTCATGAATCTGTACCTAGGGGAAACTTCACCCTGGAGCATTGAGCTGTCATGAATCTGTACCTAGGGGAAACTTCACCCTGGAGCATTGAGCTGTGATGAATCTGTACCATGGGGAAACTTTACCCTGGAGCATTGAGCTGATCATGAATCTGTACCTAGGGGAAACTTCACCCTGGAGCATTGAGCTGTGATGAATCTGTACCTAGGGGAAACTTCACCCTGGAGTATTGAGCTGATCATGAATCTGTACCTAGGGGAAACTTTACCCTGTAGCATTGAGACATCATGGGGCTTGGGTTCCATGTTGAACACACATTGTTTTGTTTATTTTCCAAACAGATATTTACAGTTTCAACAACAATAACTGATATTTATACAAAGGATGTTGTCAAACTGAACATGCTTCTAAAAAGAATAATTGCACATTTTTCTTCCACGGTATCGTCGTTCTGAAATATTTTTTGGAGAGAGAAAACACGATTTGGGTCCCTCTTCTATCTCACACTAAGCTTGAAGGTGATGACTGGACCTGGGTGGTTTATGTCCAGACATTACTTCCATATAGCTGATGAAGTCTGACCTGTTGAATGAATGATTCATTCCCAAAATGTGGTTGAGATGTTGGCATGAACAAAGGTCCTGGACAATATACAGAGAGAATAACCAGTTATATTGAACTGTTAGCCCGCTGAACTAATTAAATGTTTCAGTGAAACAGGTTGGGTCAATTTTAGCCTAATTCAATTCAGGAGGAGGTGGATAGAAACTCAAAATCAGGAATAGAAACTTGCTCATTGTTTTCAAAAACCACTGGATCCTTGAAGAAGTCACAGCCACAGGAGAGATTCCTCCTCTTCAGGGGAGATGGAAGGTTTAGAGATTATTCCACTTCCTGATGTGATTGAAGTGAAGAGGAATTGAGCCCAACCGTGTTGTTAACATCAAGCGTTTCTAGGACAACAGAATTAAAAAAAAAACAACCAGACTAGAAAAAGGATAACAATGAGATGAAGTCTGTCTCTTTAGGTTACTAACATAATGTACTCGGGTCATACCGGATGTTTGTTTTGTCATTGGAGCACCCTAATTATTATGTATGCCAAAAGCCCTACTTTGCCATTTTGGTTAAAGGGAATAGGAGAGGAACAGTCCTGTGATGATTTACCAAATGATATGTTATCATGACTCCCAGATCAGTCAGGTGAAGTGACATCAATATGGATCTGTCCTAAAGTGCACTCTATTCCTGGCATCCTTTCACTCACTCCTCTCTACATTCTCCTCTTCTGTCTCTGCTGCTAAAGCCACTTTCTACCACTCTAAATTCCAAGCATCTGCCTCTAACCCTAGGAAGCTCTTTGTTACCTTCTCCTCCCTCCTGAATCCTCCTCCCCCTCCCCCCCCCCTCCTCCCTCTCTGCGGATGACTTCGTCAACCATTTTGAAAAGAAGGTTGACGATATCCGATCCTCGTTTGCTAAGTCAAACGACACCGCTGGTCCTGCTCACACTGCCCTACCCTGTGCTTTGACCTCTTTCTCCCCTCTCTCTCCAGATGAAATCTCGCGTCTTGTGACGGCCGGCCGCCCAACAACCTGCCCACTTGACCCTATCCCCTCCTCTCTTCTCCAGACCATTTCCGGAGACCTTCTCCCCTTCCTCACCTCGCTCATCAACTCATCCTTGACCGCTGGCTACGTCCCTTCCGTCTTCAAGAGAGCGAGAGTTGCACCCCTTCTGAAAAAACCTACACTCGATCCCTCCGATGTCAACAACTACAGACCAGTATCCCTTCTTTCTTTTCTCTCCAAAACTCTTGAACGTGCCGTTCTTGGCCAGCTCTCCTGCTATCTCTCTCAGAATGACCTTCTTGATCCTAATCAGTCAGGTTTCAAGACTGGGCATTCAACTGAGACTGCTCTTCTCTGTGTCACAGAGGCTCTCCGCACTGCTAAAGCTAACTCTCTCTCCTCTGCTCTCATCCTTCTAGACCTATCTGCTGCCTTTGATACTGTGAACCATCAGATCCTCCTCTCCACCCTCTCCGAGTTGGGCATCTCCGGCGCGGCCCACGCTTGGATTGCGTCCTACCTGACAGGTCGCTCCTACCAGGTGGCGTGGCGAGAATCTGTCTCCGCACCATGCACTCTCACCACTGGTGTCCCCCAGGGCTCTGTTCTAGGCCCTCTCCTATTCTCGCTATACACCAAGTCACTTGGCTCTGTCATATCCTCACATGGTCTCTCCTATCATTGCTATGCAGACGACACACAATTAATCTTCTCCTTTCCCCCTTCTGATAACCAGGCGGCGAATCGCATCTCTGCATGTCTGTCAGACATATCAGTGTGGATGACGGATCACCAGCTCAAGCTGAACCTCGGCAAGACGGAGCTGCTCTTCCTCCCGGGGAAGGACTGCCCGTTCCATGATCTCGCCATCACGGTTGACAACTCCCTTGTGTCCTCCTCCCAGAGTGCTAAGAACCTTGGCGTGATCCTGGACAACACCCTGTCGTTCTCCACTAACATCAAGGCGGTGACCCGATCCTGTAGGTTCATGCTCTACAACATTCGCAGAGTACAACCCTGCCTCACACAGGAAGCGGCGCAGGTCCTAATCCAGGCACTTGTCATCTCCCGTCTGGATTACTGCAACTCTCTGTTGGCTGGGCTCCCTGCCTGTGCTATTAAACCCCTACAACTCATCCAGAACGCCGCAGCCCGTCTGGTGTTCAACCTTCCCAAGTTCTCTCACGTCACCCCGCTCCTCCGCTCTCTCCACTGGCTTCCAGTTGAAGCTCGCATCCGCTACAAGACCATGGTGATTGCCTACGGAGCTGTGAAGGGAACGGCACCTCCATACCTTCAGGCTCTGATCAGGCCCTACACCCAAACAAGGGCACTGCGTTCATCCACCACTAGCCTGCTGGCCCCCCTACCTCTGAGGAAGCACAGTTCCCGCTCAGCCCAGTCAAAACTGTTCGCTGCTCTGGCACCCCAATGGTGGAACAAGCTCCCTCACGACGCCAGGACAGCGGAGTCAATCACCATCTTCCGGAGACACCTGAAACCCCACCTCTTTAAGGAATACCTAGGATAGGATAAAGTAATCCTTCTAACCCCCCCCCCCTTAAAAGATTTAGATGCACTATTGTAAAGTGGTTGTTCCACTGGATATCATAAGGTGAATGCACCATTTTGTAAGTCGCTCTGGATAAGAGCGTCTGCTAAATGACTTAAATGTAATGTAAATGTAAATGTATTCCCTATGGGCCCTTGTCAAAAGTAGTGCACTACATAGGGAAATAGGGTGCCCTTTGAGTCACACTATGTCAACAAATACAAGGATCGTGGGTTTATAGAAAACAGCTTCATGACTTCTCTGCTCAACATATATATTTTTTTTTTAAACAACAAAAACATTAGTTTTCTGTACGGAAACACTAGTCATATATCTGAAAAAGCCTCCCATCCCATCCCCAACCCAGCTCACCGTCCCCCAGATACAAAAAGACCATACAACATCCTGAAGCAGCCACAGTTATCCAGAGCAGGTAGAAGGCCCTGGAACACCCAGGTAGCACCTCAGTATTAGGACCTAGACACAGGTAGCAGAACACCCAGGTACCACCTCAGTATTAGGACCTAGACACAGGTAGCAGAACACCCAGGTACCACCTCAGTATTAGGACCTAGACACAGGGAGCAGGTAGAAGGTAGACAGCCCTGGAGAGAGCGATGTAGATAGAGAACATACATGCTTATCTGACATGTCGAGTAAGGAATCATGACAAATCTATGGCGTTTCTAGCAGCAGCGTTCAGTATTCAGTGCCCTCCTAAACGCCACCCTGGAATGGCAGTGACGTCTCTAGAAATGCTTACGAAGAGGTTCTGCCTGGCTAGTGACTATATCAGATACATTTATACATACCCCCTATACTAACTTCTTACCAACAAATTCACACCAGACAGAGAGAGATGTAGAGAGAGAGACAGAAATGGAGAGAGATGTAGAGAGAGAGAGAGAGATGTAAAAGAGAGAGAAATGTAGAGAGAGAGAGAGAGAGAGATGTAAAGAGAGAGAGAGAGAGAGATGTAGAGAGAGTCCATTAGACACCTCGTTCTCCTGGCAGGTCTCATCCAGGGCTGTGTCCTAAAGGGCACCCTATTACCTATATAGTGCACTACTTTTGGCCAGAGCCCTACATAGGAAATAGGGTGCCCTAGGTGTACTCCAGGTGGTCTACCCCCCCAAGTGTACTCCAGGTGGTCTACCCCCCCAGGTGTACTCCAGGTGGTCTACCCCCCCAGGTGTACTCCAGGTGGTCTACCCCCCCAGGTGTACTCCAGGTGGTCTACCCCCCCAGGTGTACTCCAGGTGGTCTACCCCCCCCAGGTGTACTCCAGGTGGTCTACCCCCCCCAGGTGTACTCCAGGTGGTCTACCCCCCCCAGGTGTACTCCAGGTGGTCTACCCCCCCAGGTGAACTCCAGGTGGTCTACCCCCCCAGGTGTACTCCAGGTGGTCTACCCCCCCAGGTGTACTCCAGCTGGTCTACTTGTGCTCCTTGGTGGGGGCGAAGTACAGCTCCATGGGCTTGTTCACCTTCCAGTACTTCTCACTGACAAGCTCCAGAGAAAACGACCCGTTCAGCACCTAGAGGACAGATGATTGGTTGGTCGATGTTCATCATCCTCAGGAGGAATTTGTTTTTCCACAGTTCACAAGTTACAGATAGACAAGCTCACCTCAGTGACAGGAGATAACACTAGGGTATAGGTCACCAGGAAATACTGATTGACATACTTGACCCTTTCCTACTTACTCTGACGTGATTGTCCAACCTATCTACGTTAAGGTGGATGCACTAAGTCTAAGTCTCTCTGAATAGGAGCGTCTGTTAAACCATGGGATACAAAATATTTCCCACAGGCCCCTCCTGCCATAAATGGGGTTTATTATTTATTTTACGCCCTGACCCCTCACTAGCAATAGTAGTGAAAGTGGTAGTAGTAATAGTGGTAGTAATAGTAATAATAGTGGTAGTAACAGTGATAGTAATAGTGGTAGTGGTAGTAATAGTAATAGTGGTAGCAATAGTGATAGTAATGGTAGTGATATTAATAGTGGTAGTAGTAATAGTGGTAGTAGTAGTAATAGTGGTAGTGATAGTGATAGTAATGGTGATAGTAATAGTGGTAGTAATGGTGGTAGTAATAGTGGTAGTAATAGTGATAGTAATGGCAGTGATAGTAATAGTGTAGTAGTAATAGTGATAGTAATAGTGGTAGCGGTAGTAATAATAGTAGTGAGAGTAATAGTGGTAGTGGTAGTAGTAATAGTAATGGCAGTGATAGTAATAGTGTAGTAGTAATAGTGATAGTAATAGTGGTAGTAATAGTGGTAGCGGTAGTAATAATAGTAGTGAGAGTAATAGTGGTAGTGGTAGTAGTAATAGTAATAGTGATAGTAATGGCAGTGATAGTAAGTGTAGTAGTAATAGTAATAGTGGTAGTAATAGTGGTAGTGACAGTAGTAGTAATAGTAGTGATAGTAATAGTGGTAGTGGTAGTAGTAATAGTAATAGTAGTAATAGCGGTAGTAATAGTAGTAATAGTGGTAGACGTAATAGTGGTAGTAGTAATAGTAGTAGTAGTGATAGTGGTAGTAATGGTAGTGATAGTAATAGTGGTAGTAGTGGTAGTAGTGATAGTGGTAGTAGTAATAGTGGTAGTGACAGTAGTAGTAATAGTAGTGATAGTAATAGTGGTAGTGGTAGTAATAGTAATAGTAGTAGTAATAGTAGTAATAGTGATAGCAGTAATTGTAGTGATAGTGGTAGTAATGGTAGTGATAGTAATAGTGGTAGTAGTAGTAGTGGTAGTAATAGTGGTAGTGGTAATAGTGGTAGTAATAGTAATAGTAATAGTAGTAATAGTGATAGCAGTAATTGTAGTGATAGTGGTAGTAATGGCAGTGATAGTAATAGTGGTAGTAGTAATAGTAGTGATAGTGGTAGTAGTAGTGGTAGTAGTAATAGTGGTGGTGGTAGTAGTAATAGTGGTAGTAGTAATAGTGATAGTGGTTGTGATAGTAGTAATAGTGGAAGTAATAGTAGTAGTGGTAGTAATAGTAATAGTGGTAGTAATAGTGGTAGTAACAGTAAAAGTAGTAATAGTGATAGTAGTAATAGTGGTAGTAGTAATAGTAATAGTGGTTGTGATAGTAGTAATAGTGGTAGTAATAGTGGTAGTAATAGTAGTAGTGGTAGTAATAGTAATTGTGATAGTAGTACTAGTGGTTGTGATAGTAGTGATAGTAGTAGTAATAGTGATAGTAATAATAGCAGTAGTAATAGTGGTAGTGGTAGTAATAGCGATAGTAATAGTAACAGTGGTAGTAATAGTGGTAGTAGTGATAGTGGTAGTAGTAATAGTGGTAGTGACAGTAGTAGTAATAGTAGTGATAGTAATAGTGGTAGTGGTAGTAATAGTAATAGTAGTAGTAATAGTAGTAATAGTGATAGCAGTAATTGTAGTGATAGTGGTAGTAATGGTAGTGATAGTAATAGTGGTAGTAGTAGTAGTGGTAGTAATAGTGGTAGTGGTAATAGTGGTAGTAATAGTAATAGTAGTAATAGTGATAGCAGTAATTGTAGTGATAGTGGTAGTAATGGCAGTGATAGTAATAGTGGTAGTAGTAATAGTAGTGATAGTGGTAGTAGTAGTGGTAGTAGTAATAGTGGTGGTGGTAGTAGTAATAGTGGTAGTAGTAATAGTGATAGTGGTTGTGATAGTAGTAATAGTGGAAGTAATAGTAGTAGTGGTAGTAATAGTAATAGTGGTAGTAATAGTGGTAGTAACAGTAAAAGTAGTAATAGTGATAGTAGTAATAGTGGTAGTAGTAATAGTAATAGTGGTTGTGATAGTAGTAATAGTGGTAGTAATAGTGGTAGTAATAGTAGTAGTGGTAGTAATAGTAATTGTGATAGTAGTACTAGTGGTTGTGATAGTAGTGATAGTAGTAGTAATAGTGATAGTAATAATAGCAGTAGTAATAGTGGTAGTGGTAGTAATAGCGATAGTAATAGTAACAGTGGTAGTAATAGTGGTAATAGTGGTAGTGAGAGTAATGGTGATAGTGGTTGTTACAGTGGTAGTGATTGGTAGCAGTAGTAAAGTAATAGTAGTGATAGTGGTAGTAATAGTAGTGATAGTGGTAGTAATTGTAGTGATAGTGGTAGTAATGGTAGTGATAGTAATAGTGGTAGTAGTAGTAGTGGTAGTAATAGTGGTAGTGGTAATAGTGGTAGTAATAGTAATAGTAATAGTAGTAATAGTGATAGCAGTAATTGTAGTGATAGTGGTAGTAATGGCAGTGATAGTAATAGTGGTAGTAGTAATAGTAGTGATAGTGGTAGTAGTAGTGGTAGTAGTAATAGTGGTGGTGGTAGTAGTAATAGTGGTAGTAGTAATAGTAATAGCGATAGTGGTCGTAGTAATAGTAATAATAGTAGTAATGGTAGTAGTAATAGTAGTGATAGTAGTAATAGTAATAGTGGTCGTAGTAATAGTAATAATAGTAGTAATGGTAGTAGTAATAGTAGTGATAGTAGTAATAGTAATAGTGGTAAGTGGTAATAGTGGTAGTAATAGTGATAGTAATAGTGATAGCAGTAGTAATAGTGATAGTAATAGTAGTGATAGTGGTAGTAGTAACAGTGGTAGTAACACTATAATAGTGGTAGTAGTAATAGTGATAGTGGTTGTGATAGTAGTAATAGTGGAAGTAATAGTAGTAGTGGTAGTAATAGTAATAGTGGTAGTAATAGTGGTAGTAACAGTAATAGTAGTAATAGTGATAGTAGTAATAGTGGTAGTAGTAATAGTAATAGTGGTTGTGATAGTAGTAATAGTGGTAGTAATAGTGGTAGTAATAGTAGTAGTAATAGTAATAGTAATAGTGGTAGTAATAGTGGTAGTAATAGTAGTAGTGGTAGTAATAGTGATTGTAGTAATAGCGGTAGTAATAGTAGTAATAGTGATAGTAATAGTGGTAGTAATAGTAATAGTGGTAGTAATAGTAGTAATAGTGATAGTAATAGTGATAGTAGTAAAAGTAGTAGTAGTGGTAGTAATAGTGGTTGTGATAGTAGTACTAGTGGTTGTGATAGTAGTGATAGTAGTAGTAATAGTGATAGTAATAATAGCAGTAGTAATAGTGGTAGTAATAGCGATAGTAATAGTAACAGTGGTAGTAATAGTGGTAGTAATAGTAGTAATAGTGGTAATAATAGTGGTAGTGAGAGTAATGGTGATAGTGGTTGTTACAGTGGTAGTGATTGGTAGCAGTAGTAAAGTAATAGTAGTGATAGTGGTAGTAATAGTAGTGATAGTGGTAGTAATAGTAGTGATAGTGGTAGTAATAGTAGTGATAGTGGTAGTAATAGTGGTAGTAATAGTAGTAATAGTGATAGTAATACAAGTAATAGTGGTGGTAATAGTGGTAGTGAGAGTAATAGTGATAGTGGTTGTTACAGTGGTAGTGATAGCAGTAGTAATAGTGATAGTAATAGTAGTGACAGTAGTAATAGTTGCAGTAATAGTAGTAGTATTGGTAATAGTAGTGATAGTGGCGATAGTGATAGTAGTAATAGTAGCGATAGTAGTAGTGGTAGTAATAGCAGTGATAGTGATAGTAGTAATAGTGATAGTAATAGTGATAGTAATAGTGGTAGTAATAGTAATAGTGGTAGTAATAGTGATAGTAATAGTAGTAATAGTGGTAGTAATGGTAGTGATAGTGGTAGTATTAATAGTGGTAGTGGTAGTAGTAATAGTGGTAGTAGTAGTAGTAGTGATAGCAATAGTGGTAGTAATAGTAGTAGTAATAGTAAAAGTGGTAATAGTGGTAGTAATAGTGATAGTGGTAACAGTGGTAGTAATAGTGATATAAATAGTGATAGTAGTAATAGTGGTAGTAATAATGGTAGTGAAAGTAATAGTGATAGCAGTAATAGTGATAGTGGTAGTAATAGTGGTAGTGATAGTAATAGTGGCAGTGAGAGTAGTGATAGTAATAGTGGTAGTAATAGCAGTAATAGAGGTAGTAATAGTGATAGTAGTAATAGTGATAGTGGTAGTGGTAATAGTGGAAGTAATAGTGGTTGTGATAGTAGTAATAGTAGTAAGTGAGAGTAGTGATAGTGGTAGTAATAGTGGTAGTAACAGTAATAGTGGTAGTGAGAGTAGTGATAGTGGTAGTAGTGATAGTGGTAGTAATAGTGATAGTAGTAATAGTGATAGTAATAGTGATAGTGGTAGTAGTAATAGAGGTAGTAGTAATAATTGTGGCAGTAATAGTGATAGTAGTAATAGTAGTAATAGTGGTAATAGTAGTGATAGTGGTAGTAATAGTGGCGATAGTGATAGTAGTAATAGTGATAGTAACAGCAGTAGTAATAGTGGTAGTGATAGTAGTGATAGTGATAGCAATTGTGGTAGTGAGAGTAATAGTGATAGTGGTTGTAATAGTGGTAGTAATAGTGGTAGTAATAGTAATAGTGATAGTAATAGTGGTAGCAGTAATAGTGATAGTGATAGTAATAGTGGTAGTAGTGATAGTAGTAGGAACAGTGATAGTAGTAGTAATAGTAATTGTGATAGTAGTAGTAATGATAGTAGTAGTAATAGTAGCAGTAGCAATAGTGGTCTTTGTCATCTCTTTCCAAAACAGAGGATCTCTGCTGTACTGTGACACATTACATAGCAGTAATAGTGATAGTGATAGTAATAGTGGTAGTAGTGATAGTAGTAGGAACAGTGATAGTAGTAGTAATAGTAATTGTGATAGTAGTAGTAATGATAGTAGTAGTAATAGTAGCAGTAGCAATAGTGGTCTTTGTCATCTCTTTCCAAAACAGAGGATCTCTGCTGTAATGTGACACATTCTAAGGCTCCCATAGGCTCTAGTAGAATAGTAGTAATAGTAACAGTGATAGTAGTACTAGTGATAGTAGTAATAGTGATAGTAACAGTAGTACTAATAGTGATAGTGGGTATATTCAAAATTTGCCAAAAGGTTACCAAAAAGTGCTATAGTGATAGTAATAGTGGCAGTAATAGTGATAGTGTCTTGAACGCACGAACAAAACGCCGCTATTTGGATATAACTATGGATTATTTGGAACCAAACCAACATTTGTTGTTGAAGTACAAGTCCTGGGAGTGCATTCTGACGAAGAACAGCAAAGGTAATCAAATTTTTCTTATAGTAAATCTGAGTTTGGTGAGTACCAAACTTGGTGGGTGTCAAAATAGGTAGCCTGTGATGGCCGGGCTATCTACTCAGAATATTGCAAAATGTGCTTTCACCGAAAAGCTATTTTAAATCGGACATAGCGATTGCATAAAGGAGTTCTGTATCTATAATTCTTAAAATAATTGTTATGTTTTTTGTGAACGTTTATCGTGAGTAATTTAGTAAATTCACCGGAAGTGTTCGGTGGGAATGCTAGTTCTGAACATCACATGCTAATGTAAAAAGCTGGTTTTTGATAAAAATATGAACTTGATTGAACAAAACATGCATGTATTGTATAACATAACGTCCTAGGAGTGTCATCTGATGAAGATCATCAAAGATTAGTGCTGCATTTAGCTGTGGTTTTGGTTTTTGTGACATTATATGCTATTTTGAAAAATGGGTGTCTGATTATTTCTGGCTGGGTACTCTGCTGACATAATCTAATGTTTTGCTTTCGTTGTAACGCCTTTTTGAAATCGGACAGTGTGGTTAGATTAACGAGAGTCTTGTCTTTAAAATGGTGTAAAATAGTAATATGTTAGTATTAGTAATAGTAGTAATAGTGATAGTAGTACTAGTGATAGTAGTAATAGTAACAGTAGTACTAATAGTGATAGTAGTAGTAATAGTGATAGCAATAGTAGTAACAGCAGCAGTAGTAATAATACTGGTAGTAGCATCAGTAATAGTAGTAGTAATAGTGATAGTAGTAGTAATAGTGATAGTAGTAATAGTGATAGTAGTAATAATAGCGATAGTAATAGTAGCAGTAGTAATAGTGATAATAGTAGTAGTAATAGTGATAGTAGTAAGAGTAGTAGTAATAGTAGTGGAAGTAGCAGTAATAGTGGTAGTATTGTATTATTACCATGAACTGGCCATTGGCTGTAGGGATATAAATGGTGTATTGTGGTAGTATTTGTAGTAATATATTGTATTATTACCGTGAACTGGCCGTTGGCTGTAGGGATATAAATGGTGTATTGTAGTAGTATTTGTAGTAATATATTGTATTATTACCGTGAACTGGCCTTTGGCTGTAGGGATATAAATGGTGTATTGTAGTAGTATTTGTAGTAACATATTGTATTATTACCGTGAACTGTCCGTTGGCTGTAGGGATATAAATGGTGTATTGTTTCTCTGAGGCAGCGTCTACATTGACGGGGCTGGCCTCTCCGTTCTTCCTTAGTTCCTCCAGGGCCAGACGCACAGCCAGGTACTTAGACAGGTGGTCCACTGTGGCGTTACCTGACGTCTTGATGTACCTGGGAACAAACTCAACACTACCACACACAAGTGTTACTTAACGTCTTCAGCCAGGGGCCTTGGACCAGTGACTTAGATAACACACACACACACACATATCCTCTCACACACACACACACACACACACACACACACACACACACACACACACACACACACACGTTAACCCCTCCCTCCTTCCCTCCCACACGTTAACCCCTCCTTCCCTCCCACACGTTAACCCCTCCCTCCCACGTTAACCCCTCCCTCCTTCCCTCCCACACGCTAACCCCTCCCTCCTTCCCTCCCACACGTTAACCCCTCCCTCCCACACGTTAACCCCTCCCTCCTTCCCTCCCACACGTTAACCCCTCCCTCCCACACGTTAACCCCTCCCACCCACACGTTAACCCCTCCCACCCACACGTTAACCCCTCCCACCCACACGTTAACCCCTCCCACCCACACGTTAACCCCTCCCACCCACACGTTAACCCCTCCCACCCACACGTTAACCCCTCCCACAAAGCCACCTGGTCTGCTCGGTGTCCTCCTTGTCCATGAGCGTAGGATGAGGACAGAACACCAGTTCTATCTCGCTGGCTCCGTCCACGGCCATGTCTCCTCCTCCACCTCCTCCTCCGTTCTCTGTGGCGTTGTCCATGTCCAGACCAGAGTCATCTGACGTCTTGGTACGCTTGATGCTCGGACCCGCCTCCTGCTTTACATTTGTTGGGGGAAAAGACTCGCTGAGTACAACCCAGGGGATAACATGTTACAGCAAGAAGACAGGAGAATGTTCCTGCTGGTAACGTTCCTGCTGTATTGTTCCTGGTGTAATGTTCCTGGTGTAACGTTCCTGGTGATATTGTTCCTGGTGATATTGTTCCTGGTGATATTGTTCCTGGTGATATTGTTCCTGCTGTAATGTTCATGGTGATATTGTTCCTGCTGTAACGTTCCTGGTGTAACGTTCCTGGTGTAACGTTCCTGGTGTAACGTTCCTGGTGTATTGTTCCTGGTGTAACGTTCCTGGTGTATTGTTCCTGGTGTAACGTTCCTGGTGTATTGTTCCTGGTGTAATGTTCCTGGTGTAACGTTCCTGGTGTAACGTTCCTGCTGGTATTGATCTTTACTCAACAAAATGTATATTTGTATGCATGCATTTATAGCGTCATAATAACACGGTACATTACATTGCACGCTACCCATCCCGTGTCATTCACGTCTCGTATAGCCACATACATATATACCCTACCCTTACACATTATGTCAGTGGCGTGCTAACACAGCTCAACTTTACTGATTCCCGTTTAGGTATTTGATAGATGTGATTAGGGGTGAAGGGTGATGCCGCCCCCCCCACCCCCCCCCCCCCCAGCTCCTTTAATCAAAAGTCCCAGGGTCAAGAAGTCCTGGTTGGAGGATTCCGGATTCCCAGGATTTCCCAACCTGGGATTTCTGATAAACCTGGGAATTTGGTTACCAGAATTTTGCAACCCTAGACGGGAATGAAGGTATCCTTGTACCTGGTTGGAGTGGACGGAGGCGTTGCTGCAGTGGGAGGAGTCGCCGTTGTCCTCCGCCCCGCTCCCGTTCTCCAGCTGGTGCTTCTTCCCTCGCTGCAGCCTGGAGGGAGGTGGCGACACCCAGTGGTGTGAGGAGGGAAGAGCAGAGAGGATTTCAATTCCATTTGATAAAGTAACATTCAATTGGATCATAGTTCCAGAAACATATTCTGTATCATAGGGTAAGTTTTTGTTGGTAAGGAGACACCTACATGGGAAATAGTGAGGAACAGTAGGCCCTCCTCGATGCTGTGGGACAGGGGTTAAAGGTCAGGGTACAATACCTGTTCATGGCCTGTATGTTGAGGCCCTCCTCGATGCTGTGGGACAGGGGTTAGGGGTTAAAGGTCAGGGTACAGTACCTGTATATTGAGGCCCTCCTCGATGCTGTGGGACAGGGGTTAGGGGTTAAAGGTCAGGGTACAGTACCTGTTCATGGTCTGTTTGTTGAGGCCTTCGAAGCTGTGGGACATGGGTTAAAGGTCAGGGTACAGTACCTGTTCATGGCCTGTATGTTGAGGCTCTCCTCGATGCTGTGGGACAGGGGTTAAAGGTCAGGGTACAGTACCTGTATGTTGAGGCCCTCCTCGATGCTGTGGGACAGGGGTTAGGGGTTAACCTGTTAGGGCTAGGGGGCAGTATTGACACGGCTGGATAAAAAAACATACCCGATTTAATCTGGTTACCACTCCTACCCAGTAACTAGAATATGCATATACTTATTACATATGGATAGAAAACACCCTAAATTTTCTAAAACTGTTTGAATGGTGTCTGTGAGTATAACAGAACTCATTTGGCAGGCAAAAACCTGAGACATTTTCTGACAGGAAGTGGATACCTGATGTGTTGTATTGCCTTTAAACCTATCCCATTGAAAAACACAGGGGCTGAGGAATATTTTGGCACTTCCTATTGCTTCCACTAGATGTCACCAGCCTTTACAAAGTGTTTTGAGTCTTCTGGAGGGAGATCTGACCGAACAAGAGCCATGGAACGATGATGTCCCATTAGACACCTGGCGCGCGAGTTCATGTTGGGTACCCTCGTTCCAATACGTTATAAAAGAGTATGCATTCGTCCACCTTGAATATTATTCATGTTCTGGTTAAAAAAGGCCCTAATGATTTATGCTATACAACGTTTGACATGTTTGAACGAACGTAAATATATTTTTTCCCCTCGTTCATGACGAGAAGTCCGGCTGGCTTAGATCATGTGCTAACAAGACGGAGATTTTTGGACATAAATGATGAGCTTTTTTGAACAAAACTACATTCGTTATGGACCTGTGATACCTGGAAGTGACATCTGATGAAGAGAATCAAAGGTAATGGATTATTTACATAGTATTTTCGATTTTAGATCTCCCCAACATGACGTCTAGTCTGTATCGCAACGCGTATGTTTCTGGGCGCAGTGCTCAGATTATTGCAAAGTGTGATTTCCCAGTAAGGTTATTTTTAAATCTGGCAAGTTGATTGCGTTCAAGAGATGTAAATCTATAATTCTTTAAATGACAATATAATATTTTACCAATGTTTTCTAATTGTAATTATTTAATTTGTGACGCTGACTTGACTGCCGGTTATTGGAGGGAAACGATTTCCTCAACATCAATGCCATAGTAAAAAGCTGTTTTTGGATATAAATATGAACTTGATAGAACTAAAAATGCATGCATTGTCTAACATAATGTCCTAGGAGTGTCATCTGATGGAGATTGTAAAAGGTTAGTGCATCATTTTAGCTGGTTTTATGGTTTTGGTTACCCTGTCTTTGAATTGACAAAACATTACACACAACTCTTGTAAATGTACTGTCCTAACATACTCTAAATTTATGCTTTCGCCGTAAAACCTTTTTGAAATCGTAAAACGTGGTTAGATTAAGGAGATGTTTATCTTTCAAAGGGTGTAAAATAGTTGTATGTTTGAAAAATTTGAATTTTGACATTTATTTGGATTCAAATTTGCCGCTCTTGAAATGCACCTGCTGTTGATGGAGTGCACCACGGGGGGGGACGCTAGCGTCCCACCTAGCCCATAGAGGTTAGGGGTTAAAGGTCAGGGTACAGTACCTGTTCATGGCCTGTATCTTGAGGCCCTCCTCGATGCTGTGGGACAGGGCCTGTTGGTTGTTGTGTTTGGAGATGCGGGCCAGAACCCTCTCCTGGTGGGCCTCGTACTCATCTCTGCTGGGGTAGATCTTACTGATGAGGGCGTCAAAGTTCGGGTCCGGCCGCAGGGACCGCTTAGACACCAGCTTCTTCCTGCACGTAGGGCATTCCTTGTTGCTAGGGGGAACACAGACAGAGTTAGACCGAGCTAGCCCTCCCTTCTTAGTTGTCCTTCACCAGGCAGGTCAATAAAAAAAACGAATTCTTATTTACAATGAGAGCTTGACCCCCTTGTTACACAGGAAATCAACCCTGTGGTGGTGGTGATGATGTCCTGTGTAACAAAAGTTATCTGCAGTCAATCAGAACTTTGAGAAATACAAAATAAACACAAGACATAGTAATCAGTGTCTGAGACCAAACGAATAGATTAGTGACAACAGCGGCATGTCGTGGTGCTTTTTGCTCAAACTGAGGAGCTTCATGTGAACATGGTTAGGGGTACAAGGTAGACTACATACCAAATATCATAACCTTTACCCTGATCTCAATGCAATGATGATGCAGTCAGCACAAGACTAGTTAGAGGCAGTGAGAATACTTTAGGGTAGGTTACTTTAGGGTAGGGTGGGTTACTTTAGGGTAGGTTACTTTAGGGTAGGTTAGGTTACTTTAGGGTAGGTTACTTTAGGGTAGGGTAGGTTACTTTAGGGGAGGTTACTTTAGGGTAGGGTAGGTTACTTTAGGGTAGGGTAGGTTACTTTAGGGTAGGGTGGGTTACTTTAGGGTTGGGTAGAATACTTTAGGGTAGGGTAGGTTACTTTAGGGAAGGGTGGGTTACTTTAGGGAAGGGTACTTTAGGGTAGGTTACTTTAGGGTAGGGTAGGTTACTTTAGGGTCGGTTACTTTAGGGAAGGTTACATTAGGGTAGGTTACTTTAGTGTAGGGTAGGTTACTTTAGGGTAGATTACTTTAGGGTAGGTTAGGTTACTTTAGGGTAGGGTCCTTTAGGGTAGGGTGTTTAGAGTAGGGTAGGTTACTTTAGGGTAGGTTGGGTTACTTTAGGGTAGGGTAGGTTACTTTAGGGTAGGGTAGGTTACTTTACGGTAGGGTAGGTTACTTTAGGGTAGATTACTTTAGGGTAGGTTAGGTTACTTTAGGGTAGATTACTTTAGGGTAGGGTAGGTTCCTTTAGGGTAGGGTAGGTTACTTTATGGTGGGGTACTTTAGGGTAGGTTAGGTTACTTTAGGGTAGGTTAGGTTACTTTAGGGTAGGGTAGGTTACTTTAGGGTAGGGTAGGTTACTTTAGGGTGGGTTACTTTAGGGTAGGGTAGGTTACTTTAGGGTGGGTTACTTTAGGGTAGGTTACTTTAGGGTAGATTACTTTAGGGTGGGTTACTTTAGGGTAGGTTACTTTAGGGTAAGGTTACTTTAGGGTAAGGTTACTTTAGGGTAAGGTTACTTTAGGGTAGGTTACTTTAGGGTAGGGTAGGTTACTTTAGGTTAGTTTAGGGTAGGTTCCTTTAGGGTACGTTAGGGTAGGTTATGGTCGGTTACTTTAGGGTCGGTTGGGTTAGGGTAGGCGAGATTACTTTAGGGTAGGGTTAGGGAACATACCCTGATCTGAGGGCGGTGATGATGCAGTCGGCACAGAAGCGGTGCAGACATTCCTTGGTTGTCATGGTGTTCTTCAGCATGTCCAGACAGATCGGACACATCAGCTCGCTGTGGAGGCTCCTGGGAGACACCGCGATCTCCAGCCCATCTGTGATGGCCTCCTGTACGGGGGGGACAGATGAAAACATATGCCCAACTCTGGTCCTATATATTGTATACCCTATATAGCCTCCTGTACAGGAGGAGGAGTATTCAGACCCCTTGACTTTTTCCACATTGTTACTTTACAGCCTTATTCTAAAATGTATTTAATTGTTTTTTCCCCCCCTCATCATTCTACACACAACACCCCATACTGACAAAGCAAAAACAGGTTTGAATTTTTTGCTAATGTATAAAAATTTAAAATCACATAAATATTCAGACCCTTTACTAAGTACTTTGTTGAAGCACCTTTGGCAGCGATTACAGCCTCGAGTCTTCTTGGGTATGACGCTACAAGCTTGGCACACCTGTATTTGGGGAGTTTCTCCCAATCTTCTCTGTAGATCCTCTCAAGCTCTGTCAGGTTGGATGGGGAGCGTCGCTGCACAGCTATTTGCAGGTCTCTCCAGAGATGTTCGATCGGGTTCAAGGCCGGGCTCTGGCTGGGCCACTCAAGGACATCCAGAGACTTGTCCCGAAGCCACTCCTGCATTGTCTTGGCTGTGTGCTTAGGGTTGTTGTCCTGTTGGAAGGGGAACCTTCACCCCAATCTGAGGTCCTGAGCAGGTTTTCATCAAGGATCTCTGTATTTTGCTCCGTTCATCTTTCCCTCGACCCTGACTAGTCTCCCAGTCCCTGCCGCTGAAAAACATCTCCACAGCATGATGCTGCCACCACCGTGCTTCACTGTAGGGATGGTGCCAGGTTTCCTCCAGACGTGACGCTTGGCATTCAGGCCAAAGAGTTCAATCTTGGTTTCATCAGACCAGAGAATCTTGTTTCTCATGGTCTGAGAGTCTTTAGGTGCCTTTTGGAAAACTCCAAGTGGGCTGTCATGTGCCTTTTACTGAGGAGTGGCTTCCGTCTGGCCACTCGACCATAATGGCATAACTGGTAGAGTGCTGCAGAGATGGTTGACCTTCTGGAAGGTTCTCTCATCTCCACAGAGGAACTCTGGAGCTCTGTCAGAGTGACCAACGGGTTCTTGGTCACCTCCCTGACCAAGGACCTTCTCCCCTGATTGCTCAGTTTGGCCGGGCGGCCAGCTCTAGGAAGAGACTTGGTGGTTCTAAACTCCCATTTAATAATGATGTGTTCTTGGGGACCTTCAATGCTGCAGACATTTTCTCGTACCCTTCCCCAGATCTGTGTCTTGACACAATCCTGTCTCGGAGCTCTACGGACAATTCCTTCGACTTCATGGCTTAGTTTTTGCTCTGACATGCACTGTCAACTGTGGGACCTTATATATTTACAATCAATTTAATTTACCACAGGTGGACTCCAATCAAGTTGTAGAAACATCTCAAGGATGATCAATGGAAACAGGATGCACCTGAGCTCAGTTTCGAGTCTCATGGCAAAGGGTCTGAATACTTATGTAAATAAGGTATTTCTGTTTTTTATTCTACAAAAATGTAAAAAAATAAAAAAATAACTGTTTGTCATTCTGGGGTATTGTGTGTAGATTGATGAGGAAAATGTTTCATTTAATCCATTTTAGAATAAGGCTGTAACGTAACAAAATGTGGAAAAAGTCAAGGGGTTTGAATACGGTACTTTCCGAATGCACTGTAGGAATATTCACACCACAACAAAAAGGAAACTAGGGAAGAGAGATTCGTAAAGAAGGATTACAATTTCTTCTTTTAAAATGTTTAGATTCATACAGCGCCTCATCATCATCATCCACCTAAAGAAACCCCTGAGTTTATTTCACACAAAAAAAACGATTCACACAGAAGTTCATATTGGAAACAGTGAATATGATGCATTTATTAATGGGCCTCGGTTAACGTAACATCTTCAGAACTCTGTTTCACAAAGGAATCAATGAGTAGCCTTCCTGTAATATCTGAACTGATCGGCTAGCCTACGCTGTGATCAATACCGTATATTATAAACTGAATGGTTCGAGCCCTGAATGCTGATTGGCTGAAAGCCATGGTATTTGAGACGGTATACCACGTGTATGACAAAACACTACGTTGGTAACCAATTTATAATAGCAATAAGGCACCTCAGGGGATTTGTGGTATATGACCAATATACCGTGGCTAAGGGCTGTATACAGGCACTCCGCGTTGTGTCGTGCAATAGCTCAGCCCTTAGACGTGGTATATTGAGCATATACCACACCCCCTCAGACCTTATAGCTTAAATAGAGCTGGTCCCCTCATCACAGAAGTCCAACACCTGCCAATCCAAGGCCATTACTGTGCTTCCATTGTGGATGTGGTAGCGAAGCAACCTTTATTTGCCTGCAATTAACATGCATAACCATTTCTCCCAACAGCGCGCTGCGTGAAACAGAGGCGTGTTTCAGCCATAGCACTCAGAAAAGAGCTGCCAAACTATCGTCAAAAGTCCTAGGAGGCTCTACGGTGTCAGACGGCTCTACGGTGTCAGACGGCTCTGTCTCCACTCTTAGCTAAAGAGAAAGTGACGCATCAGAGCGGTGTTTGAACTAGGGCTAAGTCTAACGCAGCTAGTGGTGGTAACCCTGATCTGTGAAACACTCAAATCTACGTAATAAAACTTTAAAACTAAAAGTTAAAAGCAACCCTACCTATGGAGTCCTCTGTAGCTCAGAGACAAGAGAGGTGTTACAGTAAATGTGCTCCCCTACCTGTGGAGTCCTCTGTAGTTCAGAGACAGAGAGGTGTTACAGTAAATGTGCTCCCCTACCCGTGGAGTCCTCTGTAGCTCAGAGACAGAGAGGTGTTACAGTAAATGTGCTCCCCTACCTGTGGAGTCCTCTGTAGCTCAGAGACAAGAGAGGTGTTACAGTAAATGTGCTCCCCTACCTGTGGAGTCCTCTGTAGCTCAGAGACAGAGAGGTGTTACAGTAAATGTGCTCCCCTACCTATGGAGTCCTCTGTAGCTCAGAGACAGAGAGGTGTTACAGTAAATGTGCTCCCCTACCTGTGGAGTCCTCTGTAGCTCATACAGACTGAGTTCCCATGTCTTACTGAGGGGTTGCACCCCATTCGTCTGCACTGCCTGCGTCATACTCCCAACCTGGAATAAAAAACATTAGCGCCATTAAAATGGACCAAACACACAGCCATCTCTCACACACACCCACACAGTTTACTTTTGGTCAGCACCAAAAGAATATATAGTTGATGTACCGTTGGCTGAAACCCATGGTATATCAGACCGTATACCATGGGTATGACAAAACATTATTTTTATTTTTAAACTGTTCTAGTTACGTTCGTAACCAGTTTATAACAGCAGAAAGGCACCTCCGGGGGTTTGTGGTACAGTTGAAGTCGGACGTTTACATACACTTAGGTTGGAGAAATTAAAACTAATTTTTCAACCACTCCACAAATTTGTTGTTAACAAACTATAGTTTTAGGCAAGTCGGTTAGGACATCTACTTTGTGCATGACACAAGTCATTTTTCCAACAATTGTTTACAGACAGATTATTTCACTCATAATTCACTGTATCACACTTCCAGTGGGTCAGAAGGACAATCAAAACCCATTGGACTCCCCAATTACTGACCAGGAGCTCTATAAGAAACTTCAGGCCCTCAAATTTAAAAAAGCATGCGGACCTGATGGCATCCTAAATGAGATGCTCAAACTCACTAGTGCAAAATTTCAATTGGCTATATTAAAACTGTTTAATTTGATCCTGAGTGTAGGTTATTTCCCTGACATCTGGAATCAAGGACTCATAACCCCAATCTTTAAGAACGGAGACAAATTTGACCCTAACAATTACAGAGGCATTTGTGTGAACAGTAACCTGGGGAAGGTTTTCTGTAGTATCATCAATGTAAGAGTTCTAAACTTCCTTAATAAGGACAATGTCTTGAGTAAAAGCCAAATTGGATTTATACCAAAACATCGCACAACTGATCATATTTACACCTTACACACCCTGATAGATAAACATGTCCACCAAAATAATACCAAAATATACGCTTGCTTTATCGACTTCCAAAAAGCATTTGATTCTATTTGGCATACAGGACTGTTCTACAAAGTTATTGAAAGTGGTGTAGGGGGTAAAACATATGACATAATTAAATCAATGTATACTGGCAATACGTGCAGCATTAAAATTGGTAAGAAAAGAACAGAATTCTTTAACCAGGGGCGGGGCCTTCGTCAGGGTTGCAATCTGAGCCCTGCACTATTCAATATTTACATTAACGAATTGGCCACTATTCTAGAAAAATCCTCAGCCCCTGGTGTTAGTCTCCACAATTCAGAAGTTAAATGCCTACTCTTCGCAGATGACCTATGCCTGATGTCACCCACAGCACCTGGCCTACAGCAGAGCCTGGACCTGCTAGAGCAGTACTGCCAGACCTGGGCCCTGGCAGTAAACCCCAAAAAGACTAAAATAATGATTTTCCAGAGAAGATCCAGATCTCAGGGAATTAGACCAAAGTTCTCAATTGGTACAAAATATATAGAGTACTGTACACACTACAATTACTTAGGTTTAAAAATAAGCTCAACTGGACACCTTAATGAGGCAGTGAATGAACTGAGAGAGAAAGCACGCAGGGCATTCTACGCCATTAAAAAGCAAATTCAAATTGAAATACCTATTAAAATTTGGCTAAAACTAATTGAATATGTCATTGAACCAATTGCACTTTATGGCAGCGAGGTGTGGGGTCCACTTGCAAAACAAGATTTCATCAAATGGGACAAACACCCCATTGAAACCCTACATGCAGAGTTCTGTAAGATTCTCCTACGTGTCCAGAGGAAAACTACAAACAATGCATGCAGGGCAGAATTAGGCCAATATCCACTAATAATAAAAACTCAAAAAAGAGCAATTAAGTTTTGGAAACATCTAAAATACAGTGACCCCCGCTCATATCATTACCAAGCCCTGCAATGCCAAGAGCTGAGCAAAGAAAAGAGTCCCCTCATCCAGCTGGTCCTGGGGCTGAGTTCACAAACCTGTTCTACTAACACACTGAAGCCTCAGGACCAGAACATCCAATCAATCAGAATAAAACAAATTACAACACAGTCAAAACAAAACTACATTGCTTATTGGGAAACACAAGCACAAACACAAAGCAAAATGCAGTGCTATCTGGCCCTAAATCGACAGTACACTATGGCTAAATATTTGACCATGGTTACTGATCAAAACCTTAGAAAAACCTTGACAAAGTACAGGCTCAGTGAGCACAGCCTTGCCATTGAAAAGGGTAGACACAGGAAAACCTGGCTCCCTGTAGAGGAAAGGCTGTGCAACCACTGCACCACAGCAGAACCTGAGACGGAGCTGCATTTCCTGACAAAATGTCAAAAATATAAAACAATTAGAGAGTGTCATTTCCCCAAATTTGAAACCCTTATTCAAGGTTTCACAGACCTCTCTGATGAGGATAGGCTACCCGTCCTGTTGGGGGAGGACGCAGAGAGCTGTGGGTTGGCAGCGCACTACATTGCTGCCTGCCATAGTAGCGACAGAGAGAGAGAGAGAGAGAGAGAGGTAGCGACAAAGAGAGAGAGAGAGAGGTAGCGACAAAGAGAGAGAGAGAGAGAGAGAGAGGTAGTGACAAAGAGAGAGAGAGAGGTAGCGACAAAGAGAGAGAGAAAGAGAGAGAGAGAGGTAGCGACAAAAAGAGAGAGAGAGAGAGGGAGCGAGAGAGAGAGGGAGCGAGAGAGAGAGAGAGAGGGGTAGCGACAGAGAGAGAGAGAGCGAGAGAGAGGTAGCGACAAAGAGAGAGAGAGAGAGAGGTAGCGACAAAAAGAGAGAGAGAGAGAGAAAGAGAGAGGGGTAGCGACAGAGAGAGAGAGAGAGAGAGAGGGAGCGAGAGAGAGAGAGAGAGAGAGGGGTAGCGACAAAGAGAGAGAGAAAGAGAGAGAGAGGTAGCGACAAAAAGAGAGAGAGAGAGAGAGAGAGAGAAAGAGAGAGGGGTAGCGACAGAGAGAGAGAGAGAGAGAGAGGGAGCGAGAGAGAGAGAGAGAGAAAGGGGTAGCGACAGAGAGAGAGAGAGAGGGAGAGAGAGAGGGGTAGCGAGAGAAAGAGAGAAAGAGAGGGAGCGAGAGAGAGAGAGAGAGAGAGAGAGAGAGGGGTAGCGACAGAGAGAGAGAGAGAGAGCGACGGGTAGCGAGAGAGAGAAAGAAAGAGAGAGAGAGAGAGGTGGCGAGAGAGGGGGGGTAGTGAGAGAAAGAGAAAGAGAGGGAGCGAGAGAGAGAGAGAGTTGAAGAGAGAGAGAGAGTTGGAGAGAGAGAGAGAGAGAGAGAGAGGGGGGTAGCGAGAGAAAGAGAGAATGAGAGGCAGCGAGAGAGAGAGAGAGAGAGAGAGAGAGGGAGGGGTAGCGACAGAGAGAGAGAGAGAGAGCGACAGGTAGCGAGAGAGAGAAAGAAAGAGAGAGAGGTAGCGAGAGAGAGAGGTAGCGACAGAGAGAGACAGAGAGAAAGCGAGAGAGGTAGCCAGAGGTAGTGAGAGAAAGAGAGGTAGCGAGAGAGTGAGAGAGAGAGAGAAAGGTAGCGAGTGAGAGAGAGCGAGAGAGAGAGAGCGAGACAGAGAAAGAGAAAGAGAAAGAGAGAGGTAGCCAGAGAGAGAGAGAGAGAAGTTCAAGAGAGCGAGAGAGAGAGGTAGCGAGAGGTAGTGAGAGAAAGAGAGGTAGCGAGAGAGAGAGAGAAAGAGAGAGGGGTAGCGACAGAGAGAGAGAGAGAGAGAGAGAGAGAGCGACAGGTAGCGAGAGAGAGAAAGAAAGAGAGAGAGAGGGAGATAGCGAGAGAGAGAGGTAGCGACAGAGAGAGACAGAGAGAGAGCGAGAGAGAGGTAGCGAGAGGTAGTGAGAGAAAGAGAGGTAGCGAGAGAGAGAGAGAGTGAGAGGTAGCGAGACGGAGAGAGAGAGGGAGCGAGACAGAGAAAGAGAGAGGTAGCCAGAGAGAGAGAGAAGTAACAAGAGAGAGAGAGGTAGCGAGAGGTAGTGAGAGAAAGAGAGGTAGCGAGAAAGAGAGAGAGAGACGTAGCGAGAGAAAAAGAGATAGCGAGAGAGAGAGAGGTAGCGAGAGAAAGAGAGAAAGAGAGGTAGCGAGAGAGAGCGAGAGAGAGAGACCAAGGAGGGCCTATTGCAGCACCTAGACCTTCTGCACTGATTCTGACAGACCTGGGCCCTGACAGTAAATCTCAGTAAGACCAAAATATTGGCTGTTCCAAAAAAAGGTCCAGTTGCCAGGCCCACAAATACAAATTCCATCTAGACATCGTTGCCCTAGAGCACACAAACAACTATACACACCTCGGCCTAAACATCAGCACCACAGGTAACTTCCACAAAGCTGTGAACGATCTGAGAGACAAGATAAGAAGGGCATTTCCATGCCATCAAAAGGAACATAAAAATTCAACATACCAATTAGGATCTGGCTAAATATACTTGAATCAGTTATAGAACCCATTGCCCTTTATGGTTGTGAGGTCTGGGGTCCACTCACCAACCAAGAATTCACAAAATGGGACAAACACCAAATTGAGACTCTGCAGAATTCTGCTAAAATATCCTCAGTGTACAACGTAAAACACCAAATAATGTACGCAAAGCAGAATTAGTTCGATACCCGCTAATTATTAAAATCCAGAACAGAGCCGTTAAAATCTACAACCACCTGGGTCTCCCGAGTGGACCAGTGGTCTAAGACACTGCATCACTGTCACGTCCTGACCAGTATAGGGGTTATTTGTTATTGTAGTTTGGTCAGGACGTGGCAGGGGTGTGTTTGTTTTGTGTTGTCGGGGTTTTTGGGTTGTGTTCTATGTTTCGTATTTCTATGTTCTATTTTCTAGTTTTTCTATTTCTATGTCTAGTTTATTGTTTTGACCTTCAATTGGAGGCAGCTGTTCCTCGTTGCCTCTAATTGAAGGTCCTATTTAGTAGGGGTGTTTTTCATGGGTTTTTTGTGGGTAGTTGTTCCTTGTTTAGCTGTGTGCCTGACAGGACTGTTTTTTTGTCGTTCTTTTTGTTCGTGTGTTTTTGTTTAGTTTCTTCAAATAAAGAGAAAATGAGTATACACATTCCCGCTGCATTTTGGTCCAATCCTTACGACGCCCGTGACAATCACAGTGTTAGCTGTGTCACTAGAGATCCTGGTTAGAGTCCAGGCTCTGTCTCAGTGGTCTAAGACACTGCATCACAGTGTTCGCTGTACCACTAGAGATCCTGGTTAGAGTCCAGGCTCTGTCTCAGTGGTCTAAGGCACTGCATCACAGTGCTAGCTGTACCACTAGATATCCTGGTTAGAGTCCAGGCTCTGTCTCAGTGGTCTAAGACACTGCATCACAGTGTTAGCTGTACCACTAGAGATCCTGGTTAGAGTCCAGGCTCTGTCTCAGTGGTCTAAGACACTGCATCACAGTGTTAGCTGTACCACTAGAGATCCTGGGTTAGAGTCCAGGCTCTGTCTCAGTGGTCTAAGGCACTACATCACAGTGCTAGCTGTACCACTAGAGATCCTGGGTTAGAGTCCAGGCTCTGTCTCAGTGGTCTAAGGCACTGCATCACAGTGTTAGCTGTGACACTAGAGATCCTGGGTTAGACCGCTGACACATTGGTGTGGCTGGCTTCCGGGTTAAGTGGGCGTTGTGTCAAGAAGCAGTGCGGCTTGGACGCACGGCTCTCGACCTTCGCCTCTCCCGAGTCCGTAGGGGAGTTGCAGCGATGGGACAAGACTGTAACTACCAATTGGATACCACGAAAACGGGGGAAAATAAATAAATCAACAACCACCTAAAAGGAAGCGATTCCCAAACCTTCCATAACAAAGCCATCACCTTCAGAGAGATGAACATGGAGAAGAGTCCCCTAAGCAAGCTGGTCCTGAGGCTCCGTTCACAAACACAAACAGACCCCACAGAGCCCCAGGACAGCAACACAATTAGACCCAACCAAATTATGAGAAAACAAAAATATAATTACTTTACACATTTGAACAGAATACCTGACCACTGTGACTGACCCAAACTTAAGATGTACAGACTCAGTGAGCATAGCCTTGCTATTGAGAAAGGCCGCCGTAGGCAGACCTGGCTCTCAAGAGAAGACAGGCTATGTGCACACTGCCTACAAAATGAGGTGGAAACTGAGCTGCACTTCCTAACCTCCTGCCCAATGTATGACCATATTAGAGACACATATTTCCCTCAGATTACACAGATACACAAAGAATTCGAAAACAACCCCAATTTGGATAAACTCCCATATCTACTGGGTGAAATACCACAGTGTGCCATCACAGCAGCAAGATTTGTGACCTGTTGCCACAAGAAAAGGTCAACCAGTGAAGAACAAACACCATTGTAAATACAACCCATATTTATGTTGATTTATTTTCCCTTTTGGTACTTTAACTATTTCCACATAATATGACATTTGAAATGTCTTTATTCTTTTGGAACTTTGTGAGTGTAATGTATACTGATCATTTGTATTGTTTATTTCACTTTTGTTTATTATCTAGTTCACTTGCTTTCACAATGTTAACATATGTTTCCCATGCCAATAAAGCCCTTAAATTGAATTGGGGGGGGGGGGGGGAGGGAGAGAGAGAGAGAGAGAGAGAGAGAGAGAGAGAGAGAGAGAGAGAGAGAGAGAGAACCCACGGTGGTTGTTGAAGTTACTTAGGGCCCCCAAGTGGCCATAGAGAGTCTCTGCATACATAGAAAAGAGGGTCCTGTCCAGAAACAACCCTTAACCCCTGCCCCTAACCCCTGCACTTAACCCCTAACCCCTGCACTAAACCCTTAACCCCAAACACTTAACCCTTAAGCCCAAACCCTTAACTCCTAACCCTTAACCACTAACACCTGCACTTAACCCTTAAACCCTAACCCTTACACCTAACCTTTTAACCCTTAACCCTAACCCTTAACCCCTAACCCCTGCACTTAGAGAGACCATCCACATGGTTATCTGTAGGAGAAACCATCCACATGGTTACCTGTAGGAGAGACCATCCACATGGTTATCTGTAGGAGAGACCATCCACATGGTTATCTGTAGGAGAGACCATCCTCATGGTTATCTGTAGGAGAGACCATCCTCATGGTTATCTGTAGGAGAGACCATCCACATGGTTATCTGTAGGAGAGACCATCCACATGGTTATCTGTAGGAGAGACCATCCTCATGGTTATCTGTAGGAGAGACCATCCACATGGTTATCTGACACCGCCTGGTATATAGGTCCTGGATGGCAGGAAGCTTGGCCCCAGTGATGTACTGGGCCGTACGCACTACCCTTTGTAGTGCTTTGCGGTTGGAGGCCAAGCAGTTGCCATACCAGGCAGTGATGCAACCAGTCAGGATGCTCTCGATGGTGCAGCTGTAGAGACTTTTGAGTATCAGAGGACCCATTTTCAGTCTCCTGAGGGGGAATAGGTTTTGTCGTGCCCGCTTCACGACTGTCTTAGTGTGTAGTTTGTTGGTATTGTGGACACCAAGGAACTTGGAGCTCTCAACCTGCCCCACTGCAGCCCCGTCGATGAGAATGGGGGCGTGCTCGGTCCTCCTTTTCCTGTAGTCCATAATCATCTCCTTTGTCTTGATCACATTGAGGGAGAGGTTGTTGTCCTGGCACCACACGGCCAGGTCTCTGAATTCCTCCCTATAGGCTGTCTCGTCGTTGTCGGTGGTCAGGCCTACCACTGTTGTGTTGTCTGCAAACTTAATGATGGTGTTGGAGTTGTTTGGCCATGCAGTCGTGGGTGAACAGGGAGTACAGGAGGGGACTAAGTACACACCCCTAAGGGGCCCCTGTGTTGAGGATCAGCGAGGCGGATGTGTTGTTACCTACCCTCACCACCTGGGGGCGGCCCGTCAGGAAGGCCAGGATCCAGTTGCAGAGGGAGGTGTTTAGTCCCAGGGTCCTTAGCTTAGTGATGAGCTTGGAGGGTACTATGGTGTTGAACGCTGAGCTGTAGTCAATGAATAGCATTCTCACATAGATGTTCCTTTTGTCCAGGTGGGAAAGGGCAGTGTGGAGTGCAATAGAGATTTCATAATCTGTGGATCTGTTGGGGCGGTATGCAAATTAGATGTGGTGTGTAGGGTGTAAATATGATCAGTCGTGCGATGTTTTGGCATAAAACCAATTTGGCTTTTACTCAAGACATTGTGCTTATTTGTAAGTTTGGAGCGCTTACATTTATAATACTACAGAAAACCTTCCCCAGGTTACTGTTCACACAAATGCCTCTGTAATTGTTAGGGTCAAATTTGTCTCCGTTCTTAAAGATTAGGGTTATGAGTCCTTGATTCCAGATGTCAGGGAAATAACCTACACTCAGGATCAAATTAAACAGTTTTAATATAGCCAATTTGAAATTTTGCACTAGTGAGTTTGAGCATCTCATTTAGGATGCCATCAGGTTCGCATGCTTTTTTAAATTTGAGAGCCTGAAGTTTCTTATAGAGCTCCTGGTCAGTAATTGGGGAGTCCAATGTTTTTATTTTGTTGTCCTTTATAGCTTTTTCTAATCCATTCAACTTCTGAATTTGGCGTTGTCCTGCGTTTGCATCAATTTGAACGGTGTTGTAGTGTTTCAACAATATTTGTATCGGTAATTCCTCGTTTAGATTATTATTTTTTTTTTTTCAATTTATCCAGAAGTTGTTTGTGTTTCTGGACTCCTCAGTGAGTGTCAGTTGCTTGCTGTACTGGTCTTCATAGGTTTTGTACTTACAGTGTTAAAATCCCACAGGAAGACACTCTCTCTACACGTCTCTCTCTCTCTAATAGGCTTTATTGGCATGGGAAACACGTTTACATTGCCAAAGAGAAATAAAACAAAAGTGAAATAAACAATATAATACTAACAGTTACACTCATAAAAATTTCTAAAGCAATAGAGATATTTAAAATGTCATATTATGACTATGTACAGTGTTATAACGATGTGCAAATAGTTAAGTACAAAAGAGAAATAAACATAAATATGAGTTGTATTTACAATGGTGTTTGTTCTTCACTGGTTGACCTTTTCTTGTGGCAACAGATCCTGCTGCTGTGATGTCACACTGTGGTATTTCACCCCAGTAGATATAGGAGTTTATCAAAATTGGTTTCTGTATCTCGCTCTCAAATTCAAATGTCTCTATTGTTATAAGACTACAGACTACAGACTACATGTTCTATTGTTATAAGACTACAGACTATATGTTCTACTGTTATACGACTACAGACTATATGTTCTACTGTTATAAGACTACAGACTACATGTTCAATTGCTATAAGATGCTTGTTCTAGGTCCCAAGAAACAAAGAGATCTTCTGTTGAATCTGACAATTAATCTGGATGGTTGTACAGTCGTCTCAAATAAAACTGTGAAGGACCTCGGCGTTACTCTGGAGCCTGATCTCTCTTTTGAAGAACATATCAAGACTGTTTCAAGGACAGCTTTTTTCCATCTACGTAACATTGCAAAAATCAGAAACTTTCTGTCCAAAAATGACGCAGAAAAATTAATCCATGCCTTTGTTACTTCTAGGTCGGACTACTGCAATGCTGTACTTTCCGGCTACCCGGATAAAGCACTAAATAAACTTCAGTTAGTGCTAAATACGGCTGCTAGAATCCTGACTAGAACCAAAAAATTGGATCATATTACTCCAGTGCTAGCCTCCCTACACTGGCTTCCTGTTAAAGCAAGGGCTGATTTCAAGGTTTTACTGCTAACCTACAAAGCATTACATGGGCTTGCTCCTACCTATCTTTCCGATTTGGTCCTGCCGTACATACCTACACGTACGCTACGGTCACAAGACGCGGGCCTCCTAATTGTTCCTAGAATTTCTAAGCAAACAGCTGGAGGCAGGGCTTTCTCCTATAGAGCTCCATTTTTATGGAATAGTCTGCCTACCCATGTGAGAGACGCAGACTCAGTCTCAACCTTTAAGTCTTTACTGAAGACTTATCTCTTCAGTAGGTCCTATGATTAAGTGTAGTCTGGCCCAGGGCTGCGAAGGTGAACGGAAAGGCTGGAGCAACGAACCGCCCTTGCTGTCTCTGCCTGGCCGGTTTCCCCTCTTTCCACTGGGATTCTCTGCCTCTACCCCTATTACGGGGGCTGAGTCACTGGCTTACTGGTGTTCTTCCATGCCGTCCCTGGGAGGGGTGTGTCACTTGAGTGGGTTGAGTCACTGACGTGGTCTTCCTGTCTGGGTTGGCGCCCCCCCCTTGGGCTGTGCCGTGGCAGAGATCTTTTTGGGCTATACTCTGCCTTGTCCCGGGATGGTATGTTGGTGGTTGGAGACATCCCTCTAGTGGTGTGGAGGCTGTGCTTTGGCAAAGTGGGTGGGGTTATATCCTACCTGTTTGACCCTGTCCGGGGGTTTCATCGGATGGGGCCACAGTGTCTCCTGACCCCTCCTGTCTCAGCCTCCAGTATTTATGCTGCAGTAGTTTATGTGTCGGGGGGTTAGGGTCAGTCTGTCACATCTGGAGTATTTCTCTTGTCTTTTCCGGTGTCCTGTGTGAATTTAAATATGCTCTCTCTAATTCTCTCTTTCTCTTTCTTTCTTTCTTTCTCTCTCTCGGAGGACCTGAGCCCTAGGACCATGCCTCAGGACTACCTGGCTTGATGACTCCTTGCTGTCCCCAGTTCACCTGGCCTTGCTGCTGCTCCAGTTCCAACTGTTCTGCCTGCAGCTATGGAACCCTGACCTGTTCACCGGACGTGCTACCTGTCCCAGACCTGTTGTCCCAGACCTGTTGTCCCAGACCTGCTGGAACCCTGACCTATTCACCGGACGTGCTACCTGTCCCAGACCTGCTGTTTTCAACTCTCTAGAGACAGCAGGAGCGGTAGAGATACTCTCAAAGATCGGCTATGAAAAAGCCAACTGACACTTACTCTTGTGTTACTGACTTGTTGCACCCTCGACAACTACTATGATTATTATTATTTGACAGTGCTGGTCATTTATGAACATTTGAACATCTAGGCCATGTGCTGTTATAATCTCCACCCGGCACAGCCAGAAGAGGACTGGCCACCCCTCATAGCCTGGTTCCTCTCTAGGTTTCTTCCTAGGTTCTGGCCTTTCTAGGGAGTTTTTCCCTAGCCACCGTACTTCTACACCTGCATTGCTTGCTGTTTGGGGTTTTAGGCTGGGTTTCTGTACAGCACTTTGAGATATCAGTTGATGTCAGGTTTCCCCTGACGTCTGGTTTCCCCTGACGTCTGGTTTCCCTGACATGTGGTTTCACTGACATGTGGTTTCACTGACATCTGGGCCTTTTCCACAAAAATCATTATGTTTGTATTCTTTTAGATTGATTGACTGTCAGGGTCCAGGTCTAACAGAACTAATGCAGATGATCTCATTGTTTCTGTCGTCCCTGTTCTGTGTGGGACAGCAGCACCGGGTCATCTGACTACAGGAGGAAGTTGATTTCTGTGTCATTAAGAGTGAGATTGGGGGGCTGCTTGATTGCTCAAGTGTTTTGGACAATTCATTAATAAGATATTAAATAGACTTGAGTTCAAGTTGTTCCCATGTTTTACTCCTCACCCTCTGGAACATAAAACGGGATGTTTCTCTCACATCTTGCCTGCACATTTGTTATTTGTGTACATTGATTTGATGACATGTGTTTTTCCTGCCACACCACTTTCAATTCATTTCAGTAAAAGGCCTTTATGCCAAATTGCATCAAATGCTTTTTGGAAATCTACAGAGCATGGAAAATGTATTTGTTTATCAATTAGGGTGTGTAAATATGGTCTGATGTTTGATAATTTGGTAGGAATCCAATTTGAATTTTGCTCATCACTACCGTGGGGTTAAGGACTGTGGTGTGGGACTGTCTCTGTGGGGTTAAGGACTGTGGTGTGGGACTGTCTCTGTGGGGTGAAGGACTGTGGTGTGGGGTTAAGGACTGTGGTGTGGGGTTATGGACTGTGGTGTGGGGTTAAGGACTGTGGTGTGGGAGTGTCTCTGTGGGGTTAAGGACTGTGGTGTGGGGTTAAGGACTGTGGTGTGGGGTTAAGGGCTGTGGTGTGGGGTTAAGGGCTGTGGTGTGGGGTTAAGGACTGTGGTGTGGGGTTAAGGACTGTGGTGTGGGGTTAAGGACTGTGGTGTGGGGTTAAGGACTGTGGTGTGGGGTTAAGGGCTGTGGTGTGGGGTTAAGGACTGTGGTGTGGGGTTAAGGACTGTGGTGTGGGGTTAAGGACTGTCTCTGTGGGGTTAAGGACTGTGGTGTGGGAGTGTCTCTGTGGGGTTAAGGACTGTGGTGTGGGGTTAAGGACTGTGGTGTGGGGTTAAGGACTGTGGTGTGGGGTTAAGGACTGTGGTGTGGGGTTAAGGACTGTGGTGTGGGGTTAAGGACTGTGGTGTGAGGTTAAGGACTGTGGTGTGGAGTTAAGGACTGTGGTGTGGGGTTAAGGACTGTGATGTGGGGTTAAGGACTGTGGTGTGGGGTTAAGGACTGTGGTATGGGGTTAAGGACTGTGGTGTGGGGGTAAGAGAGGTCTGGTTCTGGTTTATCCAGAGAGATGGTCTGAAAGTGTTACAAGCTGTCAAATCCTTGCTTCCTCCGTCCTCGTTTCCTCTGATGCTCGTGGCTTTCTCTCAGTACATCTTTGTGCGATTCTTCTTGGAAGGTCCTTCCCCTCAGACCTCATCCTTTTGAAAAGGAGTCGAGGAGAGGATGCTAGGAATCGAGGGAAAAAAATATTACATTTAGATAAGTATTCAGACCCTTTACTCAGTACTTTGTTGAAGCACCTTTGGCAGCGATTACAGCCTCGAGTCTTCTTGGGTATGACACTACAAGCTTGGCAACATGTATTTGGGGAGTTTTTCCCCCATTCTTCTCTGCAGATCCTCTCAAGCTCTGCCAGGTTGGATGGGGAGCTTCGCTGCACAGCTATTTTCAGGTCTATCCAGAGATATTCGATCGGGTTCAAGTCCAGGCTCTGGCTGAGCCACTCAAGGACATTCAGAGACTTGTCCCGAAGCCACTCCTGTTGTCCTGTTGGAAGGTGAACATTCGCCCCAATCTGAGGTCCTGAGCGCTCTGGAGCAGGTTTTCATCAAGGATCTCTCTGTTTATCTTTCCCTCAATCCTGACTAGTCTCCCAGTCCCTGCCGCTGAAAAACATCACCACACCATGTTTCACCATAGGGATAGTGCCAGGTTTCCTCCAGACATGACGCTTGGCATTCAGGCCAGAGTTAAATTTTGGTTCCATCAGACCAGAGAATCTTGTTTCTCACGGTCTGAGAGTCCTATAGGTGCCTTTTACTGAGGAGTGGCTTCCGTCTGGCCGCTCTACCATAAAGGCCTGATTAGTGGAGCGCTGCAGAGATTGTTGTCCTTCTGGAAGGTTCTCCCGGAATGTTCTCCCATATCAACAGAGGAACTCTGAAGCTCTGTCAGAGACCACCGGGTTCTTGGTCACCTCCCTGACCAAAGCCCTTCTACTCCGATTGCTCAGTTTGGCGGGGTGGCTAAGAGTCTTAGTGGTTCCAAACTTCTTCCATTTAAAAAAATGGAAGATGTGTTCTTACAAATCCCTCTATACGTATTAAATTATAGTTTCTAAGGACAGCTAGTAACATTGTCAGATACAGCCCCAAAGTCCCATGAAGCTTTCAGGAAACTCACCCCTGAATGCTTCACCACACCCTGAAGAGGTGGTGGTAAAATATGGAGTACGGGGAAGTTGCTCCTAGATGCTACCTTGGATCAGTTTTGGGAGATGAAGCTGATCATGAATCTGTACCTAGGGGAAACTTCACCCTGGAGTATTGAGCTATGATGAATCTGTACCTAGGGGAAACTTTACCCTGGAGTATTGAACTGTCATGAATCTGTACCTAGGGGAAACTTTACCCTGGAGCATTGAGCTGTGCTGAATCTGTACCTAGGGGGAAACTTTACCCTGGAGCATTGAGCTGTCATGAATCTGTACCTAGGGGAAACTTCACCCTGGAGCATTGAGCTGTCATGAATCTGTACCTAGGGGAAACTTCACCCTGGAGCATTGAGCTGTGATGAATCTGTACCATGGGGAAACTTTACCCTGGAGCATTGAGCTGATCATGAATCTGTACCTAGGGGAAACTTCACCCTGGAGCATTGAGCTGTGATGAATCTGTACCTAGGGGAAACTTCACCCTGGAGTATTGAGCTGATCATGAATCTGTACCTAGGGGAAACTTTACCCTGTAGCATTGAGACATCATGGGGCTTGGGTTCCATGTTGAACACACATTGTTTTGTTTATTTTCCAAACAGATATTTACAGTTTCAACAACAATAACTGATATTTATACAAAGGATGTTGTCAAACTGAACATGCTTCTAAAAAGAATAATTGCACATTTTTCTTCCACGGTATCGTCGTTCTGAAATATTTTTTGGAGAGAGAAAACACGATTTGGGTCCCTCTTCTATCTCACACTAAGCTTGAAGGTGATGACTGGACCTGGGTGGTTTATGTCCAGACATTACTTCCATATAGCTGATGAAGTCTGACCTGTTGAATGAATGATTCATTCCCAAAATGTGGTTGAGATGTTGGCATGAACAAAGGTCCTGGACAATATACAGAGAGAATAACCAGTTATATTGAACTGTTAGCCCGCTGAACTAATTAAATGTTTCAGTGAAACAGGTTGGGTCAATTTTAGCCTAATTCAATTCAGGAGGAGGTGGATAGAAACTCAAAATCAGGAATAGAAACTTGCTCATTGTTTTCAAAAACCACTGGATCCTTGAAGAAGTCACAGCCACAGGAGAGATTCCTCCTCTTCAGGGGAGATGGAAGGTTTAGAGATTATTCCACTTCCTGATGTGATTGAAGTGAAGAGGAATTGAGCCCAACCGTGTTGTTAACATCAAGCGTTTCTAGGACAACAGAATAAAAAAAAAAACAACCAGACTAGAAAAAGGATAACAATGAGATGAAGTCTGTCTCTTTAGGTTACTAACATAATGTACTCGGGTCATACCGGATGTTTGTTTTGTCATTGGAGCACCCTAATTATTATGTATGCCAAAAGCCCTACTTTGCCATTTTGGTTAAAGGGAATAGGAGAGGAACAGTCCTGTGATGATTTACCAAATGATATGTTATCATGACTCCCAGATCAGTCAGGTGAAGTGACATCAATATGGATCTGTCCTAAAGTGCACTCTATTCCTGGCATCCTTTCACTCACTCCTCTCTACATTCTCCTCTTCTGTCTCTGCTGCTAAAGCCACTTTCTACCACTCTAAATTCCAAGCATCTGCCTCTAACCCTAGGAAGCTCTTTGCTACCTTCTCCTCCCTCCTGAATCCTCCTCCCCCTCCCCCCCCCTCCTCCCTCTCTGCGGATGACTTCGTCAACCATTTTGAAAAGAAGGTTGACGATATCCGATCCTCGTTTGCTAAGTCAAACGACACCGCTGGTCCTGCTCACACTGCCCTACCGTGTGCTTTGACCTCTTTCTCCCCTCTCTCTCCAGATGAAATCTCGCGTCTTGTGACGGCCGGCCGCCCAACAACCTGCCCACTTGACCCTATCCCCTCCTCTCTTCTCCAGACCATTTCCGGAGACCTTCTCCCCTTCCTCACCTCGCTCATCAACTCATCCTTGACCGCTGGCTACGTCCCTTCCGTCTTCAAGAGAGCGAGAGTTGCACCCCTTCTGAAAAAACCTACACTCGATCCCTCCGATGTCAACAACTACAGACCAGTATCCCTTCT
The DNA here is from genome assembly GCF_965601325.2 of Salmo salar. NCBI lineage: Eukaryota > Metazoa > Chordata > Actinopteri > Salmoniformes > Salmonidae > Salmo > Salmo salar. Next base: position 58,030,246 of record NC_138304.1, on the reverse strand, counting down.
TTCTTTTCTCTCCAAAACTCTTGAACGTGCCGTTCTTGGCCAGCTCTCCTGCTATCTCTCTCAGAATGACCTTCTTGATCCTAATCAGTCAGGTTTCAAGACTGGGCATTCAACTGAGACTGCTCTTCTCTGTGTCACAGAGGCTCTCCGCACTGCTAAAGCTAACTCTCTCTCCTCTGCTCTCATCCTTCTAGACCTATCTGCTGCCTTTGATACTGTGAACCATCAGATCCTCCTCTCCACCCTCTCCGAGTTGGGCATCTCCGGCGCGGCCCACGCTTGGATTGCGTCCTACCTGACAGGTCGCTCCTACCAGGTGGCGTGGCGAGAATCTGTCTCCGCACCATGCACTCTCACCACTGGTGTCCCCCAGGGCTCTGTTCTAGGCCCTCTCCTATTCTCGCTATACACCAAGTCACTTGGCTCTGTCATATCCTCACATGGTCTCTCCTATCATTGCTATGCAGACGACACACAATTAATCTTCTCCTTTCCCCCTTCTGATAACCAGGCGGCGAATCGCATCTCTGCATGTCTGTCAGACATATCAGTGTGGATGACGGATCACCAGCTCAAGCTGAACCTCGGCAAGACGGAGCTGCTCTTCCTCCCGGGGAAGGACTGCCCGTTCCATGATCTCGCCATCACGGTTGACAACTCCCTTGTGTCCTCCTCCCAGAGTGCTAAGAACCTTGGCGTGATCCTGGACAACACCCTGTCGTTCTCCACTAACATCAAGGCGGTGACCCGATCCTGTAGGTTCATGCTCTACAACATTCGCAGAGTACAACCCTGCCTCACACAGGAAGCGGCGCAGGTCCTAATCCAGGCACTTGTCATCTCCCGTCTGGATTACTGCAACTCTCTGTTGGCTGGGCTCCCTGCCTGTGCTATTAAACCCCTACAACTCATCCAGAACGCCGCAGCCCGTCTGGTGTTCAACCTTCCCAAGTTCTCTCACGTCACCCCGCTCCTCCGCTCTCTCCACTGGCTTCCAGTTGAAGCTCGCATCCGCTACAAGACCATGGTGATTGCCTACGGAGCTGTGAAGGGAACGGCACCTCCATACCTTCAGGCTCTGATCAGGCCCTACACCCAAACAAGGGCACTGCGTTCATCCACCACTAGCCTGCTGGCCCCCCTACCTCTGAGGAAGCACAGTTCCCGCTCAGCCCAGTCAAAACTGTTCGCTGCTCTGGCACCCCAATGGTGGAACAAGCTCCCTCACGACGCCAGGACAGCGGAGTCAATCACCATCTTCCGGAGACACCTGAAACCCCACCTCTTTAAGGAATACCTAGGATAGGATAAAGTAATCCTTCTAACCCCCCCCCCCTTAAAAGATTTAGATGCACTATTGTAAAGTGGTTGTTCCACTGGATATCATAAGGTGAATGCACCATTTTGTAAGTCGCTCTGGATAAGAGCGTCTGCTAAATGACTTAAATGTAATGTAAATGTAAATGTATTCCCTATGGGCCCTTGTCAAAAGTAGTGCACTACATAGGGAAATAGGGTGCCCTTTGAGTCACACTATGTCAACAAATACAAGGATCGTGGGTTTATAGAAAACAGCTTCATGACTTCTCTGCTCAACATATATATTTTTTTTTTAAACAACAAAAACATTAGTTTTCTGTACGGAAACACTAGTCATATATCTGAAAAAGCCTCCCATCCCATCCCCAACCCAGCTCACCGTCCCCCAGATACAAAAAGACCATACAACATCCTGAAGCAGCCACAGTTATCCAGAGCAGGTAGAAGGCCCTGGAACACCCAGGTAGCACCTCAGTATTAGGACCTAGACACAGGTAGCAGAACACCCAGGTACCACCTCAGTATTAGGACCTAGACACAGGTAGCAGAACACCCAGGTACCACCTCAGTATTAGGACCTAGACACAGGGAGCAGGTAGAAGGTAGACAGCCCTGGAGAGAGCGATGTAGATAGAGAACATACATGCTTATCTGACATGTCGAGTAAGGAATCATGACAAATCTATGGCGTTTCTAGCAGCAGCGTTCAGTATTCAGTGCCCTCCTAAACGCCACCCTGGAATGGCAGTGACGTCTCTAGAAATGCTTACGAAGAGGTTCTGCCTGGCTAGTGACTATATCAGATACATTTATACATACCCCCTATACTAACTTCTTACCAACAAATTCACACCAGACAGAGAGAGATGTAGAGAGAGAGACAGAAATGGAGAGAGATGTAGAGAGAGAGAGAGAGATGTAAAAGAGAGAGAAATGTAGAGAGAGAGAGAGAGAGAGATGTAAAGAGAGAGAGAGAGAGAGATGTAGAGAGAGTCCATTAGACACCTCGTTCTCCTGGCAGGTCTCATCCAGGGCTGTGTCCTAAAGGGCACCCTATTACCTATATAGTGCACTACTTTTGGCCAGAGCCCTACATAGGAAATAGGGTGCCCTAGGTGTACTCCAGGTGGTCTACCCCCCCAAGTGTACTCCAGGTGGTCTACCCCCCCAGGTGTACTCCAGGTGGTCTACCCCCCCAGGTGTACTCCAGGTGGTCTACCCCCCCAGGTGTACTCCAGGTGGTCTACCCCCCCAGGTGTACTCCAGGTGGTCTACCCCCCCCAGGTGTACTCCAGGTGGTCTACCCCCCCCAGGTGTACTCCAGGTGGTCTACCCCCCCCAGGTGTACTCCAGGTGGTCTACCCCCCCCAGGTGTACTCCAGGTGGTCTACCCCCCCAGGTGAACTCCAGGTGGTCTACCCCCCCAGGTGTACTCCAGGTGGTCTACCCCCCCAGGTGTACTCCAGCTGGTCTACTTGTGCTCCTTGGTGGGGGCGAAGTACAGCTCCATGGGCTTGTTCACCTTCCAGTACTTCTCACTGACAAGCTCCAGAGAAAACGACCCGTTCAGCACCTAGAGGACAGATGATTGGTTGGTCGATGTTCATCATCCTCAGGAGGAATTTGTTTTTCCACAGTTCACAAGTTACAGATAGACAAGCTCACCTCAGTGACAGGAGATAACACTAGGGTATAGGTCACCAGGAAATACTGATTGACATACTTGACCCTTTCCTACTTACTCTGACGTGATTGTCCAACCTATCTACGTTAAGGTGGATGCACTAAGTCTAAGTCTCTCTGAATAGGAGCGTCTGTTAAACCATGGGATACAAAATATTTCCCACAGGCCCCTCCTGCCATAAATGGGGTTTATTATTTATTTTACGCCCTGACCCCTCACTAGCAATAGTAGTGAAAGTGGTAGTAGTAATAGTGGTAGTAATAGTAATAATAGTGGTAGTAACAGTGATAGTAATAGTGGTAGTGGTAGTAATAGTAATAGTGGTAGCAATAGTGATAGTAATGGTAGTGATATTAATAGTGGTAGTAGTAATAGTGGTAGTAGTAGTAATAGTGGTAGTGATAGTGATAGTAATGGTGATAGTAATAGTGGTAGTAATGGTGGTAGTAATAGTGGTAGTAATAGTGATAGTAATGGCAGTGATAGTAATAGTGTAGTAGTAATAGTGATAGTAATAGTGGTAGCGGTAGTAATAATAGTAGTGAGAGTAATAGTGGTAGTGGTAGTAGTAATAGTAATGGCAGTGATAGTAATAGTGTAGTAGTAATAGTGATAGTAATAGTGGTAGTAATAGTGGTAGCGGTAGTAATAATAGTAGTGAGAGTAATAGTGGTAGTGGTAGTAGTAATAGTAATAGTGATAGTAATGGCAGTGATAGTAAGTGTAGTAGTAATAGTAATAGTGGTAGTAATAGTGGTAGTGACAGTAGTAGTAATAGTAGTGATAGTAATAGTGGTAGTGGTAGTAGTAATAGTAATAGTAGTAATAGCGGTAGTAATAGTAGTAATAGTGGTAGACGTAATAGTGGTAGTAGTAATAGTAGTAGTAGTGATAGTGGTAGTAATGGTAGTGATAGTAATAGTGGTAGTAGTGGTAGTAGTGATAGTGGTAGTAGTAATAGTGGTAGTGACAGTAGTAGTAATAGTAGTGATAGTAATAGTGGTAGTGGTAGTAATAGTAATAGTAGTAGTAATAGTAGTAATAGTGATAGCAGTAATTGTAGTGATAGTGGTAGTAATGGTAGTGATAGTAATAGTGGTAGTAGTAGTAGTGGTAGTAATAGTGGTAGTGGTAATAGTGGTAGTAATAGTAATAGTAATAGTAGTAATAGTGATAGCAGTAATTGTAGTGATAGTGGTAGTAATGGCAGTGATAGTAATAGTGGTAGTAGTAATAGTAGTGATAGTGGTAGTAGTAGTGGTAGTAGTAATAGTGGTGGTGGTAGTAGTAATAGTGGTAGTAGTAATAGTGATAGTGGTTGTGATAGTAGTAATAGTGGAAGTAATAGTAGTAGTGGTAGTAATAGTAATAGTGGTAGTAATAGTGGTAGTAACAGTAAAAGTAGTAATAGTGATAGTAGTAATAGTGGTAGTAGTAATAGTAATAGTGGTTGTGATAGTAGTAATAGTGGTAGTAATAGTGGTAGTAATAGTAGTAGTGGTAGTAATAGTAATTGTGATAGTAGTACTAGTGGTTGTGATAGTAGTGATAGTAGTAGTAATAGTGATAGTAATAATAGCAGTAGTAATAGTGGTAGTGGTAGTAATAGCGATAGTAATAGTAACAGTGGTAGTAATAGTGGTAGTAGTGATAGTGGTAGTAGTAATAGTGGTAGTGACAGTAGTAGTAATAGTAGTGATAGTAATAGTGGTAGTGGTAGTAATAGTAATAGTAGTAGTAATAGTAGTAATAGTGATAGCAGTAATTGTAGTGATAGTGGTAGTAATGGTAGTGATAGTAATAGTGGTAGTAGTAGTAGTGGTAGTAATAGTGGTAGTGGTAATAGTGGTAGTAATAGTAATAGTAGTAATAGTGATAGCAGTAATTGTAGTGATAGTGGTAGTAATGGCAGTGATAGTAATAGTGGTAGTAGTAATAGTAGTGATAGTGGTAGTAGTAGTGGTAGTAGTAATAGTGGTGGTGGTAGTAGTAATAGTGGTAGTAGTAATAGTGATAGTGGTTGTGATAGTAGTAATAGTGGAAGTAATAGTAGTAGTGGTAGTAATAGTAATAGTGGTAGTAATAGTGGTAGTAACAGTAAAAGTAGTAATAGTGATAGTAGTAATAGTGGTAGTAGTAATAGTAATAGTGGTTGTGATAGTAGTAATAGTGGTAGTAATAGTGGTAGTAATAGTAGTAGTGGTAGTAATAGTAATTGTGATAGTAGTACTAGTGGTTGTGATAGTAGTGATAGTAGTAGTAATAGTGATAGTAATAATAGCAGTAGTAATAGTGGTAGTGGTAGTAATAGCGATAGTAATAGTAACAGTGGTAGTAATAGTGGTAATAGTGGTAGTGAGAGTAATGGTGATAGTGGTTGTTACAGTGGTAGTGATTGGTAGCAGTAGTAAAGTAATAGTAGTGATAGTGGTAGTAATAGTAGTGATAGTGGTAGTAATTGTAGTGATAGTGGTAGTAATGGTAGTGATAGTAATAGTGGTAGTAGTAGTAGTGGTAGTAATAGTGGTAGTGGTAATAGTGGTAGTAATAGTAATAGTAATAGTAGTAATAGTGATAGCAGTAATTGTAGTGATAGTGGTAGTAATGGCAGTGATAGTAATAGTGGTAGTAGTAATAGTAGTGATAGTGGTAGTAGTAGTGGTAGTAGTAATAGTGGTGGTGGTAGTAGTAATAGTGGTAGTAGTAATAGTAATAGCGATAGTGGTCGTAGTAATAGTAATAATAGTAGTAATGGTAGTAGTAATAGTAGTGATAGTAGTAATAGTAATAGTGGTCGTAGTAATAGTAATAATAGTAGTAATGGTAGTAGTAATAGTAGTGATAGTAGTAATAGTAATAGTGGTAAGTGGTAATAGTGGTAGTAATAGTGATAGTAATAGTGATAGCAGTAGTAATAGTGATAGTAATAGTAGTGATAGTGGTAGTAGTAACAGTGGTAGTAACACTATAATAGTGGTAGTAGTAATAGTGATAGTGGTTGTGATAGTAGTAATAGTGGAAGTAATAGTAGTAGTGGTAGTAATAGTAATAGTGGTAGTAATAGTGGTAGTAACAGTAATAGTAGTAATAGTGATAGTAGTAATAGTGGTAGTAGTAATAGTAATAGTGGTTGTGATAGTAGTAATAGTGGTAGTAATAGTGGTAGTAATAGTAGTAGTAATAGTAATAGTAATAGTGGTAGTAATAGTGGTAGTAATAGTAGTAGTGGTAGTAATAGTAATAGTGGTAGTAATAGTGATTGTAGTAATAGCGGTAGTAATAGTAGTAATAGTGATAGTAATAGTGGTAGTAATAGTAATAGTGGTAGTAATAGTAGTAATAGTGATAGTAATAGTGATAGTAGTAAAAGTAGTAGTAGTGGTAGTAATAGTGGTTGTGATAGTAGTACTAGTGGTTGTGATAGTAGTGATAGTAGTAGTAATAGTGATAGTAATAATAGCAGTAGTAATAGTGGTAGTAATAGCGATAGTAATAGTAACAGTGGTAGTAATAGTGGTAGTAATAGTAGTAATAGTGGTAATAATAGTGGTAGTGAGAGTAATGGTGATAGTGGTTGTTACAGTGGTAGTGATTGGTAGCAGTAGTAAAGTAATAGTAGTGATAGTGGTAGTAATAGTAGTGATAGTGGTAGTAATAGTAGTGATAGTGGTAGTAATAGTAGTGATAGTGGTAGTAATAGTGGTAGTAATAGTAGTAATAGTGATAGTAATACAAGTAATAGTGGTGGTAATAGTGGTAGTGAGAGTAATAGTGATAGTGGTTGTTACAGTGGTAGTGATAGCAGTAGTAATAGTGATAGTAATAGTAGTGACAGTAGTAATAGTTGCAGTAATAGTAGTAGTATTGGTAATAGTAGTGATAGTGGCGATAGTGATAGTAGTAATAGTAGCGATAGTAGTAGTGGTAGTAATAGCAGTGATAGTGATAGTAGTAATAGTGATAGTAATAGTGATAGTAATAGTGGTAGTAATAGTAATAGTGGTAGTAATAGTGATAGTAATAGTAGTAATAGTGGTAGTAATGGTAGTGATAGTGGTAGTATTAATAGTGGTAGTGGTAGTAGTAATAGTGGTAGTAGTAGTAGTAGTGATAGCAATAGTGGTAGTAATAGTAGTAGTAATAGTAAAAGTGGTAATAGTGGTAGTAATAGTGATAGTGGTAACAGTGGTAGTAATAATGGTAGTGAAAGTAATAGTGATAGCAGTAATAGTGATAGTGGTAGTAATAGTGGTAGTGATAGTAATAGTGGCAGTGAGAGTAGTGATAGTAATAGTGGTAGTAATAGCAGTAATAGAGGTAGTAATAGTGATAGTAGTAATAGTGATAGTGGTAGTGGTAATAGTGGAAGTAATAGTGGTTGTGATAGTAGTAATAGTAGTAAGTGAGAGTAGTGATAGTGGTAGTAATAGTGGTAGTAACAGTAATAGTGGTAGTGAGAGTAGTGATAGTGGTAGTAGTGATAGTGGTAGTAATAGTGATAGTAGTAATAGTGATAGTAATAGTGATAGTGGTAGTAGTAATAGAGGTAGTAGTAATAATTGTGGCAGTAATAGTGATAGTAGTAATAGTAGTAATAGTGGTAATAGTAGTGATAGTGGTAGTAATAGTGGCGATAGTGATAGTAGTAATAGTGATAGTAACAGCAGTAGTAATAGTGGTAGTGATAGTAGTGATAGTGATAGCAATTGTGGTAGTGAGAGTAATAGTGATAGTGGTTGTAATAGTGGTAGTAATAGTGGTAGTAATAGTAATAGTGATAGTGGTAGCAGTAATAGTGATAGTGATAGTAATAGTGGTAGTAGTGATAGTAGTAGGAACAGTGATAGTAGTAGTAATAGTAATTGTGATAGTAGTAGTAATGATAGTAGTAGTAATAGTAGCAGTAGCAATAGTGGTCTTTGTCATCTCTTTCCAAAACAGAGGATCTCTGCTGTACTGTGACACATTACATAGCAGTAATAGTGATAGTGATAGTAATAGTGGTAGTAGTGATAGTAGTAGGAACAGTGATAGTAGTAGTAATAGTAATTGTGATAGTAGTAGTAATGATAGTAGTAGTAATAGTAGCAGTAGCAATAGTGGTCTTTGTCATCTCTTTCCAAAACAGAGGATCTCTGCTGTAATGTGACACATTCTAAGGCTCCCATAGGCTCTAGTAGAATAGTAGTAATAGTAACAGTGATAGTAGTACTAGTGATAGTAGTAATAGTGATAGTAACAGTAGTACTAATAGTGATAGTGGGTATATTCAAAATTTGCCAAAAGGTTACCAAAAAGTGCTATAGTGATAGTAATAGTGGCAGTAATAGTGATAGTGTCTTGAACGCACGAACAAAACGCCGCTATTTGGATATAACTATGGATTATTTGGAACCAAACCAACATTTGTTGTTGAAGTACAAGTCCTGGGAGTGCATTCTGACGAAGAACAGCAAAGGTAATCAAATTTTTCTTATAGTAAATCTGAGTTTGGTGAGTACCAAACTTGGTGGGTGTCAAAATAGGTAGCCTGTGATGGCCGGGCTATCTACTCAGAATATTGCAAAATGTGCTTTCACCGAAAAGCTATTTTAAATCGGACATAGCGATTGCATAAAGGAGTTCTGTATCTATAATTCTTAAAATAATTGTTATGTTTTTTGTGAACGTTTATCGTGAGTAATTTAGTAAATTCACCGGAAGTGTTCGGTGGGAATGCTAGTTCTGAACATCACATGCTAATGTAAAAAGCTGGTTTTTGATAAAAATATGAACTTGATTGAACAAAACATGCATGTATTGTATAACATAACGTCCTAGGAGTGTCATTTGATGAAGATCATCAAAGATTAGTGCTGCATTTAGCTGTGGTTTTGGTTTTTGTGACATTATATGCTATTTTGAAAAATGGGTGTCTGATTATTTCTGGCTGGGTACTCTGCTGACATAATCTAATGTTTTGCTTTCGTTGTAACGCCTTTTTGAAATCGGACAGTGTGGTTAGATTAACGAGAGTCTTGTCTTTAAAATGGTGTAAAATAGTAATATGTTAGTATTAGTAATAGTAGTAATAGTGATAGTAGTACTAGTGATAGTAGTAATAGTAACAGTAGTACTAATAGTGATAGTAGTAGTAATAGTGATAGCAATAGTAGTAACAGCAGCAGTAGTAATAATACTGGTAGTAGCATCAGTAATAGTAGTAGTAATAGTGATAGTAGTAGTAATAGTGATAGTAGTAATAGTGATAGTAGTAATAATAGCGATAGTAATAGTAGCAGTAGTAATAGTGATAATAGTAGTAGTAATAGTGATAGTAGTAAGAGTAGTAGTAATAGTAGTGGAAGTAGCAGTAATAGTGGTAGTATTGTATTATTACCATGAACTGGCCATTGGCTGTAGGGATATAAATGGTGTATTGTGGTAGTATTTGTAGTAATATATTGTATTATTACCGTGAACTGGCCGTTGGCTGTAGGGATATAAATGGTGTATTGTAGTAGTATTTGTAGTAATATATTGTATTATTACCGTGAACTGGCCTTTGGCTGTAGGGATATAAATGGTGTATTGTAGTAGTATTTGTAGTAACATATTGTATTATTACCGTGAACTGTCCGTTGGCTGTAGGGATATAAATGGTGTATTGTTTCTCTGAGGCAGCGTCTACATTGACGGGGCTGGCCTCTCCGTTCTTCCTTAGTTCCTCCAGGGCCAGACGCACAGCCAGGTACTTAGACAGGTGGTCCACTGTGGCGTTACCTGACGTCTTGATGTACCTGGGAACAAACTCAACACTACCACACACAAGTGTTACTTAACGTCTTCAGCCAGGGGCCTTGGACCAGTGACTTAGATAACACACACACACACACATATCCTCTCACACACACACACACACACACACACACACACACACACGTTAACCACTCCCTCCTTCCCTCCCACACGTTAACCCCTCCTTCCCTCCCACACGTTAACCCCTCCCTCCCACGTTAACCCCTCCCTCCTTCCCTCCCACACGCTAACCCCTCCCTCCTTCCCTCCCACACGTTAACCCCTCCCTCCTTCCCTCCCACACGTTAACCCCTCCCTCCCACACGTTAACCCCTCCCACCCACACGTTAACCCCTCCCACCCACACGTTAACCCCTCCCACCCACACGTTAACCCCTCCCACCCACACGTTAACCCCTCCCACCCACACGTTAACCCCTCCCACCCACACGTTAACCCCTCCCACCCACACGTTAACCCCTCCCACAAAGCCACCTGGTCTGCTCGGTGTCCTCCTTGTCCATGAGCGTAGGATGAGGACAGAACACCAGTTCTATCTCGCTGGCTCCGTCCACGGCCATGTCTCCTCCTCCACCTCCTCCTCCGTTCTCTGTGGCGTTGTCCATGTCCAGACCAGAGTCATCTGACGTCTTGGTACGCTTGATGCTCGGACCCGCCTCCTGCTTTACATTTGTTGGGGGAAAAGACTCGCTGAGTACAACCCAGGGGATAACATGTTACAGCAAGAAGACAGGAGAATGTTCCTGCTGGTAACGTTCCTGCTGTATTGTTCCTGGTGTAATGTTCCTGGTGTAACGTTCCTGGTGATATTGTTCCTGGTGATATTGTTCCTGGTGATATTGTTCCTGGTGATATTGTTCCTGCTGTAATGTTCATGGTGATATTGTTCCTGCTGTAACGTTCCTGGTGTAACGTTCCTGGTGTAACGTTCCTGGTGTAACGTTCCTGGTGTATTGTTCCTGGTGTAACGTTCCTGGTGTATTGTTCCTGGTGTAACGTTCCTGGTGTATTGTTCCTGGTGTAATGTTCCTGGTGTAACGTTCCTGGTGTAACGTTCCTGCTGGTATTGATCTTTACTCAACAAAATGTATATTTGTATGCATGCATTTATAGCGTCATAATAACACGGTACATTACATTGCACGCTACCCATCCCGTGTCATTCACGTCTCGTATAGCCACATACATATATACCCTACCCTTACACATTATGTCAGTGGCGTGCTAACACAGCTCAACTTTACTGATTCCCGTTTAGGTATTTGATAGATGTGATTAGGGGTGAAGGGTGATGCCGCCCCCCCCACCCCCCCCCCCCCAGCTCCTTTAATCAAAAGTCCCAGGGTCAAGAAGTCCTGGTTGGAGGATTCCGGATTCCCAGGATTTCCCAACCTGGGATTTCTGATAAACCTGGGAATTTGGTTACCAGAATTTTGCAACCCTAGACGGGAATGAAGGTATCCTTGTACCTGGTTGGAGTGGACGGAGGCGTTGCTGCAGTGGGAGGAGTCGCCGTTGTCCTCCGCCCCGCTCCCGTTCTCCAGCTGGTGCTTCTTCCCTCGCTGCAGCCTGGAGGGAGGTGGCGACACCCAGTGGTGTGAGGAGGGAAGAGCAGAGAGGATTTCAATTCCATTTGATAAAGTAACATTCAATTGGATCATAGTTCCAGAAACATATTCTGTATCATAGGGTAAGTTTTTGTTGGTAAGGAGACACCTACATGGGAAATAGTGAGGAACAGTAGGCCCTCCTCGATGCTGTGGGACAGGGGTTAAAGGTCAGGGTACAATACCTGTTCATGGCCTGTATGTTGAGGCCCTCCTCGATGCTGTGGGACAGGGGTTAGGGGTTAAAGGTCAGGGTACAGTACCTGTATATTGAGGCCCTCCTCGATGCTGTGGGACAGGGGTTAGGGGTTAAAGGTCAGGGTACAGTACCTGTTCATGGTCTGTTTGTTGAGGCCTTCGAAGCTGTGGGACATGGGTTAAAGGTCAGGGTACAGTACCTGTTCATGGCCTGTATGTTGAGGCTCTCCTCGATGCTGTGGGACAGGGGTTAAAGGTCAGGGTACAGTACCTGTATGTTGAGGCCCTCCTCGATGCTGTGGGACAGGGGTTAGGGGTTAACCTGTTAGGGCTAGGGGGCAGTATTGACACGGCTGGATAAAAAAACATACCCGATTTAATCTGGTTACCACTCCTACCCAGTAACTAGAATATGCATATACTTATTACATATGGATAGAAAACACCCTAAATTTTCTAAAACTGTTTGAATGGTGTCTGTGAGTATAACAGAACTCATTTGGCAGGCAAAAACCTGAGACATTTTCTGACAGGAAGTGGATACCTGATGTGTTGTATTGCCTTTAAACCTATCCCATTGAAAAACACAGGGGCTGAGGAATATTTTGGCACTTCCTATTGCTTCCACTAGATGTCACCAGCCTTTACAAAGTGTTTTGAGTCTTCTGGAGGGAGATCTGACCGAACAAGAGCCATGGAACGATGATGTCCCATTAGACACCTGGCGCGCGAGTTCATGTTGGGTACCCTCGTTCCAATACGTTATAAAAGAGTATGCATTCGTCCACCTTGAATATTATTCATGTTCTGGTTAAAAAAGGCCCTAATGATTTATGCTATACAACGTTTGACATGTTTGAACGAACGTAAATATATTTTTTCCCCTCGTTCATGACGAGAAGTCCGGCTGGCTTAGATCATGTGCTAACAAGACGGAGATTTTTGGACATAAATGATGAGCTTTTTTGAACAAAACTACATTCGTTATGGACCTGTGATACCTGGAAGTGACATCTGATGAAGAGAATCAAAGGTAATGGATTATTTACATAGTATTTTCGATTTTAGATCTCCCCAACATGACGTCTAGTCTGTATCGCAACGCGTATGTTTCTGGGCGCAGTGCTCAGATTATTGCAAAGTGTGATTTCCCAGTAAGGTTATTTTTAAATCTGGCAAGTTGATTGCGTTCAAGAGATGTAAATCTATAATTCTTTAAATGACAATATAATATTTTACCAATGTTTTCTAATTTTAATTATTTAATTTGTGACGCTGACTTGACTGCCGGTTATTGGAGGGAAACGATTTCCTCAACATCAATGCCATAGTAAAACGCTGTTTTTGGATATAAATATGAACTTGATAGAACTAAAAATGCATGCATTGTCTAACATAATGTCCTAGGAGTGTCATCTGATGGAGATTGTAAAAGGTTAGTGCATCATTTTAGCTGGTTTTATGGTTTTGGTTACCCTGTCTTTGAATTGACAAAACATTACACACAACTCTTGTAAATGTACTGTCCTAACATACTCTAAATTTATGCTTTCGCCGTAAAACCTTTTTGAAATCGTAAAACGTGGTTAGATTAAGGAGATGTTTATCTTTCAAAGGGTGTAAAATAGTTGTATGTTTGAAAAATTTGAATTTTGACATTTATTTGGATTCAAATTTGCCGCTCTTGAAATGCACCTGCTGTTGATGGAGTGCACCACGGGGGGGGACGCTAGCGTCCCACCTAGCCCATAGAGGTTAGGGGTTAAAGGTCAGGGTACAGTACCTGTTCATGGCCTGTATCTTGAGGCCCTCCTCGATGCTGTGGGACAGGGCCTGTTGGTTGTTGTGTTTGGAGATGCGGGCCAGAACCCTCTCCTGGTGGGCCTCGTACTCATCTCTGCTGGGGTAGATCTTACTGATGAGGGCGTCAAAGTTCGGGTCCGGCCGCAGGGACCGCTTAGACACCAGCTTCTTCCTGCACGTAGGGCATTCCTTGTTGCTAGGGGGAACACAGACAGAGTTAGACCGAGCTAGCCCTCCCTTCTTAGTTGTCCTTCACCAGGCAGGTCAATAAAAAAAAAGAATTCTTATTTACAATGAGAGCTTGACCCCCTTGTTACACAGGAAATCAACCCTGTGGTGGTGGTGATGATGTCCTGTGTAACAAAAGTTATCTGCAGTCAATCAGAACTTTGAGAAATACAAAATAAACACAAGACATAGTAATCAGTGTCTGAGACCAAACGAATAGATTAGTGACAACAGCGGCATGTCGTGGTGCTTTTTGCTCAAACTGAGGAGCTTCATGTGAACATGGTTAGGGGTACAAGGTAGACTACATACCAAATATCATAACCTTTACCCTGATCTCAATGCAATGATGATGCAGTCAGCACAAGACTAGTTAGAGGCAGTGAGAATACTTTAGGGTAGGTTACTTTAGGGTAGGGTGGGTTACTTTAGGGTAGGTTACTTTAGGGTAGGTTAGGTTACTTTAGGGTAGGTTACTTTAGGGTAGGGTAGGTTACTTTAGGGGAGGTTACTTTAGGGTAGGGTAGGTTACTTTAGGGTAGGGTAGGTTACTTTAGGGTAGGGTGGGTTACTTTAGGGTTGGGTAGAATACTTTAGGGTAGGGTAGGTTACTTTAGGGAAGGGTGGGTTACTTTAGGGAAGGGTACTTTAGGGTAGGTTACTTTAGGGTAGGGTAGGTTACTTTAGGGTCGGTTACTTTAGGGAAGGTTACATTAGGGTAGGTTACTTTAGTGTAGGGTAGGTTACTTTAGGGTAGATTACTTTAGGGTAGGTTAGGTTACTTTAGGGTAGGGTCCTTTAGGGTAGGGTGTTTAGAGTAGGGTAGGTTACTTTAGGGTAGGTTGGGTTACTTTAGGGTAGGGTAGGTTACTTTAGGGTAGGGTAGGTTACTTTACGGTAGGGTAGGTTACTTTAGGGTAGATTACTTTAGGGTAGGTTAGGTTACTTTAGGGTAGATTACTTTAGGGTAGGGTAGGTTCCTTTAGGGTAGGGTAGGTTACTTTATGGTGGGGTACTTTAGGGTAGGTTAGGTTACTTTAGGGTAGGTTAGGTTACTTTAGGGTAGGGTAGGTTACTTTAGGGTGGGTTACTTTAGGGTAGGGTAGGTTACTTTAGGGTAGGGTAGGTTACTTTAGGGTGGGTTACTTTAGGGTAGGTTACTTTAGGGTAGGTTACTTTAGGGTGGGTTACTTTAGGGTAGGTTACTTTAGGGTAAGGTTACTTTAGGGTAAGGTTACTTTAGGGTAAGGTTACTTTAGGGTAGGTTACTTTAGGGTAGGGTAGGTTACTTTAGGTTAGTTTAGGGTAGGTTCCTTTAGGGTACGTTAGGGTAGGTTATGGTCGGTTACTTTAGGGTCGGTTGGGTTAGGGTAGGCGAGATTACTTTAGGGTAGGGTTAGGGAACATACCCTGATCTGAGGGCGGTGATGATGCAGTCGGCACAGAAGCGGTGCAGACATTCCTTGGTTGTCATGGTGTTCTTCAGCATGTCCAGACAGATCGGACACATCAGCTCGCTGTGGAGGCTCCTGGGAGACACCGCGATCTCCAGCCCATCTGTGATGGCCTCCTGTACGGGGGGGACAGATGAAAACATATGCCCAACTCTGGTCCTATATATTGTATACCCTATATAGCCTCCTGTACAGGAGGAGGAGTATTCAGACCCCTTGACTTTTTCCACATTGTTACTTTACAGCCTTATTCTAAAATGTATTTAATTGTTTTTTCCCCCCCTCATCATTCTACACACAACACCCCATACTGACAAAGCAAAAACAGGTTTGAATTTTTTGCTAATGTATAAAAATTTAAAATCACATAAATATTCAGACCCTTTACTAAGTACTTTGTTGAAGCACCTTTGGCAGCGATTACAGCCTCGAGTCTTCTTGGGTATGACGCTACAAGCTTGGCACACCTGTATTTGGGGAGTTTCTCCCAATCTTCTCTGTAGATCCTCTCAAGCTCTGTCAGGTTGGATGGGGAGCGTCGCTGCACAGCTATTTGCAGGTCTCTCCAGAGATGTTCGATCGGGTTCAAGGCCGGGCTCTGGCTGGGCCACTCAAGGACATCCAGAGACTTGTCCCGAAGCCACTCCTGCATTGTCTTGGCTGTGTGCTTAGGGTTGTTGTCCTGTTGGAAGGGGAACCTTCACCCCAATCTGAGGTCCTGAGCAGGTTTTCATCAAGGATCTCTGTATTTTGCTCCGTTCATCTTTCCCTCGACCCTGACTAGTCTCCCAGTCCCTGCCGCTGAAAAACATCTCCACAGCATGATGCTGCCACCACCGTGCTTCACTGTAGGGATGGTGCCAGGTTTCCTCCAGACGTGACGCTTGGCATTCAGGCCAAAGAGTTCAATCTTGGTTTCATCAGACCAGAGAATCTTGTTTCTCATGGTCTGAGAGTCTTTAGGTGCCTTTTGGAAAACTCCAAGTGGGCTGTCATGTGCCTTTTACTGAGGAGTGGCTTCCGTCTGGCCACTCGACCATAATGGCATAACTGGTAGAGTGCTGCAGAGATGGTTGACCTTCTGGAAGGTTCTCTCATCTCCACAGAGGAACTCTGGAGCTCTGTCAGAGTGACCAACGGGTTCTTGGTCACCTCCCTGACCAAGGACCTTCTCCCCTGATTGCTCAGTTTGGCCGGGCGGCCAGCTCTAGGAAGAGACTTGGTGGTTCTAAACTCCCATTTAATAATGATGTGTTCTTGGGGACCTTCAATGCTGCAGACATTTTCTCGTACCCTTCCCCAGATCTGTGTCTTGACACAATCCTGTCTCGGAGCTCTACGGACAATTCCTTCGACTTCATGGCTTAGTTTTTGCTCTGACATGCACTGTCAACTGTGGGACCTTATATATTTACAATCAATTTAATTTACCACAGGTGGACTCCAATCAAGTTGTAGAAACATCTCAAGGATGATCAATGGAAACAGGATGCACCTGAGCTCAGTTTCGAGTCTCATGGCAAAGGGTCTGAATACTTATGTAAATAAGGTATTTCTGTTTTTTATTCTACAAAAATGTAAAAAAATAAAAAAATAACTGTTTGTCATTCTGGGGTATTGTGTGTAGATTGATGAGGAAAATGTTTCATTTAATCCATTTTAGAATAAGGCTGTAACGTAACAAAATGTGGAAAAAGTCAAGGGGTTTGAATACGGTACTTTCCGAATGCACTGTAGGAATATTCACACCACAACAAAAAGGAAACTAGGGAAGAGAGATTCGTAAAGAAGGATTACAATTTCTTCTTTTAAAATGTTTAGATTCATACAGCGCCTCATCATCATCATCCACCTAAAGAAACCCCTGAGTTTATTTCACACAAAAAAAACGATTCACACAGAAGTTCATATTGGAAACAGTGAATATGATGCATTTATTAATGGGCCTCGGTTAACGTAACATCTTCAGAACTCTGTTTCACAAAGGAATCAATGAGTAGCCTTCCTGTAATATCTGAACTGATCGGCTAGCCTACGCTGTGATCAATACCGTATATTATAAACTGAATGGTTCGAGCCCTGAATGCTGATTGGCTGAAAGCCATGGTATTTGAGACGGTATACCACGTGTATGACAAAACACTACGTTGGTAACCAATTTATAATAGCAATAAGGCACCTCAGGGGATTTGTGGTATATGACCAATATACCGTGGCTAAGGGCTGTATACAGGCACTCCGCGTTGTGTCGTGCAA
This sequence comes from Salmo salar, assembly GCF_965601325.2. Taxonomy (NCBI): domain Eukaryota; kingdom Metazoa; phylum Chordata; class Actinopteri; order Salmoniformes; family Salmonidae; genus Salmo; species Salmo salar. The sequence goes on along the minus strand of NC_138304.1, from coordinate 58,012,898 downwards.
TAGCTCAGCCCTTAGACGTGGTATATTGAGCATATACCACACCCCCTCAGACCTTATAGCTTAAATAGAGCTGGTCCCCTCATCACAGAAGTCCAACACCTGCCAATCCAAGGCCATTACTGTGCTTCCATTGTGGATGTGGTAGCGAAGCAACCTTTATTTGCCTGCAATTAACATGCATAACCATTTCTCCCAACAGCGCGCTGCGTGAAACAGAGGCGTGTTTCAGCCATAGCACTCAGAAAAGAGCTGCCAAACTATCGTCAAAAGTCCTAGGAGGCTCTACGGTGTCAGACGGCTCTACGGTGTCAGACGGCTCTGTCTCCACTCTTAGCTAAAGAGAAAGTGACGCATCAGAGCGGTGTTTGAACTAGGGCTAAGTCTAACGCAGCTAGTGGTGGTAACCCTGATCTGTGAAACACTCAAATCTACGTAATAAAACTTTAAAACTAAAAGTTAAAAGCAACCCTACCTATGGAGTCCTCTGTAGCTCAGAGACAAGAGAGGTGTTACAGTAAATGTGCTCCCCTACCTGTGGAGTCCTCTGTAGTTCAGAGACAGAGAGGTGTTACAGTAAATGTGCTCCCCTACCCGTGGAGTCCTCTGTAGCTCAGAGACAGAGAGGTGTTACAGTAAATGTGCTCCCCTACCTGTGGAGTCCTCTGTAGCTCAGAGACAAGAGAGGTGTTACAGTAAATGTGCTCCCCTACCTGTGGAGTCCTCTGTAGCTCAGAGACAGAGAGGTGTTACAGTAAATGTGCTCCCCTACCTATGGAGTCCTCTGTAGCTCAGAGACAGAGAGGTGTTACAGTAAATGTGCTCCCCTACCTGTGGAGTCCTCTGTAGCTCATACAGACTGAGTTCCCATGTCTTACTGAGGGGTTGCACCCCATTCGTCTGCACTGCCTGCGTCATACTCCCAACCTGGAATAAAAAACATTAGCGCCATTAAAATGGACCAAACACACAGCCATCTCTCACACACACCCACACAGTTTACTTTTGGTCAGCACCAAAAGAATATATAGTTGATGTACCGTTGGCTGAAACCCATGGTATATCAGACCGTATACCATGGGTATGACAAAACATTATTTTTATTTTTAAACTGTTCTAGTTACGTTCGTAACCAGTTTATAACAGCAGAAAGGCACCTCCGGGGGTTTGTGGTACAGTTGAAGTCGGACGTTTACATACACTTAGGTTGGAGAAATTAAAACTAATTTTTCAACCACTCCACAAATTTGTTGTTAACAAACTATAGTTTTAGGCAAGTCGGTTAGGACATCTACTTTGTGCATGACACAAGTCATTTTTCCAACAATTGTTTACAGACAGATTATTTCACTCATAATTCACTGTATCACACTTCCAGTGGGTCAGAAGTTTACATACACTAAGCTGACTGTGCCTTTAAACAGCTTGGAAAATTCCAGAAAATTATGTCATGGATTTAGAAGCCTCTGATAGGCTAATGACATAATTTGAGTCAATTCAAGGTGTTCCTTGTGGATGCCTACCTTCAAACTCAGTGCCTCTGTTTGACATCATGGGAAAATCTAAAGAAATCAGCCAAGACCTCAAAAAAAGAATTGTAGACCTCCACAAGTCTGGTTCATCCTTGGGAGCAATTTCCAAACGCCTGAAGGTACCACGTTAATCTGTACAAACAGTAGTACGCAAGTATAAACACCATGGGACCACGGAGCCTTCATACCGCTCAGGAAGGAGACGCGTTCTGTCTCCTAGAGATGAACGTACTTTGGTGCGAAAAGTGCAAATCAATCCTAGAACAACAGCAAAGGACCTTGTGAAGATGCTGGAGGAAATAGGTACAAAAGTATCTATATCCACAGTAAAACGAGTCCTATATCAACAGAACCTGAAAGGCCGCTCAGCAAGGAAGAAGCCACTGCTCCAAAACCACCATAAAAAGTCAGACTACGGTTTGCAACTGCACATGGGGACAAAGATCGTACTTTTTGGAGAAATGTCCTCTGGTCTGATGAAACAAAATTAGAACTGTTTGGCCATAATGACCATCGTTATGTTTGGAGGAAAAAGAGGGGATGCTTGCAAGCCGAAGAACACCATCCCAACCGTGAAGCACGGGGGTGCAGCATCATGTTGTGGGGGTGCTTTGCTGCAGGAGGGACTGGTGCACTTCACAAAATAGATGGCATCATGAGGAAGAAAATGATGTGGATATATTGAAGCAACATCTCAAGACATTAGTCAGGAAGTTAAAGCTTGGTCGCAAATGGGTCCTCCAAATGGACAATGACCCCAAGCATACTTCCAAAGTTGTGGCAAAATGGCTTAAGGACAACAAAGTCAAGGTATTGGAGTGGCCATCACAAAGCCCTGACCTCAATCCCATAGAGAATTTGTGGGCAGAACTGAAAAAGTGTGTGCGAGCAAGGAGGCCTACAAACCTGACTCAGTTACACCAGCTCTGTCAGGAGGAATGGGCCAATATTCACCCAACTTATAGTGGGAAGCTTGTGGAAGGCTACCCGACACGTTTGACACAAGTTAAACAATTTAAAGGCAATGCCACCAAATACTAATTGAGTGTATATAAACTTCTGACCCACTGGGAATGTGATGAAAGAAATAAAAGCTGAAATAAATCACTCTTTACTATTATTCTGACATTTCACATTCTTAAAATAAAGTGGTGATCCTAACTGACCTAAGACAGGGAATTTTTACTAGAATTGAATGTCAGGAATTGTGAAAAACTGAGTTTAAATGTATTTGGCTAAGGTGTATGTAAACTTCTGACTTCAACTGTATATGGCCAAAAACAGAGAAGCAAGATGGGTAGATAAATCCAATAGCTTGCTAGGTAGATTTTTATTTTTACCAGGTAAGTTGACTGAGGACACATTGTCAGCAATGACCTGGGGAATAGTTACAGAGAAGATGAAGGGAATGAATGAGCCAATTGTAAACTGGGGATGATTAGGTGGCCATGATGGTATGAGGGCCAGATTGGGACTTTAGACAGGAGACCGGGGTTAACACCCCTACTCTTATGGTAAGTGGCATGGGATCTTTTAGTGACCACAGAGTCAGGTCAACTGTTTAACGTTCCATCCGAAAGACAGCACCCGACACAGGGCAGTGTCCCAATCACTGCCCTGGGGCATTGGGAGATTTTTTTTTAGACCAGAGGAAAGAGTGCTTCCTACTGGCCCTCCAACACCACTTCCAGCAGCATCTGGTCTCCCATCCAGGGACTGACCAGGACCAACCCTGCTTAGCTTCAGAGGCAGGGTGGTATGCTGTCATTGTGATCATTACACAGGTGCACCTTGTACTGAAGACAATAAAAAGTCCACTCTAAAATGTGCAGTTTTGTCACACAACACATTGTCACAGATGTCTCAAGTTGAGGGAGCGTGCAATTGGCATGCTGACTGCAGGAATATCCACCAGAGCTGTCGCCAGAGAATTGAATGTTTATTTCTCTACCATAAGCCGCCTCCACATCATTTTAAAGAATTTGGCAGTACGTCCAACTGGCCTCACCAACGCAGACCACGTGTAACCACGCCAGCCAAGGACCTCCACATCCGGCTTCTTCACCTGTGGGATCGTCTGAGACCAGCCATCCGGACAGCTGATGAAACTGAGGAGTATTTCTGTCTGTAATAAAGCCCTTTTGAGGGGGAAAACTAATTCTGATTGGCTGGGCCTGACACCCAAGTGGGTGGGCTGTGTCCCTCCCCAGTCATGTGAAATCCATAGATTAGAGCCTAATTCATTTATTTCACTTGACTGATTTCCTTATATGAACTGTAACTCAGTAAAATCTCTGAAATTGTTGCGTTTATATTTTGTTGTTGTTCAGTATAGATAGCTAGGTTGATAAATCCGATACATAGCTAGGTAGATAAATGAATACTGTAGCTACATCATCAGAGAACAACTGGAAAACAAACAAAAATAAATAACCTCAACATGGTAATAGTTGTAAAAAATCCATCTGATGTTTTGACAGGTAACTACCGTAGGGTTCATGTTTAACCTCCCAAAGCACAGGAATTAGCTAGCTACCCTGACTAACGTTACATTCATACCAAATGTCAATGAATACTGAACACTATTTTGGGGAGGAATAAATCAAACTGTATTTTATATTCCCAGTTTAAAATGTCCCAGACATTGAAACAACATTGAAACAACAGCACATTGTTAACTAAGGTTAGTTAGCACAGCGTTACCAGAGCTAGCCAGTTGGTCTTTGTGTAGGATTATGGCTGCGCATACTGAATCCGCCTGGATGATACATTTTTTGTATTATTTTTTTTTAAACCTTTACATGCTCAATTGTAATCGTATTTAGAAATAATGTGTATGTGCATAAAGATAAAACGCTTTATATGCATATCATTCTGCAATGTCACTAGAAAAAATAATTAGAAAGACAGGCTAGCTAGCTAGCTACAATGCTAACGTTAGAGCTGTGACGAAGCCTCACGACCAATCAACGATGCACTAATAGAGAAACGATATATTATTCAATGTACATTTAGACGGTCAAACCTTTGTTTTATCGTTACTGTACGAGTCTAGTTGAAAAACGATCAAATATGACCCAAAACGTTGTTTGTTTATGTACTTACGTGTTGTGGATAAAAGACGAACCAGACTGGTAATTCTGCCAGCAGCACAAACACTGACGTCACTTCGTATGGTAATGACGAATCATTCAAAATAAAAGCCCGCGTTTCAAAACACATAAAAATGTGGATAACTAATTCAAAATACATTACATTTTAATCTCAATGTCCATTTTATAGTCCTTGTTAGCAAATAAAAGAAGGACTTTATGGATTCAATTTGAAATATGCTTCTAAAAACATTTTTTTTAAACCCCTATTGAAAAATACAATGTCCAGATTGGTATGTTCACAACATTAGACTGCAGAGAAAAAAATATATATTTTTATTTATTTTTTTATTTCATCTTTATTTAACCAGGTAGGCCAGTTGAGAACAAGTTCTCATTTACAACTGCGACCTGGTCAAGATGAAGCAAATGTACATTGAGACGTCAAATAGAGGTAAAAGTGGGGTTGAAAAGACTCAGTGGGGTCTATAGCATCTATCAGTGGAGGCGGTTCATATAAAATGGCTGGAATTGAGTCAATGGACTGGTATCCGACTGCAAGGTGCTACAGAGGGTAGTGAGTACGGCCCAGTACATCACTGGGACCAAGCTTCCTGCCATCCAGGACCTCTACACCAGGCGGTGTCAGAGGAAGGCTCGGTTTATTATCTATGCATAATCACTTTACCTCTACCTACATGTACATATTACCTCAATTACCTCGATTAACTTTTGCCCCCGCACATTCACTCTGTACCGGTACCCCCTGTATATAGCCTCCACATTGACTCTGTACCGGTACCCCCTGTATATAGACTCCACATTGACTCTGTACCGGTACCCCCTGTATATAGCCTCCACATTGACTCTGTACCTGTACCCCCTGTATATAGTCTCCACATTGACTCTGTACCAGTACCCCCTGTATATAGCCTCCACATTGACTCTGTACCAGTGCCCCCTGTATATAGCCTCCACATTGACTCTGTACCGGTACCCCCTGTATATAGTCTCCACATTGACTCTGTACCGGCACCCCCTGTATATAGCCTCCACATTGACTCTGTACCGGTACCCCCTGTATATAGCCTCCACATTGACTCGGTACCGGTACCCCCTGTATATAGTCTCCACATTGACTCTGTACCAGTAACCCCTGTATATACAGTGAGGGAAAAAAGTATTTGATCCCCTACTGATTTTGTACGTTTGCCCACTGACAAAGAAATGATCAGTCTATAATTTTAATGGTAGGTTTATTTGAACAGTGAGAGACAGAATAACAACAAAAAAATCCAGAAAAAACACATGTCAAAAATGTTATAAATTGATTTGCATTTTAATGAGTGAAATAAGTATTTGACCCCTCTGCAAAACATGACTTAGTCCTTGGTGGCAAAACCCTTGTTGGCAATCACAGATGTCAGACGTTTCTTGTAGTTCCTGTCCGTAGAAGTGAGGACGGAGATAATAGTAACATAATATTCAGTGCGGTCTAATTTGAATATAATGAAGTCTGTTTCTTGTGAGATTTTCTGTCCTCAAATCAAATAAAATCAAACTTTATTAGTTACATGCGCCTGTCACGACACCTACGGAAGGTGGCGCCCCTCCTCGCCCGGGCGGCGCTCGGCGGTCGTCGTCGCCGGCCACTAGCTACCATCGATTTATGTTTCACGTTCTGTTAGTTAGGCCTAGGTTAGTTGCGCACCTGTTTTGTGTTAGTTGTTAGTGGGGAAGGATATTTAGGCTAGCTAGTTAGGTTTGTTGTTTGTGCGGGATTGTTCGTTTGTCAGGGTGTGTTTTTGGTATGAGGTTCTGTATTTTGCCTTTTGGAGTTACGTTATTCGTTTTGGGCTGCGTCCCTGGTTACGTTCTTTTAAGGGTGGTGCGTTTCTTTCTGCACACCTTGCACTCCATACCTTTTGCATATTTTCCGTGTGGATATTTTATTAAATTCATTCACGGAATCATTCTGTCTCCTGCGCCTGACTCCACCTCTCCTGAATCCACAAGCCACCCGATGTGACAGCGCCGAATGCCAGAAATGTAGACTTTACCGTGAAATGCTTACTTACAAGTCCTTATCCAACAGTGCAGTTCATCAAGAGTTAAGAAAATATTTACCAAATAAACTAACCTAAGGGGGTCTGAATATTTTCTGAAGGCACTGTATGCATCAGCAACCACAGCTAATGAAGTAACTGAAGCCCTTAACAAACAGCTGCAGTCTGTTTTTGTAATGGGAGGCAGGCAATAAACTGGTCCTGAACATGTCTAAAACTAAGAGCTTTGTATTTGGTACAAATCATTCCCTAAGTTCTAGACCTCAGCTGAATCTGGCAATGAATGGTGTGGCTGTTCAAATCAAATCAAATGCTATTTGTAACATGCGCCGAATACAACAGGTGTAGACCTTACAGTGAAATGCTGAATACAACAGGTGTAGTAGACCTTACAGTGAAATGCTGAATACAGAAGGTGTAGTAGACCTTACAGTGAAATGCTGAATACAACAGGTGTAGTAGACCTCACAGTGAAATGCTGAATACAACAGGTGTAGTAGACCTTACAGTGAAATGCTGAATACAACAGGTGTAGACCTCACAGTGAAATGCTGAATACAACAGGTGTAGTAGACCTTACAGTGAAATGCTGAATACAACAGGTGTAGTAGACCTTACAGTGAAATGCTGAATACAACAGGTGTAGTAGACCTTACAGTGAAATGCTGAATACAACAGGTGTAGTAGACCTTACAGTGAAATGCTGAATACAACAGGTGTAGTAGACCTCACAGTGAAATGCTGAATACAACAGGTGTAGTAGACCTCACAGTGAAATGCTGAATACAACAGGTGTAGTAGACCTCACAGTGAAATGCTGAATACAACAGGTGTAGTAGACCTTACAGTGAAATGCTGAATACAACAGGTGTAGTAGACCTCACAGTGAAATGCTGAATACAACAGGTGTAGTAGACCTTACAGTGAAATGCTGAATACAACAGGTGTAGTAGACCTCACAGTGAAATGCTGAATACAACAGGTGTAGTAGACCTTACAGTGAAATGCTGAATACAACAGGTGTAGACCTCACAGTGAAATGCTGAATACAACAGGTGTAGTAGACCTTACAGTGAAATGCTGAATACAACAGGTGTAGTAGACCTTACAGTGAAATGCTGAATACAACAGGTGTAGTAGACCTTACAGTGAAATGCTGAATACAACAGGTGTAGTAGACCTCACAGTGAAATGCTGAATACAACAGGTGTAGTAGACCTTACAGTGAAATGCTGAATACAACAGGTGTAGTAGACCTCACAGTGAAATGCTGAATACAACAGGTGTAGTAGACCTTACAGTGAAATGCTGAATACAACAGGTGTAGTAGACCTCACAGTGAAATGCTGAATACAACAGGTGTAGTAGACCTTACAATGAAATGCTGAATACAACAGGTGTAGACCTCACAGTGAAATGCTGAATACAACAGGTGTAGACCTCACAGTGAAATGCTGAATACAACAGGTGTAGTAGACCTTACAGTGAAATGCTGAATACAACAGGTGTAGTAGACCTTACAGTGAAATGCTGAATACAACAGGTGTAGTAGACCTTACAGTGAAATGCTGAATACAACAGGTGTAGTAGACCTCACAGTGAAATGCTGAATACAACAGGTGTAGTAGACCTCACAGTGAAATGCTGAATACAACAGGTGTAGTAGACCTCACAGTGAAATGCTGAATACAACAGGTGTAGTAGACCTTACAGTGAAATGCTGAATACAACAGGTGTAGTAGACCTCACAGTGAAATGCTGAATACAACAGGTGTAGTAGACCTTACAGTGAAATGCTGAATACAACAGGTGTAGTAGACCTCACAGTGAAATGCTGAATACAACAGGTGTAGTAGACCTTAGTGTGAAATGCTGAATACAACAGGTGTAGACCTCACAGTGAAATGCTGAATACAACAGGTGTAGTAGACCTTACAGTGAAATGCTGAATACAACAGGTGTAGTAGACCTTACAGTGAAATGCTGAATACAACAGGTGTAGTAGACCTTACAGTGAAATGCTGAATACAACAGGTGTAGTAGACCTCACAGTGAAATGCTGAATACAACAGGTGTAGTAGACCTTACAGTGAAATGCTGAATACAACAGGTGTAGTAGACCTCACAGTGAAATGCTGAATACAACAGGTGTAGTAGACCTTACAGTGAAATGCTGAATACAACAGGTGTAGTAGACCTCACAGTGAAATGCTGAATACAACAGGTGTAGTAGACCTTACAGTGAAATGCTGAATACAACAGGTGTAGACCTCACAGTGAAATGCTGAATACAACAGGTGTAGTAGACCTTACAGTGAAATGCTGAATACAACAGGTGTAGTAGACCTTACAGTGAAATGCTGAATACAACAGGTGTAGTAGACCTTACAGTGAAATGCTGAATACAACAGGTGTAGTAGACCTCACAGTGAAATGCTGAATACAACAGGTGTAGTAGACCTTACAGTGAAATGCTGAATACAACAGGTGTAGTAGACCTCACAGTGAAATGCTGAATACAACAGGTGTAGTAGACCTTACAGTGAAATGCTGAATACAACAGGTGTAGTAGACCTCACAGTGAAATGCTGAATACAACAGGTGTAGTAGACCTTACAGTGAAATGCTGAATACAACAGGTGTAGACCTCACAGTGAAATGCTGAATACAACAGGTGTAGACCTCACAGTGAAATGCTGAATACAACAGGTGTAGTAGACCTTACAGTGAAATGCTGAATACAACAGGTGTAGTAGACCTTACAGTGAAATGCTGAATACAACAGGTGTAGTAGACCTTACAGTGAAATGCTGAATACAACAGGTGTAGTAGACCTCACAGTGAAATGCTGAATACAACAGGTGTAGTAGACCTCACAGTGAAATGCTGAATACAACAGGTGTAGTAGACCTCACAGTGAAATGCTGAATACAACAGGTGTAGTAGACCTTACAGTGAAATGCTGAATACAACAGGTGTAGTAGACCTCACAGTGAAATGCTGAATACAACAGGTGTAGTAGACCTTAGTGTGAAATGCTGAATACAACAGGTGTAGACCTCACAGTGAAATGCTGAATACAACAGGTGTAGTAGACCTTACAGTGAAATGCTGAATACAACAGGTGTAGTAGACCTCACAGTGAAATGCTGAATACAACAGGTGTAGTAGACCTTACAGTGAAATGCTGAATACAACAGGTGTAGTAGACCTCACAGTGAAATGCTGAATACAACAGGTGTAGTAGACCTTACAGTGAAATGCTGAATACAACAGGTGTAGACCTCACAGTGAAATGCTGAATACAACAGGTGTAGTAGACCTTACAGTGAAATGCTGAATACAACAGGTGTAGTAGACCTTACAGTGAAATGCTGAATACAACAGGTGTAGTAGACCTTACAGTGAAATGCTGAATACAACAGGTGTAGTAGACCTCACAGTGAAATGCTGAATACAACAGGTGTAGTAGACCTTACAGTGAAATGCTGAATACAACAGGTGTAGTAGACCTCACAGTGAAATGCTGAATACAACAGGTGTAGTAGACCTTACAGTGAAATGCTGAATACAACAGGTGTAGTAGACCTCACAGTGAAATGCTGAATACAACAGGTGTAGTAGACCTTACAGTGAAATGCTGAATACAACAGGTGTAGACCTCACAGTGAAATGCTGAATACAACAGGTGTAGACCTCACAGTGAAATGCTGAATACAACAGGTGTAGTAGACCTTACAGTGAAATGCTGAATACAACAGGTGTAGTAGACCTTACAGTGAAATGCTGAATACAACAGGTGTAGTAGACCTTACAGTGAAATGCTGAATACAACAGGTGTAGTAGACCTCACAGTGAAATGCTGAATACAACAGGTGTAGTAGACCTCACAGTGAAATGCTGAATACAACAGGTGTAGTAGACCTCACAGTGAAATGCTGAATACAACAGGTGTAGTAGACCTTACAGTGAAATGCTGAATACAACAGGTGTAGTAGACCTCACAGTGAAATGCTGAATACAACAGGTGTAGTAGACCTTACAGTGAAATGCTGAATACAACAGGTGTAGTAGACCTCACAGTGAAATGCTGAATACAACAGGTGTAGTAGACCTTAGTGTGAAATGCTGAATACAACAGGTGTAGACCTCACAGTGAAATGCTGAATACAACAGGTGTAGTAGACCTTACAGTGAAATGCTGAATACAACAGGTGTAGTAGACCTTACAGTGAAATGCTGAATACAACAGGTGTAGTAGACCTTACAGTGAAATGCTGAATACAACAGGTGTAGTAGACCTCACAGTGAAATGCTGAATACAACAGGTGTAGTAGACCTTACAGTGAAATGCTGAATACAACAGGTGTAGTAGACCTCACAGTGAAATGCTGAATACAACAGGTGTAGTAGACCTTACAGTGAAATGCTGAATACAACAGGTGTAGTAGACCTCACAGTGAAATGCTGAATACAACAGGTGTAGTAGACCTTACAGTGAAATGCTGAATACAACAGGTGTAGACCTCACAGTGAAATGCTGAATACAACAGGTGTAGTAGACCTTACAGTGAAATGCTGAATACAACAGGTGTAGTAGACCTTACAGTGAAATGCTGAATACAACAGGTGTAGTAGACCTTACAGTGAAATGCTGAATACAACAGGTGTAGTAGACCTCACAGTGAAATGCTGAATACAACAGGTGTAGTAGACCTTACAGTGAAATGCTGAATACAACAGGTGTAGTAGACCTCACAGTGAAATGCTGAATACAACAGGTGTAGTAGACCTCACAGTGAAATGCTGAATACAACAGGTGTAGTAGACCTTACAGTGAAATGCTGAATACAACAGGTGTAGACCTCACAGTGAAATGCTGAATACAACAGGTGTAGACCTCACAGTGAAATGCTGAATACAACAGGTGTAGTAGACCTTACAGTGAAATGCTGAATACAGCAGGTGTAGTAGACCTTACAGTGAAATGCTGAATACAACAGGTGTAGTAGACCTTACAGTGAAATGCTGAATACAACAGGTGTAGTAGACCTCACAGTGAAATGCTGAATACAACAGGTGTAGTAGACCTTACAGTGAAATGCTGAATACAACAGGTGTAGTAGACCTCACAGTGAAATGCTGAATACAACAGGTGTAGTAGACCTTACAGTGAAATGCTGAATACAACAGGTGTAGTAGACCTCACAGTGAAATGCTGAATACAACAGGTGTAGTAGACCTTACAGTGAAATGCTGAATACAACAGGTGTAGACCTCACAGTGAAATGCTGAATACAACAGGTGTAGTAGACCTTACAGTGAAATGCTGAATACAACAGGTGTAGACCTCACAGTGAAATGCTGAATACAACAGGTGTAGACCTCACAGTGAAATGCTGAATACAACAGGTGTAGTAGACCTTACAGTGAAATGCTGAATACAACAGGTGTAGTAGACCTTACAGTGAAATGCTGAATACAACAGGTGTAGTAGACCTTACAGTGAAATGCTGAATACAACAGGTGTAGTAGACCTCACAGTGAAATGCTGAATACAACAGGTGTAGTAGACCTCACAGTGAAATGCTGAATACAACAGGTGTAGTAGACCTCACAGTGAAATGCTGAATACAACAGGTGTAGTAGACCTTACAGTGAAATGCTGAATACAACAGGTGTAGTAGACCTCACAGTGAAATGCTGAATACAACAGGTGTAGTAGACCTTACAGTGAAATGCTGAATACAACAGGTGTAGTAGACCTCACAGTGAAATGCTGAATACAACAGGTGTAGTAGACCTTAGTGTGAAATGCTGAATACAACAGGTGTAGACCTCACAGTGAAATGCTGAATACAACAGGTGTAGTAGACCTTACAGTGAAATGCTGAATACAACAGGTGTAGTAGACCTTACAGTGAAATGCTGAATACAACAGGTGTAGTAGACCTTACAGTGAAATGCTGAATACAACAGGTGTAGTAGACCTCACAGTGAAATGCTGAATACAACAGGTGTAGTAGACCTTACAGTGAAATGCTGAATACAACAGGTGTAGTAGACCTCACAGTGAAATGCTGAATACAACAGGTGTAGACCTTACAGTGAAATGCTGAATACAACAGGTGTAGTAGACCTCACAGTGAAATGCTGAATACAACAGGTGTAGTAGACCTTACAGTGAAATGCTGAATACAACAGGTGTAGACCTCACAGTGAAATGCTGAATACAACAGGTGTAGTAGACCTTACAGTGAAATGCTGAATACAACAGGTGTAGTAGACCTTACAGTGAAATGCTGAATACAACAGGTGTAGTAGACCTTACAGTGAAATGCTGAATACAACAGGTGTAGTAGACCTCACAGTGAAATGCTGAATACAACAGGTGTAGTAGACCTTACAGTGAAATGCTGAATACAACAGGTGTAGTAGACCTCACAGTGAAATGCTGAATACAACAGGTGTAGTAGACCTCACAGTGAAATGCTGAATACAACAGGTGTAGTAGACCTTACAGTGAAATGCTGAATACAACAGGTGTAGACCTCACAGTGAAATGCTGAATACAACAGGTGTAGACCTCACAGTGAAATGCTGAATACAACAGGTGTAGTAGACCTTACAGTGAAATGCTGAATACAACAGGTGTAGTAGACCTTACAGTGAAATGCTGAATACAACAGGTGTAGTAGACCTTACAGTGAAATGCTGAATACAACAGGTGTAGTAGACCTCACAGTGAAATGCTGAATACAACAGGTGTAGTAGACCTTAGTGTGAAATGCTGAATACAACAGGTGTAGTAGACCTCACAGTGAAATGCTGAATACAACAGGTGTAGTAGACCTTACAGTGAAATGCTGAATACAACAGGTGTAGTAGACCTCACAGTGAAATGCTGAATACAACAGGTGTAGTAGACCTTACAGTGAAATGCTGAATACAACAGGTGTAGTAGACCTCACAGTGAAATGCTGAATACAACAGGTGTAGTAGACCTCACAGTGAAATGCTGAATACAACAGGTGTAGTAGACCTCACAGTGAAATGCTGAATACAACAGGTGTAGTAGACCTTACAGTGAAATGCTGAATACAACAGGTGTAGTAGACCTCACAGTGAAATGCTGAATACAACAGGTGTAGTAGACCTTACAGTGAAATGCTGAATACAACAGGTGTAGTAGACCTCACAGTGAAATGCTGAATACAACAGGTGTAGTAGACCTTACAGTGAAATGCTGAATACAACAGGTGTAGACCTCACAGTGAAATGCTGAATACAACAGGTGTAGTAGACCTTACAGTGAAATGCTAAATACAACAGGTGCAGTAGACCTTACAGTGAAATGCTGAATACAACAGGTGTAGTAGACCTCACAGTGAAATGCTGAATACAACAGGTGTAGTAGACCTTACAGTGAAATGCTGAATACAACAGGTGTAGTAGACCTCACAGTGAAATGCTGAATACAACAGGTGTAGTAGACCTTACAGTGAAATGCTGAATACAACAGGTGTAGTAGACCTCACAGTGAAATGCTGAATACAACAGGTGTAGTAGACCTTACAGTGAAATGCTGAATACAACAGGTGTAGTAGACCTCACAGTGAAATGCTGAATACAACAGGTGTAGTAGACCTCACAGTGAAATGCTGAATACAACAGCTGGAATCTCTGACAATTTTATGGGCTTTCCTCTGACACCGCATATTACCCTCTGTAGCACTTTACGGTCAGATGCTGAGCAGCTGCCATTACAGGTGGTGATGCAACCGGTCAGGATGCTCTCGATGGTGCAGCTGTATAACTTTTTGAGGACCTGGGGACCCATGTCAAATCTTTTCAGTCTCCTGAGGGGGAAAAAGTTTTGCCGTGCCCTCTTCACGACTGTCTTGGTATGTTTGGACCATGATAGTTCGTTGGTGATGTGGACACCAAGGAACTTCAAACTCTCGACCCGCTCCACTACAGCCCCGTCGATGTTAATGGGGGCCTGTTCAGCCCTCCTTTTCCTCTAGTCAACGATCAACTCCTTTGTCTTGCTCACATTGAGGGAGAGGTTGTTGTCCTGGCACCACACTGCCAGGTCTCTGACCTCCTCCCTATAGGCTGTCTCATAGTTGTTGGTGATCAGGCCTACCACTGTTGTGTTGTCAGCAAACTTAATGATGGTGTTGGAGTCGTGTTTGGCCACGCAGTCGTGGGTGAACAGGGAGTACAGGAGGGGACTAAGTACACAACCTTGAGGGGCCCCAGTGTTAAGGATCAGCGTGGCAGATGTGTTGTTGCCAGATGTGCATTGAAGTACAGATTGAACTTGTATTTATAATATAAAATTACAATTATAATATTTATAATGCATGTATTATGTATTTATAACACATTCCAGATGACTACATCATGAAGCTGGTTGAGAGAATGCCAAGAGTGTGCAAAGCTGTCATCAAGGCAAACGGTGGCTACTTTGGTTACTTCATGATTCCATATGTGTTTTTTCATAGTTTTGATGTCTTCACTATTATTCTACAATGTAGAAAATAGTAAAAATAAAGAAAAACCCTTGAATGAGTAGGTGTGTCCAAACTTTTGACTGGTACTGTATATATATATATATATATATATATATATATATATATATATATATATATATATATATAGAGAGAGAGAGAGAGAGAGAGAGAGAGAGAGAGAGAGAGAGATTTATATTTAATGCTGCGTTCAAAACAACTGGGAACTTGGAAATCTCCTACTTCTCACTTCAGTGCAACTAGTTTAGTTTAAAAAACAGCTCTGACTTCGAAAAATCTTTTGATTGGTCATCCAACTCGGGATTCCAACTCGGGAACTCTGGCCTCTTTCCAGAGCTCCTGACCTCGTATTTTTCCGAGTTCCCAGTTCTTTTGAATACGCCAATATTTACATGAGGCATCAGGCATGACACACGAATTCCAAGTTACAAACTCAGGCATCTTTCCAGAGCCCCGACTTTCCGACCTGAAGATCACTGACATTATGATTTGACCTAGTTTTTTTGCCCGAGTTCCCAGCTGTCTTGTGCAACGTTGAGAACAACTGGGAACTCAGGAATCCCTGACTTCTGACTTCAGTGCAACTAGGAACTAGTGAAAAAATGAGCTCTGACTTCGAAATATCTTTTGATTGGTCATCCAACTCGGGAACTCTGGCAAACCTTTCGAGA
The DNA here is from genome assembly GCF_965601325.2 of Salmo salar. NCBI lineage: Eukaryota > Metazoa > Chordata > Actinopteri > Salmoniformes > Salmonidae > Salmo > Salmo salar. The sequence goes on along the minus strand of NC_138304.1, from coordinate 57,997,003 downwards.
GCTCCGACTTTCCGAACTGAAGATCAGAGATGTCATGATTTGATCATGTTTTTTTCCAGAGTTCCCAGTTGTCTTGAACGCACCGAAATCGGACGTCGGAGATTTGAAAAACACCATTAGTTGAAAGCACCATTAGTAACAATAATTTAGAGTTTCTCTTGTCAGACAAATAAATAAACACGTCAGGATTAAGATCTATATTGAGACAAATTATAGACAATAGCCTACAAGTAGCAAAATCTAATTCTGTTTACTAAACATGGAATGCGTTTCAATATGATTGAAATAGGCCTATGGTCTACTTTATTTATATTTTAATGCAGTCATCTCATTTGAAGCATTGTTGTAGGCTATACGTTGCTTGTTTGTATCAATTGAAAAGACATTGGGAACTGTAGGCTCTTGGAGGAAAGATAATAAATCATGTGATTTTATGTTTATCAGAGATCTTCTCTGTATAAAGTGAAGCGGGAGGGGGGAAATAATCTAACGCCGCATTCAAAACAACTGGGAACTCAGAAATCTCAAATTTTCGACTTCAGTGCGTTCAAGACAACTGGGGAAAAATGTTTTGAAAGGTCATCCAACTCGGAATACCAACTCGGGAACTCAGGCATCTTTCCAGAGCTCCGACTTTCCGACCTGAAAATCACAGACTTCATGATTTGATTTGACCTCGCATTTTTCCGAGTTCTCAGTTATCGTGAAAGCGCCATTAGCTGTTCTGGAATGGTCTGAGATTACAAGCGTTTTTCAACAGTAACGTTAATAACAATGGTTTTGGGGAAAAGCTTGGAGATTTAAAGATGCTTCTACGAAGATTATAACGAGTAATTTGCCTTAAGATGTTTTTGGGAAACTGGGCCAAGATTAGCCAAAAAATAAAATGAATTAAAACGACAAAAATAGTGGACCAAATTGGAAATAAATATTTGTATAATTCAGGCACACATTTCAACTGAAATCGAGCCATTATACTAATAAAGTTATTTAAAAAAACGTATTACAGTGACTCTTTCCATTAGTTTATCTGTATTTGCAGTGTATATGTATAGATATAACTATATACAGTCATTGATATAAAACCTAGGCTACACGATGAGATGAAAAAAAAACCAATGTAAACGTCGCTCTCAAACTGAAATGATTCTGAATAGGGGCAGGCTACTTATTAAGGCGGTGCTGTAGAATGAGGAAGTTCCTACGGTGTGATAGTGGTTTCTTCAGGCGTGCTTCTCCTCCACGTCCGTTCTCTGTCAGATACCAGCATCGACACACTGAAACGGGACGATTCACAGCTTCTTCGCCTGGGGCATAGCAGTCTAACGTGGACTGAGATAATTTCATTTCACTATGGGAGCATCTTCTTCAAGTCTGCTGGATGAGACTAAATCCAACTACATCAGAGGTAAAATAAAGTTACACGTATTGTGGGGGAATTATGTACGCTCGTTATGTCATTGAAATTAGCCTACCATGCCTACCCTTATCTGTACAAAAAAAAACCAACAACAAAAAACCGTTTATTTGGGTTTGTTTTATTTTTTATTAATGAAAGGCATTGCAATTTAATTTATGTCTGTTTTTTTCTGAGGTCCATGTAGATTTGCTTCTCAAAATGATAAAGAAAGAGACAGAAATAGCCCGTTTCAATTTGTATTATTATTTGTGGATATGCATAGAACACTTAACTGAAGGCTATGATAGGTGCGTAAACAATACATTTCTTTAATTACTTAAAATTACTCAGAACTGGGACACACCCATGTCTGTTACAACAATTGTTTTGTGTCTAGCAATGCATTTAATTATGAGAGAAAGAGCAACACAATTAGACCCAACCAAATCACGAGAAAACAAAAAGATAATTACTTGACACACAGGAAAGAATTAACAAAAAAACAGAGCAAACTAGAATGCTATTTGGCCCTAAACAGAGAGTCCACAGTGGCAGAATACCTGACCGCTGTGACTGACCCAAACTTAAGGAAAGCTTTGACTATGTACAGACTCGGTGAGCATAGCCTTGCCATTGAGAAAGGCCGCCCGCCGTAGCCAGACCTGACTCTCAAGAGAAGACAGGCTATGTGCACACCGCCCACAAAATGAGGTGGAAACTGAGCTGCACTTCGTAACCTCCTGCCAAATGTATGACCGTATTAGAGACACATATTTCCCTCAGATTACACAGACCTACAAAGAATTCGAAAAACAACCCCAATTTGGATAAACTCCTATATCTACTAGGTGAAATACCACAGGGTGCATCACAGCAGCAAGATTTGTGACCTGTTGCCACAAGAAAAGGGCAACCAGTGAAGAACAAACACATAAATACAACCCATATTTATGTTTATTTATTTTCCCTTTTGTACTTTAACTATTTCCACATAATATGACATTTGAAATGTCTTTATTCTTTTGGAACTTTTGTGAGTGTGATGTTTACTGATCATTTATTTTATTGTTTATTTTACTCTTGTTTATTATCAATTTCACTTGCTTTGGCAATGTTAACATATGTTTCCCATGCCAATGAAGCCCTGAGAGAGAGAGAGAGCTCCAGTTCTGTTCAGTCCTGCTTCAACTCTATAGGCTACTCGACAGGATGATTTCCTGAGAGAGATTTTAAGTTGCAAATGGCACATGTACGCAGCACATTTCTGGGTGTAAAAATATCGGTGTTGATTCTAGTGGGGTTAAAACCAGTGTTATATCTGAGTGTTGATTCTAGTGGGGTTAACACCAGTGGTATATCTGAGTGTTGATTCTAGTGGGGTTAACACCAGTGTTATGTATGAGTGTTGATTCTAGTGGGGTTAACATCAGTGTTATATCTGAGTGTTGATTCTGAATGCAGATTGTGGATGATAAAAAGTTAAATTTGTTGAATATCCTCCCTAGTTAAGATCAGGAATTACTAATCACTTCACACAACAGCATATTGCGATTTGTATGTCTGACGATTTGGATGTCTGATGATTTGGATTTTCAGACCACAATGTTGGGGGGAAACTAGGTCATAAGTCAAGGCCTTATGACATGTCCAATAAGGGTTTATGTTTAATTCAAACACATTCACTTGGTGAAGGCTTCAGGACTGTAGCAACCATGTCTCTGTCACTAAAAAACACAGTCATCGGTGGGTAACTCTAACATTCACTTGAAAGGGACCCTGGGAAATATGCAAATAAGGCTTTACACAGTGTTAAAACCTACCCAAAAAATACTGTAACACCACAGGTGTTAATTCCCTAACACTGAGAAAGTGTAACATCAAGAGCTCAAAAAAAAAAAAGTGTTAATTTAAGTTGGAATTTGCAACACTCATGGTGTTAAGGACTCAACACTATGGGGATCTTAGTTTATCAACACATTGAAAAGTGTTAGTTTCTCCCAAGTGGCATCGCTGTGCTTGGGGTGTCACTACAGACCCGGGTTCGATCCCAGGCTGTGTCACAGCCGGCCGTGCCCGGGAGACCCATAGAGCGGCGTTACAATTGGCCCAGCGTCGTCCGGGTTACGGGAGAGTTTGGCCGGGGGGGGGGCTTGGCTCATCTCGCTCTAGCGACTCCTTGTGGTGGGCCGGGTGCCTGCAGGCTGACCTCAGTCGTCAGTTGAACGGTGTTTCCTCTGACACATTGGTGCTGCTGGCTTCCGGGTTAAGCGGGCGGGTGTTAAGAAGCGCGATTTTGGGGGGGGGGAAGCATGACTCATATTTCAGAGGAAGCATGACTCAACCTTCACCTCCCGAGCCCGTTGGGGAGTTGCAGCGATGAGACAAGATCGCAATTGGATATCACGAAATTGGGGAGAAAAAGGGGGTAAAAAAAATCTAAATAACTAAACTATTTGAGATGGTCACGTATCGTGACTGCCGTAGATTCACCACGGAGTAGCTAGCTAGCTACTGGTCGAGTGGCTAGTACGTAACTCTGACTTCGTCTGACTGAGTCCTATTAAGAAGCAATAAACGGCGTGGATGGCGAAACATCGTGATGACAACGTGCTGCCTGTCTGCTCCTGGGTCTCCCCTTTGACCTCTGATCTCACTCAAGCCATGGACTTTCTCAACCTTTAGTCTCTTGACCGTCGATCTACATATGATGATTAATGATGTTGTTTTTAAATTGATTGTTTTTTTGTTGTTGTTGTTGTTGTTGCTTTACAGTGCTTCAAGATTTCTTTATGTAATGAATAGCTCTATAAAAGTTAAATCAATTATTATTATTATATCATTTCTAAGAAAGTGTTTTTAACACTGTGGGTGTTTAAATTCTGATTAAACATTTCCGGAGGTATATACGGATTCTTTATGATCATCTTTCAGCAATGAATGGCCAGAAGCAATGCCTATATATGGTCTGGTCTTACTAGTAGCCTGTAGGCAACCTACCTCTCTTCTGTAGATGAACCAATAGCAACCTACCTCTCTTCTGTAGATGAACCAATAGCAACCTACCTCTCTTCTGTAGATGAACCAATTTATTTTATTTTATTTACCGTTATTTTACCAGGTAAATTGACTGAGAACACATTGTCATTTACAACAACGACCTGGGGAATAGTTACAGGTGAGAGGAGGGGGATGAATGAGCCAATTGGAAGCTGGGGATGATTAGGTGGCCGTGATGGTATGAGGGCCAGATTGGGAATTTAGCCAGGACACCGGGGTTAACACCCCTACTCTTACAATAAGTACCATGGGATCTATAGTGACCTCAGAGAGTCAGGACACCCGTTTAACGTCCCATCCGAAAGACGGCACCCTACACAGGGCAATGTCCCCAATAGCAACCCATCTCTCTTCAGTATTTAACCCACTAGCAACCTACCTCTCTTCTGTAGGTAACCCACTAGCAACCTACCTCTCTTCTGTAGGTAACCCACTAGCAACCTACCTCTCTTCTGTAGGTAACCCACTAGTAACCCACCTCTCTTCTGTATTTAACCCACTAGCAACCTAGCTCTCTTCTGTAGGCAACACCTCACTTCTGCACTGTTAGAAATTGTAAACTGATAAAGCAGCATATTACCCTAAGATTTTACAGTAAAACATACAGCAATTTGTTACTGTGTCAAGAGATTAGGTGGAGGCCTGCTATAGTCCTACTCCACTAGCTCTACACTAGGAGCTCTGATTTAGGAGCTCTACATTAGGAGCTCTGATTTAGGGGCTCTACATTAGGAGCTCTGATTTAGGAGCTCTGATTTAGGAGCTCTGATTTAGGAGCTCTGATTTAGGAGCTCTACATTTGGAGCTCTACATTTGGAGCTCTACATTTGGAGCTCTACATTTGGAGCTCTACATTAGGAGTTCTGATTTAGGAGCTCTACATTAGGAAATCTGAATTAGGAGCTCAACATTAGGAGCTCTGATTTAGGAGCTCTACATTAGGAGCTCTCATTTAGGAGCTCTCCATTAGGAGCTCTACATTAGGAGCTCTACATTAGGAGCTCTCATTTAGGAGCTCTACATTAGGAGCTCTCATTTAGGAGCTCTACATTAGGAGCTCTGATTTAGGAGCTCTACATTAGGAGCTCTGATTTAGGAGCTCTACATTAGGAGCTCTGATTTAGGAGCTCTATATTAGGAAATCTGAATTAGGAGCTCTACATTAGGAGCTCTGATTTAGGAGCTCTGATTTAGGAGTTCTACATTAGGAGCTCTACATTAGGAGCTCTGATTTAGGAAATCTGAATTAGTAGCTCTACATTAGGAGCTCTACATTAGGAGCTCTGATTTAGGAGCTCTATATTAGGAACTCTACATTAGGAGCTCTGATTTAGGAGCTCTATATTAGGAACTCTACATTAGGAGCTCAACATTAGGACCTCTGATTTAGGCGCTCTACATTAGGAGCTCTACATTAGGAGCTTTGATTTAGGAGCTCTACATTAGGAGCTCTTCATTAGGAGCTCTACATTAGGAGCTCTACATTAGGAAATCTGAATTAGGAGCTCAACATTAGGAGCTCAACATTAGGAGCTCTGATTTAGGAGCTCTACATTAGGAGCTCTCATTTAGGAGCTCTCATTTAGGAGCTCTCCATTAGGAGCTCTACATTAGGAGCTCTCATTTAGGAGCTCTACATTAGGAGCTCTGATTTAGGAGCTCTACATTAGGAGCTCTGATTTAGGAGCTCTACATTAGGAGCTCTGATTTAGGAGCTCTACATTAGGAGCTCTACATTAGGAGCTCTATATTAGGAAATCTGAATTAGGAGCTCTACATTAGGAGCTCTGATTTAGGAGCTCTGATTTAGGAGTTCTACATTAGGAGCTCTACATTAGGAGCTCTGATTTAGGAAATCTGAATTAGTAGCTCTACATTAGGAGCTCTACATTAGGAGCTCTGATTTAGGAGCTCTATATTAGGAACTCTACATTAGGAGCTCTGATTTAGGAGCTCTATATTAGGAACTCTACATTAGGAGCTCAACATTAGGACCTCTGATTTAGGCGCTCTACATTAGGAGCTCTACATTAGGAGCTTTGATTTAGGAGCTCTACATTAGGAGCTCTTCATTAGGAGCTCTACATTAGGAGCTCTTCATTAGGAGCTCTTCATTAGGAGCTCTACATTAGGAGCTCTACATTAGGAGCTCTGATTTAGGAGCTCTACATTAGGAGCTCTACATTAAGAGCTCTACATTAGGGGCTCTACATTAGGAGCCAAGTGGTTTGGCTAGTTTATTTTTGTAAGGGACTATTCTAGCCTCAGAGCTGGTATGAATACACTCGTTGTGCTTCCTTTATCCCTCTGCACTCAGGCACCTTCAGGACTCCTCTGCTTGTCAGCTTTTATGGGACATGACATATTTGCACAAAGGTGTCCAATGTACACACATGTCTGTTCTGTCTGTTCTGTCTGTCTGTTCTGTCTGTCTGTCTGTTCTGTTCTGTCTGGCTGGCTGGCTGGCTGTATTCTAGACATGCCATTTTCAACCTTTACCAGACTCTCTAACATGATGTCATTGGTTTCTGGCACTCTGCTCAGGGTGTACTGGCGGGATGTTATCTCCTCCCATCCCCTGGGTCTCTCCTCTCTCTCTCTGACAGCACAAACTTCTCTCTCCTCCCATCCCCTGGGTCTCTTCTCTCTCTCTCTGACAGCACAAACTTCTCTCTCCTCTCTCTGACAGTACAGTCTCCTCTCTCCTCCCATCCCCTGGGTCTCTTCTCTTCTCTCCTCTTTCTGACAGCACAAACTGGAGACTATATACAGGGGGTACCAGTACAGAGTCAATGTGGAGGCTATATACAGGGGGTACCGGTACAGAGTCAATGTGGAGACTATATACAGGGAGTACCGGTACAGAGTCAATGTGGAGGCTATATACAGGGGGTACCGGTACAGAGTCAATGTGGAGGCTATATAAAGGGGGTACCGGTACAGAGTCAATGTGGAGGCTATATACAGGGGGTACCGGTACAGAGTCAATGTGGAGGCTATATACAGGGGGTATCGGTACAGAGTCAATGTGGAGGCTATATACAGGGGGTACCGGTACCGAGTCAATGTGGAGGCTATATACAGGGGGTACCGGTACCGAGTCAATGTGGAGGCTATATACAGGGGGTACCGGTACCGAGTCAATGTGGAGGCTATATACAGGGGGTACCGGTACCGAGTCAATGTGGAGGCTATATACAGGGGGTACCGGTACAGAGTCAATGTGGAGGCTATATACAGGGGGTACCGGTACAGAGTCAATGTGGAGGCTATATACAGGGGGTACCGGTACAGAGTCAATGTGGAGGCTATATACAGGGAGTACCGGTACCGAGTCAATGTGGAGGCTATATACAGGGAGTACCGGTACCGAGTCAATGTGGGGGCTATATACATGGGGGTACCGGTACAGAGTCAATGTGGAGGCTATATACAGGGAGTACCGGTACAGAGTCAATGTGGAGTCTATATACAGGGGGTACCGGTACAGAGTCAATGTGGAGGCTATATACAGGGAGTACATTAGACACTCTAATGTACTTGTTCTCTTGCTCAGTTGTTCCCTGGGGCCTCCCACTCCTCTTTCTATTCTGGTTAGAGCCAGTTTGCACTGTTCTGTGAAGGGAGTAGTACACAGCGTTGTACGAGATCTTCAGTTTCTTGGTAATTTCTCGCATGGAATAGCCTTAATTTCTCAGAACAAGAATAGACTGATGGGTTTCAGAAGAAAGTTCTTTATTTCTGGCCATTTTGAGCCTGTAATCGAACCCAGAAATGCTGATGCTCCAGACTTGCCATTGGAACACAGGAGTGATTGTTGCTGATAATGGGCCTCTGTACGCCTATGTAGATATTCCATAAAAAAATCTGTCGTTTCCAGCTACAATAGTCATTTACAATATTAACAATGTCTACACTGTATTTCTGATCAATTTGATGTTATTTTATTGGGCAACTTTTCTTAAAAAAAACAGGACATTTCTAAGTGACCCCAAACTGTTGAACGGGTGTGAAGGTGTATTTGCTTTTAGTCCGGTGTAATATATTGGTCCACAGACAGTTAGTCCTCCACACAGTCCCAGAGGTCTCTGCTCTTTAGCCTGACAGGCCACAGACAGTTAGTCCTCCACACAGTCCCAGAGGTCTCTGCTCTTTAGCCTGACAGGACACAGACAGTCCCAGAGGTCTCTGCTCTTTAGCCTGACAGGCCACAGACAGTCTCAGAGGTCTCTGCTCTTTAGCCTGACAGGCCACAGACAGTCCCAGAGGTCTCTGCTCTTTAGCCTGACAGGCCACAGACAGTCCCAGAGGTCTCCGCTCTTTAGCCTGACAGGCCAAAGACAGTCCCAGAGGTCTCTGCTCTTTAGCCTGACAGGCCACAGACAGTTAGTCCTCCACACAGTCCCAGAGGTCTCTGCTCTTTAGCCTGACAGGACACAGACAGTCCCAGAGGTCTCTGCTCTTTAGCCTGACAGGCCACAGACAGTCTCAGAGGTCTCTGCTCTTTAGCCTGACAGGCCACAGACAGTCCCAGAGGTCTCTGCTCTTTAGCCTGACAGGCCACAGACAGTCCCAGAGGTCTCCGCTCTTTAGCCTGACAGGCCAAAGACAGTCCCAGAGGTCTCCGCTCTTTAGCCTGACAGGCCACAGACAGTCCCAGAGGTCTCTGCTCTTTAGCCTGACAGGCCACAGACAGTCCCAGAGGTCTCTGCTCTTTAGCCTGACAGGCCACAGACAGTCCCAGAGGTCTCTGCTCTTTAGCCTGACAGGACACAGACAGTCCCAGAGGTCTCTACTCTTTAGCTTGAAGACCAGAGATCAAATACTGAGGGTCGGAGGGGGTTGGTTTGTAATTGGAGGATGTAGAGAAGAGATAGTGGTTTCCTGTTGAATTTCTCTCTCTCTCTCTCTCTCTCTCTCTCTCTCTCTCTCTCTCTCTCTCTCTCTCTCTCTCTCTCTCTCTCTCTCTCTCTCTCTCTCTCTCTCTCTCTCTCTCCACCTCTCAGTAAACCGTCAGAATGACAGTCTCTGTGTCACTACCAAGAATTTGCAGTTGACTCAACATTTTCCACAAACCAAGTTGGAGTAGATTAAGGGTGTCTGTATACTGTATCCTGTATACAAGATATACCACATCTCTTCACCATCTCTCTGTATCCATCCTGTATACAATATATACCACATCTCTTCACCATCTCTCTGTATCCATTCTGTATACAATATATACTACAACATGTACACTGTTTATGCTTCCCCATGTCTTTTTTTTCATCTCTAACATGTAAAAGATAGAAAACAACCATTGGTGGGTTAGGACTAGAAGAAAGAGATACTCCCACTCTATATCTGCCTTAATAAGACTAGGAGAGAGAGAGAGAGACTCCCACTCCATATCTGCCTTAATAAGACTAGAAGAAAGAGAGACTCCCACTCTATATCTGCCTTAATAAGACTAGAAGAGAGAGAGAGTCTCCCACTCCATATCTGCCTTAATAAGACTAGGAGAGAGAGACTCCCACTCTATATCTGCCTTAATAAGACTAGGAGAGAGAGACTCCCACTCCATATCTGCCTTAATAAGACTAGGAGAGAGAAAGACTCCCACTCTATATCTGCCTTAATAAGACTAGAAGAGAGAGAGACTCCCACTCTATATCTGCCTTAATAAGACTAGGAGAGAGAGAGAGACTCCCACTCCATATCTGCCTTAATAAGACTAGAAGAGAGAAAGACTCCCACTCTATATCTGCCTTAATAAGACTAGGAGAGAGAGACTCCCCCTCCATATCTGCCTGCTCCATATCTGAGCCCTTAAAAAGCTGCTAATACATTGAATTGGGTCAAATTGCACTGAGTTTCCATGGGACATAATGACAGGATGTTCTGATGGAGATAACGCCTGCATGGAGGGACATAGTTAGAGGAGGGCAGAATACAGGAGGGCAGAATACAGGAGAGCGGAATACAGGAGGGTAGAATACAGGAGTGATGCATAGTGCCAACTGTAAAGTTTGGTGGAGAAGGATTAATGGTCTGGGGCTGTTTTTCATGGTTCGGGCCCCTTATTTCCAGTGAAGGGAAATCTTAATGCTACAGCATACAATGACATTCTAGATGATTCTGTGCTTCCAACTTTGTGGCAACAGTTTAGGGATGTCCCTTTCCTGTTTCAGCATGACAATGCCCCCATGCACAAAGCAAGGTCCATACAGAAATGGTTTGTCGAGATCAGTGTGGAAGAACTTGACTGGCCTGCAGAAAACCATGACCTCAACCCCATCGAACACCTTTGGGATTAATTGGAACACCGACTGCGAGCCAGGCCTAATCACCCAACATCAGTGCCCGACCTCACTAATGCGCTTGTGGCTGAATGGAAGCAAGTCCCCGCAGCAATGTTCCAACATCTAGTGAAAAGCCTTCCCAGAAGAGTGGAGGCTGTTATAGCAGCAATGTTCCAACATCTAGTGGAAAGCCTTCCCAGAAGAGTGGAGGCTGTTATAGCAGCAAAGGGGGGGACCAACTCCATATTAATGACTTCCCAGAAGAGTGGAGGCTGTTATAGCAGCAAAGGGGGGACCAACTCCATATTAATGAGATATTCGAGGAGCAGATGTCCACATACTTTATGTCATGGAGTGTACTGTATGTAAAAACTACATAGACAGATCATGTTATGACTAGCGTGTGGATAGAGAGAACCTACTCAATAGTACCCAAAAGAGATAATATGATAACATTATGACTAGCGTGTGGATAGAGAGAACCTACTCTATAGCACCCTGACTGATGTGTCAATAACTACTCAGACAGAAGGATCAACAGACGTATTTCCACACACAGACAGGATGATAATAAAATTAAAAACAGCTACAATATTTCCCAACAACATAATGGGGGAATATACTGTATTTGTATAATTTATGCAATATATAACATAATATACCACACCGCTGGGATGTATTCATTACGTCTTGAAACGGAAACCGCTTACCGTTTACGAACCAAACGGAAGCTAGATCACATTATAATACATCACATCGGCTATGAAAAAGCCAACTGACACTTACTCTTGTGTTGCTGACTGGTTGCACCCTCGACAACTACTATGATTATTATTATTTGACCCTGCTGGTCATTTATGAACATTTGAACATCTAGGCCATGTGCTGTTATAATCTCCACCCGGCACAGCCAGAAGAGGACTGGCCACCCCTCATAGCCTGGTTCCTCTCTAGGTTTCTTCCTAGGTTCTGGCCTTTCTAGGGAGTTTTTCCTAGCCACCGTGCTTCTACACCAGCATTGCTTGCTGTTTGGGGTTTTAGGCTGGGTTTCTGTACAGCACTTTGAGATATCAGCTGATGTAAGAAGGGCTTTATAAATACATTTGATTTGACATGAAGTCTCTCTCTCTCTCCCTCTCTCTCAGCATGGGAAACATATGTTAACATTTCCCAAGCAAGTGAACTAGATAATAACAAAAGTCAAATAAACAACAAAAATTAACTGTAAACATTACACTCACAGAAGTTCCAAAAGAATATGATGTCTATATACAGTGTTGTAACGATGTGCAAATAGTTAAAGTACAAAAGGGAAAATAAATCATCATAAATATGGGTTGTATTTACAATGGTGTTTGTTCTTCACTGGTTGACCTTTTCTTGTGGCAACAGGTCACAAATCTTGCTGCTGTGATGTCACACTGTGGTATTTCACCCAGTAGATATGGGAGTTTATCAAAATTGGGTTTGTTTTCAAATTCTTTGTGGATCTGTGTAATCTGAGGGAAATATGTTTTTTTATTTTAATTTTTTTTATTTCACCTTTATTTAACCAGGTCGGCCAGTTGAGAACAAGTTCTCATTTACAATTGCGACCTGGCCAAGATAAAGCAAAGCAGTGTGACACAAACAACATCACAGAGTTACACATGGAGTAAAACAAACATACAGTCAATAACACAATAGAAAAAAAAGAAAGTCTATCTACAGTGTGTGCAAATGGCGTGAGGAGGTAAGGCAATAAATAGGCCATAGTAGCGAAGTAATTACAATTTAGCAGATTAACATTGGAGTGATAGATGATGGTCATACATTGGACAGGAGGTTAGGAAGTGCAGCTCAGTTTCCACCTCATTTTGTGGGCAGTGTGAACATAGCCTGTCTTCTCTTGAGCGCCAGGTCTGCCTACGGCGGCCTTTCTCAATAGCAAGGCTATGCTCACTGAGTCTGTACATAGTCAAAGCTTTCCTTAAGTGTGGGTCAGTCACAGCGGTCAGGTATTCTGCCACTGTGTACTTTCTGTTTAGGGCCAAATAGCATTCTACATTTACATTTCAGTCATTTAGCAGACACTCTTATCCAGAGCGACTTACAGTAGTGAATGCATACATTTCATACATTTTGTTTTCTGTGCTGGCCCCCTTGGAAATCGAACCCACAACCCTGGCGTTGCAAACACCATGCTCTACCAACTGAGCTACAGGGAAGGCTGTAGCTCAGTTGCTCTGTTTTTTTTGTGAATTCTTTCCTGTGTGTCAAGTAATTATCTTTTTGTTTTGTCATGATTTGGTTGGTGTCTAATTGTGTTGTTGTCCTAGGGCTCTGTGGGGTCTGTTTGTGTTTGTGAACAGAGCCCCAGGACCAGCTTGCTTAGGGGACTCTTCTCCAGGTTCATCTCTCTGTAGGTGAGGGCTTTGTTATGGAAGGTTTGGGAATCGCTTCCTTTTAGGTGGTTGTAGAATTTAACGTCTCTTTTCTGGATTTTGATAATTAGTGGGTATCGTCCTAATTCTAATCTGGATGCATTATTTGGTGTTCTACGTTGTACACTGAGGATATTTTTGCAGAATTCTGCATGCAGTCTCAATTTCCTGCTTGTCCCGTTTTGTGAATTCTTGGTTGGTGAGCGAACCCCAGACCTCACAACCATAAAGGGTAATGGGTTCTATAACTGATTCAAGTACTTTTAGCCAGATCCTAATTGGTATGTTGAATTTTATGTTCCTTTTGATGGCGTAGAAGGCCCTTCTTGCCTTGTCTTGTCTCTCAGATTGTTTTTGTTGTTGTGTGCTCTAGGGCAACGGTGTCTAGATGGAATTTGCATTCGTGGTCTTGGCAACTGGACCTTTTTTGGAACACCATTGTTTGTGTCTTACTGAGATTTACTGTCAGTGCCCAGGTCTGTCAGGGCCCAGGTCTGTCAGGGCCCAGGTCTGTCAGGGCCCAGGTCTGACAGGTCCCAGGTCTGTCAGGGCCCAGGTCTGACAGAATCTGTGCAGAAGATCTAGGTGCTGCTGTAGGCCCTCCTTGGTTGGTGACAGAAGCACCAGATCATTAGCAAACAGTAGACATTTGACTTCAGATTCTAGAAGGGTCTCTCTATCTTAGTAGGTCTTCTCATGCTTTTTAGTCATTCATTCCATATCAAAATGACAAATAAACCCTATTGACTTAACTTTTCTAATTTTTCACCTTTTGGAACCAGATTGTGGTGATAGATTGCGGTGATAGATTACGGTGATAGATTACGGTGATAGATTGCGGTGATAGATTGCGGTGATAGATTGTGGTACTAGTTTATGACTAGACCCTCTGTGGTATTCTCCATATGCATTGTGTTGGTTTTCACACCGTTGACAGAGAGGAGTGGAATGAATGAGGCAGGGAGGAATCATGACGGACAGTCATCATTGAGGTAGTGACAACAGAATGAATCATTAGGAGAAAAGAATAATTCAAATCGAACCTCCCAGTAGCAGACAGGAAGATGATCCACCAGCTCTCGTTTCCTGTCATTTCACTTGTAGATTAATAGAATGTGATCTCACAAGATCAGGATGGTGGAACGAGGCGACAAAACCATAGAGAATATATTTGTGCTGTAGAGCTTGTTAAAAATGATACAGAGATATTACGTTGATGTGGTATTGTGGTTGGGATGTTGAAGTAAGATAATGTATTGTGGTTGGGATGTTGAAGTAAGATAATGTTGTATTGTGGTTGGGATGTTGAAGTAAGATAATGTTGTATTGTGGTTGGGATGTTGAAGTAAGCTGTGAATTGACATACAGCTAACTGACAAGATAATGGAAACACTGAAGTAAACGAGGGATACAAAGAATATTGAAATCAGGTGCTTCCACACAGGTGAGGTTCCTGAGTTAATTAAGCAACTAACATCCCATCATGCCATGGCCGTCTCAGTCACCAGATCTCAACCCAATGAAACACTTATGGGAGATTCAGGTGCGGCGCCTGAGAAAGCGTTTTCCACCACCATCACTAAAACACCAAGTGATGGGATTTCTCATGGAAGAATGGTGTCTCATCCCTCCAATAGACTTCCAGACACTTGTAGAATGTATACAAAGATGCACTGAACCTGTTCTGATTGGCCCAACGCCACCTATTAAGACACTCCTTTGTTTTGTCAGCTACCTGTCGCTCTGTGATGTGGTTTACCTGGAGGATGTGAGAAAGATGGTTCACCACTGAATGGCATTGTCTTGTTGTGAGCTACAGACCTCCAAAGTCTTCAGAACTGGTTCTGACCACTGTGTGTGTGTTGTGTGTGTGTGTGTGTGCAGGTCGTGCGGAGGCTGAGTTGAAGAACTTCAGTCCCCACTACAGACAGCAGTACTTTGTAGCCTTCTTCTCTCAGCTGCAGGAGGAGGTGGAGCAACACAAAGAGACCCACACACAGCTGCTTAAACAGAGGGTAGGACACACACACACACACACACACACACACACACACACACACACACACACACACACACACACACACACACACACACACACACACACACACACAGAGCTCCTTAAACAGAGGGTAGGACATACACACACACACACACACACAGCTCCTTAATAACCTCTTGGGGCTAGGTGGGACGCTAGCGTGCCACCCGTGGTGCACTCCATCAACAGCAGGTGCATTTCAAGAGCGGCAAATTTGAATCCAAATAAATGTCAAAATTCAAATTTTTCAAAAATACAACTATGTTACACCATTTGAAAGATAAACATCTCCTTAATCTAACCACGTTTTACGATTTCAAAAAGGTTTTACGGCGAAAGCATAAATTTAGAGTATGTTAGGACAGTACATTTACAAGAGTTGTGTGTAATGTTTTGTCAAGTCAAAGACAGGGTCACCAAAACCATAAAACCAGCTAAAATGATGCACTAACCTTTTACAATCTCCATCAGATGACACTCCTAGGACATTATGTTAGACAATGCATGCATTTTTAGTTCTATC
Organism: Salmo salar; assembly: GCF_965601325.2. Classification (NCBI taxonomy): domain Eukaryota; kingdom Metazoa; phylum Chordata; class Actinopteri; order Salmoniformes; family Salmonidae; genus Salmo; species Salmo salar. Next base: position 57,981,279 of record NC_138304.1, on the reverse strand, counting down.
AAGTTCATATTTATATACAAAAACAGCGTTTTACTATGGCATTGATGTTGAGGAAATCGTTTCCCTCCAATAACCGGCAGTCAAGTCAGCGTCAGAAATTAAATAATTAAAATTAGAAAACATTGGTAAAATATTATATTGTCATTTAAAGAATTATAGATTTACATCTCTTGAACGCAATCAACTTGCCAGATTTAAAAATAACCTTACTGGGAAATCACACTTTGCAATAATCTGAGCACTGCGCCCAGAAAAATACGCGTTGCGATACAGACTAGACGTCATGTTGGGGAGATCTAAAATCGAAAATACTATGTAAATAATCCATTACCTTTGATTCTCTTCATCAGATGTCACTTCCAGGTATCACAGGTCCATAACGAATGTAGTTTTGTTCAAAAAAGCTCATCATTTATGTCCAAAAATCTCCGTCTCGTTAGCACATGATGTAAGCCAGCCGGACTTCTCGTCATGAACGAGGGGAAAAAATATATTTCCGTTCGTTCAAACATGTCAAACATGGTATAGCATAAATCATTAGGGCCTTTTTTAACCAGAACATGAATAATATTCAAGGTGGACGAATGCATACTCTTTTATAACGTATTGGAACGAGGGTACCCAACATGAACTAGCGCGCCAGGTGTCTAATGGGACATCACCGTTCCATGGCTCTTGTTCGGTCAGATCTCCCTCCAGAAGACTCAAAACACTTTGTAAAGGCTGGTGACATCTAGTGGAAGCAGTAGGAAGTGCCAAAATATTCCTAAACCCCTGTGTTTTTCAATGGGATAGGTTTAAAGTCAATACAACACATCAGGTATCCACTTCCTGTCAGAAAATGTCTCAGGGTTTTGCCTGCCAAATGAGTTCTGTTATACTCACAGACACCATTCAAACAGTTTTGGAAACTTTAGAGTGTTTTCTATCCATATATAATAAGTATATGCATATTCTAGTTACTGGGTAGGATTAGTAACCAGATTAAATCGGGTAAAATTTTTTTATCCAGACGTGCAAATGCTGCCCCCTAGACCCAACAGGTTAAACAGAGGGTAGGACACACACACACACACACAGCTCCTTAAACAGAGGGTAGGACATGCACACACACACACACACACACACACACACACACACACACACACACACACACACACACTCTCTCTGATTCAGAGGGGTTGGGTTAAATGCAGAAGACACATTTCAGTTGTACAACTGACTAGGCATCCCCCTTTCCCTTAAGGAGAGTATAGGACACACACTCTGCTACATTCAAATGCTATGAGGCTTACAGCCCTGACTATTTACTAGCAGGCTTACAGCCCTGACTGTTTACTAGCAGGCTTACAGCCCTGACTGTTTACTAGCAGGCTTACAGCCCTGACTGTTTACTAGCAGGCTTACAGCCCTGACTGTTTAGTAGCAGGCTTACAGCCCTGACTGTTTAGTAGCAGGCTTACAGCCCTGACTGTTTAGTAGCAGGCTTACAGCCCTGACTGTTTACTAGCAGGCTTACAGCCCTGACTGTTTACTAGCAGGCTTACAGCCCTGACTGTTTACTAGCAGGCTTACAGCCCTGACTGTTTACTAGCAGGCTTACAGCCCTGACTGTTTACTAGCACCGAAACTTCCAACAGCAAGGTTTTACTGGAAATGATTGTGATTGGCTTACCTAAGATCAGTGGAGGCTGGTGACTTGAACAATGTTGGAGGATGGGAGACCCACGGTGCAGAGACTAATTATTTTAACCTAAAGCACATTGTACAATATTATGGGAACGAGACGTACACAGTCAGTGTTGGAAAGGGATCACAGCAGGGATTGAATGAGGGTATGAGGCAGGAGTTGAGGTGTTCAGATGCTTGACCAGTGCAAGACAGGATTTGACTGGGAAGACAAAATCCTACAGTTAGAATGAGTTAGTCCAAGCAAGGAGTAAAATCTCTGACGTGTAATAATGTGATTGTGTTTGTGATTGACTCGACATACAGTAATGAGAGGAAATTGATAGGGGTACTCACAGTGCTTGGAGAGGAATCAATCAATCAAATGTATTTACAGTTAGAGTCATTAAAACTCGTTTTTCAACCACTCCACAAATTTCTTGTTAACAAACTATAGTTTTGGCAAGTCGGTCAGGACATCTACTTTGTGCATGACACAAGTCATTTTTCCAACAATTGTTTACAGACAGATTATTTGACTTATAATTCACTGTATCACAATTCCAGTGGGTCAGAGGTTTACATACACTAAGTTGACTGGGCCTTTAAACAGCTTGGAAAATTACAGAAAATGATGGCATGGCTTTAGAAGCTTCTGATAGGCTAATTTACATAATTTGAGTCAATTGGAGGTATACCTGTGGATGTATTTCAAGGCTTACCTTCAAACTCAGGGCCTCTTTGCTTGTCATCATGGGAAAATCAAAAGAAATTAGCCAAGACATCAGAAAAAGAATTGTAGACCTCCACAAGTTTGTTTCATCCTTGGGAGCAATTTCCAAATGCCTGAAGGTACCACGTTTATCTGTACAAACAATAGTACGCAAGTATAAACACTATGGGACCACTCAGTCATCATACCACTCAGGAAGGAGACGCGTTCTGTCTCCTAGAGATGAACGTACTTTGGTGCAAAAAATGCAAATCAATCCCAGAACAACAGCAAAGGACCTTGTGAAGATGCTGGAGGAAACAGGTACAAAAATATCTATATCCACAGTAAAACAAGTCCTATATCGACATAACCTGAAAGGCCGCACAGCAAGGAAGAAGCCACTGCTCCAAAACCGCCATAAAAAAGCCAGACTACGTTTTGCAACTGCACATTGGGACAAAGATCGTACTTTTTGGAGAAATGTCCTCTGGTCTGATGAAACAAAAATAGAACTCTCTGGCCATAATGACCATCGTTATGTTTGGAAGAAAAAAGGAAAGGCTTGCAAGCCGAATAACACCATCCCAACCGTGAAGCACGGGGGTGGCAGCATCATGTTGTGGGGATGCTTTGCTGCAGGAGGAACTGGTGCACTTCACAAAATAGATGGCATCATGACGAAGAAAATGATGTGGATATGTTGGAGCAACATCTCAAGACATCAGTCAGGAAGTTAAAGCTTGGTCACAAATGGGTCTTCCAAATGGACAATAACCCCAAGCATACTTCCAAAGTTGTGGCAAAATGGCTTAAGGACAACAAAGTCAAGGAGCTGGAGTGGCCATCACAAAGCCCTGACCTCAATCCCATAGAAAATGTGTGGGCAGAACAGAAAAAGCGTGTGCGAGGAAGGAGGCCTACAAACCTGACTCAGTTACACCAGTTCTGTCAGGAGGAATGGGACAAAATTCAGCCAACTTATTGTGGGAAGCTTGTGGAAAGCTACCCAAAACGTTTGACCCAAGTTAAACAATGTAAAGGCAATGCTACCAAATACTAATTGAGGATATGTAAACTTCTCACCCACTGGGAATGTGATGAAAGAAATAAAAGCTGAAATAAATCATTACCTCTACTATTATTCTGACATTTCACATTCTTAAAATAAAGTGTTGATCCTAACTGACCTAAGACAGGTTTTTTTTACTAGGATTAAATGTCAGGAATGTGAAAAATTGAGATGAAATGTATTTGGCTAATGTGTATGTAAACATCTGACTTCAACTGTATAAAGCCCTTCTTACATCAGCTGATATCTCAAAGTGCTGTACAGAAACCTAGCCTAAAACTCCAAACAGCAAGCAATGCAGGTGTAGAAGCACGGTGGCTTGGAAAATCTCCCTAGAAAGAAAATAACCTAGGAGGAAACCTAGAAAGGAACCAGGCTCTGAGGGGTGGCCAGTCCTCTTCTGGCTGTGCCGAGTGGAGATTATAACAGAACATGGCCAAGATGTTCAAATGTTCATCGATGACCAGCAGGGTAAAATAATAATAATCACAGTGGTTGTAGAGAGTGCAACAGGTCAGCACCTCAGGAGTGAAATGTCAGTTGGCTTTTCATAGCCGATCATTCAGAGCATCGCTACTGCTACTGCTGTCTCAAGAGAGTTGAAAACAGCAGGTCTGGGACAGGTAGCATGTCCGGTGAACAGATCAGGGTTCCATAGCCGCAGGCAGAACAGTTGAAACTGGAGCAGCAGCACGGCCAGGTGGACTGGGGACAGCAAGGAGTCATCAGGCCAGGTAGTCCTGAGGCATGGTCCTAGGGCTCAGGTCCTCCGAGACAAAGAAAGAAAGAAAGAAAGAAAGAAAGAATACTTAAATTCACACAGGACACTGGATAAGACAGGAGAAATACTCCAGATATAACAGACTGTCCCTAGCCCCCCGACACATAAACTATTGCAGCATAAATACTGGAGGCTGAGACAGGAGGGGTTGGGAGACACTGTGTCCCCGTCCGACGATACCCCCGGACAGGGCCAAACAGGCAGGATGTAACCCCACCCACTTTGCCAAAGCACAGCTCCCACACCACTAGAGGAATATCTTCAACCACCAACTTACCATCCTGAGACAAGGCCGAGTATAGCCCACAAAGATCTCCCCCACGGCACAACCCAAGGGGGGCGCCAACCCGGACAGGAAGATCATGTCAGTGACTCAACCCACTCAAGTGACGCACCCCTCCTAGGGACGGCATGGAAGAGCACCAGTAAGCCAGTGACTCAGACCCTGTAATATGGTTAGAGGCAGAGAATCCCAGTGGAGAGAGGGGAACCGGCTAGGCAGAGACAGCAAGGGCTGTTCGTTGCTCCAGTGCCTTTCCATTCACCTTCACACTCCTGGGCCAGACTACACTCAATCATAGGACCTACTGAAGAGATGAGTCTTCAATAAAGACTTAATGGTCGAGACCGAGTATGCGTTCACATGGATAGCCAGACCATTCCATTAAAATGGAGCTCTATAGGAGAAAGCCCTGCCTCCAGCTGTTTGCTTAGAAATTCTAGGAACAGTAAGGAGGCCTGCATCTTGTGACCGTAGCGTATGTGTAGGTATGTACGGTAGGACCAAATCGGAAAGATAGGTAGGAGCAAGCCCATGTAATGCTTTATAGGTTAGCAGTAAAACCTTGAAATCAGCCCTTGCCTTAACAGGAAGCCAGTGTAGAGGCTAGCACTGGAGTAATATGATCACATTTGGGGTTTCTAGTCAAGATTCTAGCAGTCGTGTTTAGCACTAACTGAAGTTTATTTAGTGCTTTATCTGGGTAGCCGGAAAGTAGAGCATTGCAGTAGTCTAACCTAGAAGTGACAAAAGTATGGATACATTTTTCTGCATCATTTTTGGAAAGACAGTTTCTGATTTTTGCAATTTTACGTAGATGGAAAAAAGCTGTCCTTGAAACAGTCTTGATATGTTCGTCAAAAAAGAGATCAGGGTCCATAGTAACGCCGGGGTCCTTCACAGTTTTATTTGTGATGACAGTACAACCATCAAGATTAATTGTCAGATTCAACAGAAGATCTCATTGTTTGTTTGTTGGGACTTAGAACAAGCATCTCTGTTTTGTCCGAGTTTAAGAGTAGAACATTTGCAGCCATCCACTTCCTTATGTCTGAAACACAGGATTCCAGGGAGGGCGATTTTGGGGCTTCACCATGTTTCATCGAAATGTACAGCTGTGTATTGTCCGCATGGCAGTGAAAGTTAACTTTCTGTTTCTGAATGACATCACCAAGAGGTAAAATATATAGTGAAAACAATAGCAGTCCTAAAACGGAGCCTTGGGGAACACCAACATTTACAGTTGATTTGTCAGAGGTCAAACCATCCACAGAGACAAACTGATATCTTTCCGACAGATAAGATCTAAACCAGGCCAGAACTTGTCCATGTAGACCAATTTGGGTTTCCAATCTCTCCAAAAGAATGTGGTGATCGATGGTATCAAAAGCGGCACTAAGATCTAGGAGCACGAGGACAGATGCAGAGCCTCGGTCTGACGTCATTAAAAGGTCATTTACCACCTTCACAAGTGCAGGCTCAGTGCTATGATGGGGTCTAAAACCAGACTGAAGCGTTTCGTATACATTGTTTGTCTTCAGGAAGGCAGTGAGTTGCTGTGCAACAGCTTTTTCTAACATTTTTGAGAGGAATGGAAGATTCGATATAGGCCGATAGTTTTTTATAATTTCTGGATCAAGATTCGGCTTTTTCAAGAGAGGCTTTATTACTGCCACTTTTAGTGAGCTTGGTACACATCCGGTGGATAGAGAGCCGTTTATTATGTTCAACATAGGAGGGCCAAGCACAGGAAGCAGCTCTTTCAGTAGTTTAGTTGGAATAGGGTCCAGTATGCAGCTTGAGGGTTTGGAGGCCATGATTATTTTCATCATTGTGTCAAGAGATATAGTACTAAAACACTTTAGTATCTCCCTTGATCCTAGGTCCTGGCAGAGTTGTGTAGACTCAGGACAATGGAGCTTTGGAGGAATACCCAGATTTAAAGAGGAGTCTGTAATTTGCTTTCTAATGATCATGATCTTTTCCTCAAAGAAGTTCATAAATGTATTACTGCTGAAGTGAAAGCCATCCTCCATTTGCGAAGGCTGCTTTTTAGTTAGCTTTGCGACAGTATCAAAAAGAAATTTCGGATTGTTCTTATTTTCCTCAATTAAGTTGGAAAAATGGGATGATCGAGCAGCAGTGAGGGCTCTTCGATACTGCACGGTACTGTCTTTCCAAGCTAGTCGGAAGACTTCCAGTTTGGTGTGGCGCCATTTCCGTTCCAATTTTCTGGAAGCTTGCTTCAGAGCTCGTGTATTTTCTGTATACCAGGGAGCTAGTTTCTTATGACAGATGTTTTTAGGGGTGCAACTGCATCTAGGGTATTGCGCAAGGTTAAATTGAGTTCCTCGGTTAGGTGGTTAACTGATTTTTGTCCTCTGACGTCCTTGGGTAGGCAGAGGGAGTCTGGAAGGGCGTCAAGGAATCTTTGGGTTGTCTGAGAATTTTAGCACGACTTTTAATGCTCCTTGGTTGGGGTCTGAGCAGATTATTTGTTGCGATTGCAAACGTAATAAAATGGTGGTCCGATAGTCCAGGATTATGAGGAGACATGTTGGACAAAACCCACTGAGTCGATGATGGCTCCGAAAGCCTTTTGGAGTGGGTCTGTGGACTTTTCCATGTGAATGTTAAAGTCACCAAAAATTAGAATATTATCTGCTATGACTACAAGATCCGATAGGAATTCAGGGAACTCAGTGAGGAACACTGCATATGGCCCAGGAGGCCTGTAAACAGTAGCTATAAAAAGTGAGTGAGTAGGCTGCATAGATTTCATGACTAGAAGCTCAAAAGACGAAAATGTCATTGTTTTTTTTTTTTGTAAATTGAAATTTGCTATCGTAAATGTTAGCAAAACCTCCGCCTTTGCCGGATGCACGGGGGGTATGGTCACTAGTGTAACCAGGGGGTGAGGCCTCATTTAACACAGTAAATTCATCAGGCTTAAGCCATGTTTCAGTCAGGCCAATCACATCAAGATTATGATCAGTGATTAGTTCATTGACTATAACTGCCTTGGAAGTGAGGGATCTAACATTAAGTAACCCAATTTTGAGATGTGAGGTATCACAATCTCTTTCAATAATGGCAGGAATGGAGGAGGTCTTTATACTAGTGAGATTGCTAAAGCGAACACCGCCATTTTTAATTTTGCCCAACCTAGATCGAGGCACAGACACGGTCTCAATGGGGAAAGCTGAGCTGACTACGCTGACTGTGCTAGTGGCAGACTCCACTAAGCTGGCAGGCTGGCTAACAGCCTGCTGCCTGGCCTGCACCCTATTTCATTGTGGAGCTAGAGGAGTTAGAGCCCTGTCTATGTTCGTAGATAAGATGAGAGCACCCCTCCAGCTAGGATGGAGTCCGTCACTCCTCAACAGGCCAGGCTTGGTCCTGTTTGTGGGTGAGTCCCAGAAAGAGGGCCAATTATCTACAAATTCTATCTTTTGGGAGGGGCAGAAAACAGTTTTCAACCAGCGATTGAGTTGTGAGACTCTGCTATAGAGCTCATCACTCCCCCTAACTGGGAGGGGGCCAGAGACAATTAATCGATGCCGACACATCTTTCTAGCTGATTTACACGCTGAAGCTATGTTGCGCTTGGTGACCTCTGACTGTTTCATCCTAACATCGTTGGTGCCGACGTGGATAGCAATATCTCTATACTCTCTACACTCGCCAGTTTTAGCTTTAGCCAGCACCGTCTTTAGATTAGCCTTACCGTCGGTAGCCCTGCCCCCTGGTAAACAGTGTATGATCGCTGGATGATTAGTTTTAAGTCTAATACTGCGGGTAATGGAGTCGCCAATGACTAGGGTTTTCAATTTGTCAGAGCTAATGGTGGGAGCCGTCGGCGTCTCAGACCCCACAACGGGAGGAGTAGAGACCAGAGAAGTCTCGGCCTCCGACTCCGACTCGCTTAATGGGGAGAACCGGTTGAAAGTTTCTGTCGGCTGAATAAGCGACACCGGTTGAGCATTCCTACAGCGTTTCCCTCCAGAAGCCATGAGAAAGTTGTCCGGCTGCGGGGACCGTGCGGGGGTTTATACTAACGTTACTATCTAACGTTACTATCTGTACTTACTGGTGGCACAGACGCTGTTTCATCCTTTCCTACACTGAAATTACCCTTGCCTAACGATTGCGTCTGAAGCTGGGCTTGCAGCACAGCTATCCTTGCCGTAAGGCGATCGTTCTCCTGTATATTATAAGTACAACGACTGCAATTAGAAGGCATCATGTTAATGTTACTTAGCTTCGGCTGTTTGAAGTCCTGACGAACCATGTCCAGATAAAACCTCCGGGGTGAAAAAGTAAATTGATTGGAAGGCAGCCACGGTTCGTCCTTTATTTAAAGGGGGAGATCAAGCTGATCCTAACTGTTATAGGCCCATTTCTATTTTGCCCTGTTTATCAAAAGTGTTGGAAAAACTTGTCAATAATCAACTGACTGGCTTTCTTGATGTCTCTAGTATTCTCTCTGGTATGCAATCTGGTTTCCGCTCAGGTTATGGATGTGTCACTGCAACCTTAAAGGTCCTCAATGATGTCACCATTGCCCTTGATTCTAAGCAATATTGTGCTGCTATTTTTATTGACATGGCCAAAGCTTTTGATACGGTAGACCATTCCATTCTTGTAGGCTGGCTAAGGAGTATTGGTGTCTCTGAGGGCTCTTTGGCCTGGTTTGCTAACTACCTCTCTCAAATAGTGCAGTGTATAAAGTCAGAAAATCTCAGCCACTGCCTGTCACTAAGGGTGTACCCCAAGGCTCGATCCTAGGCCCCACGCTCTTCTCAATTTATATCAACAACATAGATCAGGCAGTAGGAAGCTCTCTCATCCATTTATATGTAGATGATACAGTCTTATACTCCGCTGACCCCTCATCGGATTTTGTGTTAAATGCTCTACAACAAAGCTTTCTTAGTGTCCAACAAGCTATCTCTACCCTTAACCTTGTTCTGAACACCTCCAAAACAAAGCTCAATTGGTTTGGTAAGAAGAATGCCCCTCTCCCCACAGGTGTGATTATTACCTCTGAGGGTTTAGAGCTTGAGGTAGTCACCTCATACAAATACTTGGGAGTATGTCTAGACGGTACACTGTCCTTCTCTCAGCACATATAAAACCTGCAGGCTAAAGTTAAATCCAGACTTGGTTTCCTCTATTGTAATCGCTCCTCTCTCACCCCAGCTGCCAAAGTAACCCTGACTCAGATGACCATCCTACCCATGCTAGATTACGGAGACATAATTTATAGATCGGCAGGTAAGGGTGCTCTCGAGCGGCTAGATGTTCTTTACCATTCGGCCATCAGATTTGCCACCAATGTTCCTTATAGGACACATCTCTGCATTCTATTCTGTAAACTGGTCATCTCTGTATACCCGTCGCAAGACCCACTGGTTGATGCTTATTTATAAAACCCTCTTAGGCCTCACTCCCCCCTATCTGAGATATCTACTGCAGCCCTCATCCAACACCCATTCTGCCAGTCACATTCTGTTAAAGGTCCCGAAAGCACACACATCCCTGGGTCGCTCCTCTTTTCAGTTCGCTGCAGCCAGTGACTGGAACGAGCTGCAAAAACACTCAAACTGGACAGTTTTATCTCAATCTCTTCATTCAAAGACTCAATCGTGGACACTCTTACTGACATTTGTGGCTGCTTTGCGTGATGTATTGTTGTCTCTACCTTCTTGCCCTTTGTGCTGTTGTCTGTCCCCAATAATGTTTGTACCATGTTTTGTGCTGCTACCATGTTGTGTTGCTACCATGCTGTGTTGTCATGTTGTGTTGCTGCCTTGCTATGTTGTTGTCTTAGGTCGCTCTTTATGTAGTGTTGTGTTGTCTCTCTTGTCGTGATGTGTGTTTTGTCCTATATTTTATTTTTATTTTTAAATCCCAGCCCCCGTCCCCGTAGGAGGCCTTTTGGTAGGTCGTCATTGTAAATAAGAATTTGTTCTTAACTGACTTGCCTAGTTAAATAAAAATAAACCATTCTGCCGGAGAAAACTGCACACTTGTGCTGGTAGCTAGCTAGCTACTGAAGTTAGCGAGGCAAATTTGAAGTAAATTGCACTAACTGGACACAAAAATGTAATTCTAAAACCAAGAAAACAATTTATAATATACCTCCTCCATCTCCTGTAATTAAAAAAGAATAATTTGAATTCTATAATATCAAAAAAATGCTCAGCTATCACTCTTCACTCATAACCTCTATCCAACAATGTCACCAAGCCTCTCAACACATGGAACCCCCATAATGCTTTGTGGCACAATCACAATACAACTCGTTCTCTGATCCTAATTCTAAGATTGTATGGACAACATGTCAGTTCATACTGCAAAAGCTTGGTTGGAGGACGTCCTCTGGAAGTGGTCATAATTACCATGTATGTCTATTGAAGAGGGTGAGGCCTACGAGCCTCCTAGGTTTTGTATTGAAGTTAATGTAGCCAGAGGACGGAAGCTAGCTGTCCTCCGGCTACACCATGGTGCTAGCCCAGACAGTGCTGTTGAAGTTACTGTAGACCATCATTGCAAAACAGTGTATTTTAATCAATTATTTGGTGACATATGAATATATTTAGTTTAGTTTTTTCACACACACACACACACACACTCCAAACTCACTCACCCCTCCTCCTGCGTCTCTCCTGTAGGAGCCCCTTAGGCCAGAGGAAGTGCTGTATCAGGACAGTGTTCTGCACTATGACGACAGCGGGAAGTGGAAGGAGAGGTTTGTGGTGATGAGAGCCAATCACAGCCTGGAGTGTCATGACAACCAGGAGGTAAACCAACACCATACCAACATATGACCGTACACGACATTACATGACTTAACATGACCGTACACGACATTACATGACCGCACACGACATTACATGACTTAACATGACCGCACACGACATTACATGACTTAACATGACCGTACACGGCATTACATGACTTAACATGACCGTACACGGCGTTACATGACTTAACATGACCGTACACGGCGTAACATGACCGTACACGGCGTTACATGACTTAACATGACCGTACACGACGTTGCATGACTTAACATGACCGTACACGACGTTGCATGACTTAACATGACCGTACACGACGTTGCATGACTTAACATGACCGTACACGACGTTGCATGACTTAACATGACCGTACACGACATTGCATGACTTAACATGACCGTACACGACATTGCATGACTTAACATGACCGTGCACGACATTGCATGACTTAACATGACCGTGCACGACATTACATGACTTAACATGACCGTGCACGACTTAACATGACCGTGCACGACTTAACATGACCGTACACGACATTACATGACTTAACATGACCGTACACGACATTACATGACTTAACATGACCATATGTAATGGAGAATAAACCCCAGACTGGGTGATGGATTACCTCACCTGAGACCTAAAGAGTTGTGTTAGCTTTCTAAGGTAATGCCTTGGCTTTAGCTCAGCGGGCTAACACATAGTCAGTGACATTGATAAATTGGTTGTCGTATTCGTCCCTCCACAGAGCTTCAGTAAAGGTGTTCCGGCCAGACAGAGACTCCTACCAACAGGGGGCGTAGTTCTGACATCCGAGGAGAAGTACACAGCGCTGGTGGACAAGGCCTTCCCTGACCCTAAATGTGAGTGTCTGGTCAACGCCTAAAGAGATACATCAGATTCTTGAAACACAGAGGCACACGACTGTTGAAATAGCAACATGGAGACTGGGAGACAAGGGGAAAATGCAGCATTTCAATCAATCAGTTAATTGTATGTCTATGCATGTAACGGTGTAGGTTCCGTCCCTCTCTTCGCCCCAACCTGGGCTCGAACCAGGGACCCTTGCACACATCAACAACTGGTATTGGTACCTTCTGGTCAGTTCCCTGTGTTCCTCAGACTGCCCTGACCCCTAACCCCTGACCCCTAACCCTGTGTCTGCGTGTTGTACTCTAGGTTTGAAGGAGGAGACATCTCCCCCCATGGTAGTGGTACCTCCTGGTCAGTTCCCTGTGTTCCTCAGACTGCCCTACAGACGAGACGTGTACTTCAGCTTCCCCCAGGAGGACCGACGAGCGACCTTCCTCTCCATCCTCACGGGCTGCATCAGGCACCAGAACCACGGTACGCTACACCTGGGGTTCTGACTCTGACCCCTGACCCTGACCCTAACCCTACACCTGGGGTTCTGACCCTAACCCTGACCCTACACCTGGGGTTCTGACCCTGACCCTAACCCTAACCCTGACCCTACACCTGGGGTTCTGACCCTGACCCTGACCCTGACCCTACACCGGGGGTTCTGACCCTAACCCTGACCCTAACCCTGACCTTACACCTGGGGTTCTGACCCTGACCCTAACCCTGACCCTAACCCTGACCCTACACCTGGGGTTCTGACCCTAACCCTGACCCTACACCTGGGGTTCTGACCCTGACCCTAACCCTAACCCTGACCCTACACCTGGGGTTCTGACCCTGACCCTAACCCTGACCCTGACCCTACACCGGGGGTTCTGACCCTAACCCTGACCCTAACCCTGACCTTACACCTGGGGTTCTGACCCTAACCCTACACCTGGGGTTTTGACCCTGACCCTAACCCTGACCCTAACCCTGACCCTACACCTGGGGTTCTGACCCTAACCCTGACCCTAACCCTGACCCTACACCTGGGGTAAGGACCCTGACCCTAACCCTGACCCTACACCTGGGGTTCTGACCCTAACCCTGACCCTAACCCTGACCCTACACCTGGGTTTCTGACCCTAACCCTGACCCTGACCCTAACCCTGACCCTACACCTGGGGTTCTGACCCTAACCCTGACCCTACACCTGGGGTTCTGACCCTGACCCTAACCCTGACCCTACACCTGGGGTTCTGACCCTGACCCTGACCCTACACCTGGGGTTCTGACCCTAACCCTGACCCTAACCCTGACCCTACACCTGGGGTTCTGACCCTGACCCTAACCCTGACCCTAACCCTGACCCTACACCTGGGGTTCTAACCCTGACCCTAACCCTAACCCTGACCCTACACCTGGGGTTCTGACCCTGACCCTGACCCTAACCCTGACCCTACACCTGGGGTTCTGACCCTAACCCTGACCCTACACCTGGGGTTCTGACCCTAACCCTGACCCTGACCCAACACCTGGGGTTCTGACCCTGACCCTAACCCTGACCCTACAGCTGGGATTCTGACCCTAACCCTGACCCTAACCCTGACCCTAACCCTGACCCTAACCCTGACCCTCTACACTAAACCTCTACACTAAACCTCTACACTAAACCTCTACACTAAACCTCTACACTAAACCTCTACACTAAACCTCTACACTAAACCTCTACACTAAACCTCTACACTAAACCTCTACACTAAACCTCCACACTAAATCTCTATATTAGCCTGTTATGGATAGGGGGCAGTATTTTCACGGCCGGATAAAAAACGTACCCGATTTAATCTGATTATTACTCCTGCCCAGAAACTAGAATATGCATATAATTATTAGCTTTGGATAGAAAACACTCCAAAGTTTCTAAAACTGTTTGAATGGTGTCTGTGAGTATAACAGAACTCAAATGGCAGGTCAAAATCTGAGAGATTCCTTTACAGGAAGTGCCCTCTCTGACCATTCCTTGGCCTTCTACACTCTCTTTATTGAAAACTGAGGATCTCTGCTGTAACATGACACTTGCTACGGCTCTCAGAAGGCGGCAAAACGCTGAATGATGCCTTTGTAGCCCCTGGCTGAAAAACAGTAGCGCATTTGGATAGTGGTCGATCAGAGAACAATGAGACTGAGGGCGCGTGCACGAGGAGACTCCATGTTTTTATTTTCTGTCTTTGAACGAAAACAACGACTCCCGGTCGGAATATTATCGCTTTTTTACGAGAAAAATCGCAGAAAAATTGATTTTAAACAGCGTTTGACATGCTTCGAAGTACGGTAATGGAATATTTTGAATTTTTTTGTCACGAAACGCGTCGGGCGCGTAACCCTTCGTCACCCTTCGGATAGTGTCTTGAACGCACAACAAAACGCCGCTATTTGGATATAACTATGGATTATTTGGAACCAAACCAACATTTGTTATTGAAGTAGAAGTCCTGGGAGTGCATTCTGACGAAGAACAGCAAAGGTAATCCAATTTTTCTTATAGTAAATCTGACTTTGGTGAGGGCTAAACTTGGTGGGTGTCTAAATAGCTAGCCCGTGATGGCGAGCTATCTACTCAGAATATTGCAAAATGTGCTTTCACCGAAAAGCTATTTTAAAATCGGACATAGCGATTGCATAAAGGAGTTCTGTATCTATAATTCTTAAAATAATTGTTATGTTTTTTGTGAACGTTTATCGTGAGTAATTTAGTAAATTCACCGGAAGTTTCGGTGGGTATGCTAGTTCTGAACGTCACATGCTAATGTAAAAAGCTGTTTTTTTATATAAATATGAACTTGATTGAACAAAACATGCATGTATTGTATAACATAATGTCCTAGGAGTGTCATCTGATGAAGATCATCAAAGGTTAGTGCTGCATTTAGCTGTGGTTTTGTTTTTTGTGACATTATATGCTAGCTTGAAAAATGGGTGTCTGATTATTTCTGGCTGGGTACTCTGCTGACATAATCTAATGTTTTGCTTTCGCTGTAAAGCCTTTTTGAAATTGGACAGTGTGGTTAGATAAAGGAGAGTCTTGTCTTTAAAATGGTGTAAAATAGTCATATGTTTGAAAAATTGAAGTTTTCGGATTTTTGAGGACTTTGTATTGCGCGCCACGCCCATCATTGGATATTGGAGCAGGTGTTCCGCTAGCGGAACGTCTAGATGTAAGAGGTTTTAAACCTCTATACTAAACCTCTATACTAAACCTCTACACTAAACCTCTACACTAAACCTCTACACTAAACCTCTACACTAAACCTCTACACTAAACCTCTACACTAAACCTCCATACTAAACCTCCATACTAAACCTCCATACTAAACCTCCATATTAAACCTCTATACTAAACCTCCATACTAAACCTCTATACTAAACCTCCATACTAAACCTCCATCTCTTGGATCATTGTGAGCAGTTCATGCTAAACATGCTAGCCTGCTTTGTTGTACTGTTGTTATTCTTCGGTTGTCTTGGCAACAACCTAATAATACTCCCCAGCACACATTTAGCTTCCTGTGAGGGAGAAAGCTGGAGCCAGCCTGTCAGTTAGTGGTTAGGCTAGCGTTTAGCAACTTCTGCAGAACACCAACCAAAGCAGCAACGGGTTACGTCAACAGCGCAGCAACACTTTTAGCTCTGCCTCAATACCAACTAGAATGCAATGACTATGTAGCTCAGAAATAGAACAAAAACATACATCCAATTCCTAGCTCATGCTCTCTTTCCTTCTCTCTCTCTCTCTCTGACACAATTTTATTTTTCTCAAGTTTCACATTTACATTTCACAGTGACAAAAAGGGAAGTGTTTAAAATATCTTGCATTTGTCTCAGATGCATTACTCAATTCTTTCAGTATTTAAGACAAACCAGTTATCCCATAGATAAATATTACACTACTCACTCCCTCATATTCTCTCTCTCCCTCTCTCATCTCTCTCTCATCTCTCTCTCTCTCCCTCTCATCTCTCATTCTCTCTTTTCCTCTCTCTCATCTCTCATTCTCTCTCTCTCCCTCTCTCATATCGCTCTGTCTCTCTCTCTCTCTCTCTCTCTCTCTCTCTCTCTCTGTCTCTCTGTCTCTCTGTCTCTCTATCCCTCTCTCCCTCTCTCATCTCTCTCTCTCATTCTCTCTTTTCCTCTCTCTCATCTCTCTCATCTCTCTCATCTCTCCCTCTCTCATCTCTCCCTCTCTCTCTCTCATTCTCTCTCATCTCTCATCTCCCTCTCTCTCATCTCTCATTCTCTCTTTTCCTCTCTCTCTCTCATCTCTCCCTCTCTTCATCGCTCCCTCTCTTCCTCTCTCATCTCTTCCTCTCTCATCTCTTCCTCTCTCATCTCTCTCATCTCTCCCTCTCTCTCTCTCATCTCTCCCTCTCTCATCTCTCCCTCTCTCATCTCTCCCTCTCTCATTCTCTCTCATCTCTCTCTCTCTCTCTCTCTCTCTCTCTCTCTCTCTCTCTCGCTCACTCCAGATTCTCTGAGAAGGTCGTCCTGTGAGTCTCAGGCGTTCCTCAAGGCCATACATTTCTACCGGCAGGAAAAAGGACACTATGAGTCCTGGGACATGCTGGTGGGCTGTGAGGAGCAGGTGATGCCCAAACCCGCACATACACACACTGTTCAACATACAACAAAGATAATGACTGACTTTGCATCTAGCCCACAACTCACTCTGAAACACACTCTGAAACACACTCTGAAACACACTCTGAAACACACTCTGAAACACACTCATGCACACTTAAACACAAACGCACACACCGACTTGTTTCCAGGGAGTTTCCAGGGAAAAATCAGAGACGGAGGGAGACAGTTTGTGTGAGTGTGTGCTGCTTCTGTTGTCATCTCATCACACACACAGAGCCTGACTCATGAAGCTGCCGCTGCCAACCAAGAGAGCCACGAGAGGAAACTCTGACTCGGACTCTAAAGCCCCATTTATACCTGGTTCTAACATCAGTCCTTTGTCCTGTTCTCGTCCAACATTCTGATTGTGCCCACATTTTTAGACGTGTAGACAATTAAAAGAAGCGTTGTGATTTGATCTTCCTGTGTCTGGATATCTGACAAGGTTAGATGGATCTGGAGAGCGAAACCATTTCAATCATAATTTATATCTAAAATCATTGACAGGTGATACCATTGACTTCCCTCCTGAAAAAAAACAGCATAAACTAGCATAGGATGGTGACCGGCCTTTGTTGTGTTTTTGCCAGTGGTGGGAAAAAGTACTACATTTTTATACTTGAATAAATGTAAAGATAACTTAATAGAAAATGACTAAAGTGAAAGTCACCCAGTAAAATACTACTTGAGTAAAAGTCCAAAAGTATTTTGGTTTTAAATATACTTAAGTATCAAAAGTAAATGTAATCGTTCAAATATACATAGGTATCGAAAGTTAAAGGACAACTATATATTTGGTGTTGACCAGCATTCACTGTATTTTTGGTGGTGACCAGCCTTCACTGTATTTTTGGTGGTGACCTGCCTTCACTGTATTTTTGGTGGTGACCTGCCTTCACTGTATTTTTGGTGGTGACCAGCCTTCGTTATGTTCTTAGTGGTGACCAGCCTTCGTTATGTTCTTAGTGGTGACCAGCCTTCGTTATGTTTTTGGTGGTGACGAGCCTCCTTCAACTAACAGATTAGATTAGCTTAGAAAAATGTACATTTATCTTTGTATAGCGTAAGATAAATTCATATATGAATTAATCAATCAATATATGTGTAAAAACACAGATATTAAAACAAACATTTCAAAAAACCTAAAAGGTAATTACATACCTACAGTAGAAAAGAGGAGAATATCTTATTTCGGTCACGCTTAAATGACGTTCAGCTTATAAAGGCTTCATAAAGCCTTCATAATGCCTTCATAAGCACTAAAATGTGTTAAAGTATCTAAACTCAGCAAAAAAAGAAACGTCCTCTCACTGTCAACTGCGTTTATTTTCAGCAAACTTAACATGTATAAATATTTGTATGAACATAACAAGATTCAACAACTGAGACATAAACTGAACAAGTTCACAGACATGTGACTAACAGAAATTGAATAATGTGGGCCTGAACAAAGGGGGGGTAAAAATCAAAAGTAACAGTCAGTATCTGGTGTGGCCACCAGCTGCATTAAGCACTGCAGTGCATCTCCTCCTCATGGACTGCACCAGATTTGCCAGTTCTTGTTGTGAGATGTTACCCCACTCTTCCACCAAGGCACCTGCAAGTTCCCGGACATTTCTGGGGGGAATGGCCCTAGCCCTCACCCTCCGATCCAACAGGTCCCAGACGTGCTCAATGGGATTGAGATCCGGGCTCTTCGCTGGCCATGGCAGAACACTGACATTCATGTCTTGCAGGAAATCACGCACAGAAGGAGCAGTATGGCTGGTGGCATTGTCATGCTGGAGGGTCATGTCAAGATGAGCCTGCAGGAAGGGTACTACATGAGGGAGGAGGATGTCTTCCCTGTAACGCACAGCGTTGAGATTGCCTGCAATGACAACAAGCTCAGTCCGATGATGCTGTGACACACCGCCCCAGACCTTGACGGACCCTCCACCTCCAAATCGATCCCGCTCCAGAGTACAGGCCTCGGTGTAACACTCATTCCTTCGATGATAAACGCAAATCCGACCATCACCCCTTTTGAGACAAAACCACGACTTGTCAGTGAAGATCACTTTTTGCCAGTCCTGTCTGGTCCAGCGACGGTGGGTTTGTGCCCATAGGCGATGTTGTTGCCGGTGATGGCAGGTGTTGTTACATGTGGTCTGCCACTGCGAGGACGATCAGCTGTCCGTCCTGTCTCCCTGTAGTGCTGTCTTAGGCGTCTCACAGTACGGACATTGCAGTTTATTGCCCTGGCCACATCTGCAGTCCTCATGCCTCCTTGCAGCATGCCTATGGCACGTTCACGCAGATGAGCAGGGACCCTGGGCATCTTTCTTTTGGTGTTTTTCAGAGTCAGTAGGAAGGCTTCTTTAGTGTCCTAAGTTTTCATAACTGTGACCTTAATTGCCTACCGTCTGTAAGCTGTTAGTTTCTTAACGACCGTTCCACAGGTGCATGTTCATTAATTGTTTATGGTTCATTGAACAAGCATGGGAAACAGTGTTTAAACCCTTTACAATGAAGATATGTGAAGTTATTTGGATTTTTACGAATTATCTTTGACAGACAGTGTCCTGAAAAAGGGAAGTTTATTTTTTTGCTGAGTTTATTACCGTATGTCATGCTTTTTTAAAGGGTTCATAAATGTGGCATAACTGTGTGACATAACCACCTATGTCAAATGTGACATAACCCATCATGTTGAATATGATATAAATATGTGCTTTATAAAGGGTGACGTGTTGTGCTGAAGGACGGCTTACACTCTGAAGTGAAGTCATGTTTGTCACATTAGAACTAATCTAATTTCCAGACACTTCTGCCCAAA
Organism: Salmo salar; assembly: GCF_965601325.2. Lineage (NCBI taxonomy): Eukaryota > Metazoa > Chordata > Actinopteri > Salmoniformes > Salmonidae > Salmo > Salmo salar. The sequence continues at coordinate 57,961,613 of NC_138304.1, read as the reverse complement.
TGACAGAAGGTCTGGTGGACCAACACATCGACCTTGGCCTTCATTAGTTAGGGTTCAGTTTCTAATCACATTTTAACAAGATACATTGTGGAAATGGGCAGGGTTTAGCCATAATGACTTTTGTGACTGTGTTAACTAGTAACGATCAGGGGGAATGTTTTGGCTAGCAAAGGACATAGCCTGATGACAAATACTTTACTCAGTAAGGTCACTTCCATAGAATTCTATGGTCACTCCCGCTAAGGCCAACTTTGAATAGTTGATATCCCAGGCTTATATGTGCTGTGTGTTCAATAGCCAGAGGGTGACGTTACACCAAGAAACACTTACCTTGATGAAAGCCCCCAACCTACAGAAACAAAACGAATAAACCAAGTCATGTTTAAATCATACATTTCCTTTTATTTGTACATTTTTAAAACAATACAAATACATGAAGTTCAGCAATGCAACTACATAGAACATTACACAGGGCTGTGAATAGTGTAGCTGGTCTCTGAGCTGGTGGACCAATGGTTCTGCCTGCTGGAGGTACTGCATGTTGGTTCAAAACCTTGAAAGTAACAACAAAGAAAGTTAGCAGGTCTTTTAAGAAATGCCTTTGTCACACCATCTGGATAAGGGCCTTTCTGTGCTGCCCCAGAAATATTCAAAAAGGCGCGTTCACACTGCATGTGGGCACAGGGCTGAGAGCCTCCTGAGCACCGGGCTGAGAGCCTCCTGGGCACCGGGCTGAGAGCCTCCTGGGCACCGGGCTGAGAGCCTCCTGGGCACCGGGCTGAGAGCCTCCTGAGCACCGGGCTGAGAGCCTCCTGAGCACCGGGCTGAGAGCCTCCTGAGCACCGGGCTGAGAGCCTCCTGAGCACCGGGCTGAGAGCCTCCTGAGCACCGGGCTGAGAGCCTCCTGAGCACCGGGCTGAGAGCCTCCTGAGGACCGGGCTGAGAGCCTCCTGAGGACCGGGCTGAGAGCCTCCTGAGCACCGGGCTGAGAGCCTCCTGAGCACCGGGCTGAGAGCCTCCTGAGCACCGGGCTGAGAGCCTCCTGAGCACCGGGCTCAGGAGCCTCCTGAGCACCGGGCTCAGGAGCCTCCTGAGCACCGGGCTCAGGAGCCTCCTGAGCACCGGGCTCAGGAGCCTCCTGAGCACCGGGCTCAGGAGCCTCCTGAGCACCGGGCTCAGGAGCCTCCTGAGCACCGGGCTCAGGAGCCTCCTGAGCACCGGGCTCAGGAGCCTCCTGAGCACCGGGCTCAGGAGCCTCCTGAGGACAGGGCTGAGAGCCTCCTGAGCACCGGGCTGAGAGCCTCCTGAGCACCGGGCTGAGAGCATCCTGAGCGAAGGAAGATTTTAGCCTGGGGCTAAGCAAGTGTTCACACTTACACATTCTAAATTGGGCTAGCACCAACCTTAGCCCAACCAACCTTCGCCCAACCAACCTTACACTCAAAAATGGAAGTTTCCCGGATGTGGTTTAAGCATTTTTGTGAACACAGAAAATCAAAAGTTGTTGTTTTTCTATTTAAAAAGTGTAAAAAAAAAAATGACTGGCTGGAAAACAGGAAGAAATTTGGAAATCCAAAACCTGAAAAACTAAACAGAGAAAATCGGCATTTGGGGGAAAAAACGAGGCAATATAAAAACAACAGATTTTAAAAGGCCCTACCAAATTTTGGGGAAAGTTGAGATCAGGTCCAATATTGTCTATGCACCCAAGAGGGAAAGAAGTTGGGCCGTCCTAGAAAGGTTTTAGAGTAATAAGCAATAAGTACCGAGGGGGTGTGGTATATGGCCAATATACCACGGCTAAGGGCTGTTCTTAGCCACGACACAGAGCGGAGTGCCTGGACACAGCCCTTAGCCTTGGAATATTGGCCATATACCACAAATTCCTGAGGTGCATTATTGCTATTATAAACTGTTTACCAACGTAATTAGAGCAGTAAAAATAAGTGTTTTGTCATACCCGTGGTATACGGTCTGATATACCACGGCTGTCAGCCAATCAGCATTCAGGGCTCGAACCACCCAGTTTATAATATAATATATACAATTTAGCAGACTCTTTTATCCAAAGAGACTTACAGTTGTGTGTGAATAAATATTTACTTATGGATGGTCCCGGGAATCAAACCCACTATCCTGGCATTGCAATGTTCTACCAAGATGCATCAATATTTTGTGAAGCCTCAATTTAATATGATTAATAAAGCCTTTATTAAACTGTGCTTATTCCATCCTTTATAAAGCACAGGTTTATGTCATATTTAACCAAGTGGTTTATGTCACATTTGATATTGGTGCATATGTCACACAGTTATGCCACATCTATGAACCCTTTATAAAGCATGACATACGGTTTATTTTACATTTACATTTTTAGTCATTTAGCAGACGCTCTTATCCAGAGCGACTTACAGTAGTGAATGCATACATTTCATACATTTTTTTCTCCGTACTCCGTTTATAGATGATTTGTGCATTTATGTAGCTTTATGAAGCCTTTATAAGCTGCGCGTCGTTTAAAGCTCTGCTAAATGACTAAAATGTAATAATGACAAATGTATTTCTCAACTCCTAATATTGACCCAATTACACTCACCGGAGTATCTGACGTAGGTTTTGAAAAACAACCCACAAATAGGCTACCACTGTGGAAAGTGCAGCTGGCTGCTGGTAAGCTTTCTTGACTTTGCCAACACATGGCTCACCTTTGTTTAACCAACTAAACAGCTGCTTTTAGCAAAAATGTGTTTGCAGTTACCTTTCTAGCTAATAGGCTATATTAGAGTTTACACTTCCTGTTCCAATTACATTGCAGTCGGAAAGTATTCAGACCCCTTGACTTTTTCCACATTTTGTTATGGTTACTTTGCAAATGTATTACAAATAAAAAACTTATATCACATTTAAATAAGTATTCAGACCCTTTACTCAGTACTTTGTTGAAGCACCTTTAGCAGTGATTACAGCCTCTAGTCTTCTTTGGTATGATGCTACAAGCTTGGCACACCTGTATTTGGGGAGTTTCTCCCATTCTTCTCTGTAGATCCTCTCAAGCTCTGTCAGGTTGGATGGGGAACGTTGCTGCACAGCTATTATCACGTTTCTCCAGAGATGTTCGATCAGGCTCTGGCTGGGCCACTCAAGGACATTCAGAGACTTGTCCCGAAGCCACTCCTGCGTTGTCTTGGCTGTGTGCTTAGGGTCGTTGTCCTGTTGGAAGGTGAACCGTCACCCCAGTCTAAGGTCCTGAGCGCTCTGGAGCAGGTTTTCATCAAGGACCTCTCTGTACTTTGCTCTGTTCATCTTTGCCTCAATCCTGACTAGTCTCCCAGTCCCTGCCGCTGAAAAACATCCCCACAGCATGATGCTGCCACCACCATGCTTCACCGTAGGGATGGTGCCAGGTTTCCTCCAGACGTGACGCTTGGCATTCAGGCCAAATAGTTCAATCTTGCTTTCATCAGATCAGAGAATCTTGTTTCTCATGATCAGAGTCCTTTAGGTGCCTTTTGGCAAACTCCAAGCGGGCTGTCATGTGCCTTTTACTGAGGAGTGGCTTCCGTCTGGTCACTCTACCATAAAGGCCTGAATGGTAGAGTGCTGCAGAGATGGTTGTCCTTCTGGAAGGTTCTCCCATCTCCACAGAGGAACTCTGGAGCTCTGTCAGAGTGACCATCGGGTTCTTGGTCACCTCCCAGACCAAGGCCCTTCTCCCCTGATTTCTCAGTTTGGCCGGGCGGCCAGCTCTAGGAAGAGTCTTGGTGGTTCCAAACTTCTTCCATTTATGAATGATGGAGGCCACTGTGTTCTTTGGGACCTTCAATGCTGCAGACATTTTCTCGTACCCTTCCCCAGATCTGTGCCTCGACACTATCCTGTCTCGGAGCTCTACGGACAATTCCTCGACCTCATGGCTTGTTTTTTTCTCTGACATGCACTGTCAACTGTGGGACCTTACATAGACAGGTGTGTGCCTTTCCAAATCATGTCCAATCAGTTGAATTTACCACAGGTTGACTCCAATCAAGTTGTAGAAACATCTCAAGGATGATCAATGGAAACAGGATGCATCTGAGCTCAATTTCGTGTCTCATAGCAAGGGGTCTGAATACTTATGTAAATAATGTATTTCTGTTTTTTATTTTTAATACATTTGCAAAAATGTCTAAAAACCTGTTTTCACTTTGTGATTATGGAGTATCGTGTGTAGATTGATGAGGGAAAAAATATATTAAATCCATTTTGGAATAAGGCTGTAAAGTAACAAAATGTGGAAAAAGGGAAGTGGTTTGAATACTTTATGAATGCACTGTATACTGTGGGATGGTCTAAATAATGAAAAACGATCTATCAAATCTATTCATTTTAAAATGTTAATTAATTCTCCTTGTGATAAGACATGTAGTCTAACGTGTGATGGGTCGCCGGTTCGCCTGTTTACACACACAAAGAAAAATGAAGGGGTTCTTGTCAGGGGTTAGGGAGATATGTGAAACCATTATTACATTTTTTTTGCATATGAGGAAGGGTTATTTACTGGAAAATACCAGTTTATTTGTGGAAAAATCAACCTGATTAACAAAGTTTCAAATTTTTTTTTTTACATTTTCAAAAAATACGTTTAAAAAAAAAAAAATCAATTGGTATATTTGAGTTAAACCAGAATATTTGTTTGTATTATTTGTTCTGTCTTTTCTGGTGGATTAAAATGAAATTGTAACCAACTTTCTATGGATTGATTTAAAAACACCGATATTTTGCAGATGATTTAATTTTCAAATAACTGAAAGTGAGAGATTATAATCTGAATAAAGGGAGAGGTTGTAATCTGAATAAAGGGAGAGGTTGTAATCTGAACAAAGGGAGAGGTTGTAATCTGAACAAAGGGAGAGGTTGTAATCTGAACAAAGGGAGAGGTTGTAATCTGAACAAAGGGAGAGGTTGTAATCTGAACAAAGGGAGAGGTTGTAATCTGAACAAAGGGAGAGGTTGTAATCTGAACAAAGGGAGAGGTTGTAATCTGAACAAAGGGAGAGGTTGTAATCTGAACAAAGGGAGAGGTTGTAATCTGAATAAAGGGAGAGGTTGTAATCTGAATAAAGGGACAAAGGCCATTCTTGAATATAGGATGAGTCATTCTTACTAATCTGCTAGAGAACCAGTTTTGATTTAAGTATAACTTTTGTATGACTGAAGCCTTTAGTGAGAAGTCTAATGCTTCTGCCTTCTGAATGCACATTCATTATATAAATAGGACCGTTTAATTTTTGACTAGCTTGTCATTCCAAATAGAATGGAATATTTTTTGCTCAGATAATTTAAACAAGTCGCTAGTTGTAGCCAAGCCCATAAGCAAATAGGTAAACTGGGATATGACTTAAGAGTTAAACATGCTATATTATATATATATAGCCTGGAGGTGCGTGTTCCCAGGCTGATAACCCCAGCACCACGCACCAGGCTTCCAGTGCGTCGGTTCAGTCAGGAGTCGCCAGAGCTGCCCGTCAGTCAGGAGTCGCCAGAGCTGCCCGTCAGTCAGGAGTCGCCAGAGCTGCCCGTCAGTCAGGAGTCGCCAGAGCTGCCCGTCAGTCAGGAGTCGCCAGAGCTGCCCGTCAGTCAGGAGTCGCCAGAGCTGCCCGTCAGTCAGGAGTCGCCAGAGCTGCCCGTCAGTCAGGAGTCGCCAGAGCGGCCCGTCTGCCCGGAGTCGCCAGAGCGGCCCGTCTGCCCGGAGTCGCCAGAGCGGCCCGTCTGCCCGGAGTCGCCAGAGCGGCCCGTCTGCCCGGAGTCGCCAGAGCGGCCCGTCTGCCCGGAGTCGCCAGAGCGGCCCAGCATGCCAGGATCAGCCAGAGCGGGCCAGCATGCCAGGATCAGCCAGAGCGGGCCAGCATGCCAGGATCAGCCAGAGCGGGCCAGGATCAGCCAGAGCGGGCCAGCATGCCAGGATCAGCCAGAGCAGGCCAGCATGCCAGGATCAGCCAGAGCGGGCCAGGATCAGCCAGAGCGGGCCAGGATCAGCCAGAGCGGGCCAGGATCAGCCAGAGCGGGCCAGGATCAGCCAGAGCGGGCCAGCATGCCAGGATCAGCCAGAGCGGGCCAGCATGCCAGGATCAGCCAGAGCGGGCCAGCATGCCAGGATCAGCCAGAGCGGGCCAGCATGCCAGGATCAGCCAGAGCGGGCCAGGATCAGCCAGAGCGGGCCAGCATGCCAGGATCAGCCAGAGCGGCCCATCTGCCCAGAGTCTGCCGATGACCAAAAACCAAGGGAGTCTAGCAGCAACCCTGAACTGAGTAAGCCTGACAATTCAGAACTTAAAGTGATTAACTGTTTAATGAGTCTGCCTACAGGGTGGAGAGGAAGAGGTCTGCCCATGATCCGGAGCAGGGGGAGTCTGCCTACGGTCCGAGGCTGATTGGGTCGGTCGGCACTCTGGAGGACAATAGGCCGGAGCCTGAACCACCACCTGCATAGGTGGGTTGGGGAGGGGGGGTGTAGCACAAGTGCCGTCGGTGACGGCAGCCACCCTCCCTTCCCTCCCTTTAGTTTAGGGGGATTTTTTGTTGTTGTTTGGGGTTTTCGTTATTCTTGAGGTGCTTCCGGGGTTAGCACCTTTGGGGGGGGGGGGGGTGTACTGTCACGTCCTGGTCTGTATAAGGGTTAATTGTTATTGTAGTTTGGTCAGGACGTGGCAGAGGGTATTTGTTTTATGTGGTTCGGGGTGGTGTGTTTGTTGAAGGGCGTTTGATTTATTATTTCCGGGTTTTGGTTTATGTTCTATGTTTAGGTATTTCTATGTTTAGTCGAGTGAGTGTATTTCTATGTTAGGTTAATGGGGGGGTTGGGACTCTCAATTGGAGGCAGGTGCTTCCTCGTTGCCTCTGATTGAGAGTCCTATATATGGGTAATTGTTTGGTGTAGGTTTTGTGGGAGATTGTTTCTTGTCTAGCGTGTGTGAGCCTGAGAAGACTGTTTCGTTGATCGTGAGTACGTTTTGTTATTTTGGTGTTCATTTTGAGTTAATAAAAGTTCAAGATGAGCAACCACATACCTGCTGCATTTTGGTCCTCCTTTCCCAACGACAACCGTGACAAGTGAAGACATCAAAACTATGAAATAACACATATGGAATCATGTAGTAACTAAAACAAGTTTAAACAAATCAAAATATGTTTGAGATTCTTCAAAGTAGCCACCCTCTGTCTTGATGGCAGCTTGCCTTTATGTACTTTTTTAGTTACTACATGATTCCATGTGTTATTTCATAGTTTTGATGTCTTCACTATTATTCTACAATGTAGAAAATAGTCAAAATAATGAAAAACCCTTGGTCTGTCCAGATTATCGGTTGGTCCAGGTCTGTCCAGATTACCGGTTGGTCCTGGTCTGTCCAGATTACCGGTTGGTCCGGGTCTGTCCAGATTACCGGTTGGTCCGGGTCTGTCCAGATTACCGGTTGGTCCGGGTCTGTCCAGATTACCGGTTGGTCCGGGTCTGTCCAGATTACCGGTTGGTCCGGGTCTGTCCAGATTACCGGTTGGTCCGGGTCTGTCCAGATTACCGGTTGGTCCGGGTCTGTCCAGATTACCGGTTGGTCCGGGTCTGTCCAGATTACCGGTTGGTCCGGGTCTGTCCAGATTACCGGTTGGTCCGGGCCTGTCCAGATTATCGGTTGGTCCAGGCCTGTCCAGATTATCGGTTGGTCCAGGTCTGTCCAGATTATTGGTTGGTCCAGGTCTGTCCAGATTATTGGTTGGTCCAGGTCTGTCCAGATTATTGGTTGGTCCAGGTCTGTCCAGATTACTGGTTGGTCCAGGTCTGTCCAGATTACTGGTTGGTCCAGGTCTGTCCAGATTACTGGTTGGTCCAGGTCTGTCCAGATTACTGGTTGGTCCAGGTCTGTCCAGATTACTGGTTGGTCCAGGTCTGTCCAGATTACTGGTTGGTCCAGGTCTGTCCAGATTACTGGTTGGTCCAGGTCTGTCCAGATTACTGGTTGGTCCAGGTCTGTCCAGATTGTTGGTCCAGGTCTGTCCAGATTGTTGGTCCAGGTCTGTCCAGATTATTGGTTGGTCCAGGTCTGTCCAGATTACTGGTTGGTCCAGGTCTGTCCAGATTACTGGTTGGTCCAGGTCTGTCCAGATTATCGGTTGGTCCAGGTCTGTCCAGATTACTGGTTGGTCCAGGCCTGTCCAGATTACTGGTTGGTCCAGGCCTGTCCAGATTACTGGTTGGTCCAGGCCTGTCCAGATTATTGGTTGGTCCAGGTCTGTCCAGATTATTGGTTGGTCCAGGTCTGTCCAGATTGTTGGTCCAGGTCTGTCCAGATTGTTGGTCCAGGTCTGTCCAGATTACCGGTTGGTCCAGGTCTGTCCAGATTACTGGTTGGTCCAGGCCTGTCCAGATTATTGGTTGGTCCAGGCCTGTCCAGATTATTGGTTGGTCCAGGTCTGTCCAGATTATTGGTTGGTCCAGGTCTGTCCAGATTATTGGTTGGTCCAGGTCTGTCCAGATTGTTGGTCCAGGTCTGTCCAGATTGTTGGTCCAGGTCTGTCCAGATTACTGGTTGGTCCAGGTCTGTCCAGATTACTGGTTGGTCCAGGTCTGTCCAGATTATCGGTTGGTCCAGGTCTGTCCAGATTACTGGTTGGTCCAGGTCTGTCCAGATTACTGGTTGGTCCAGGTCTGTCCAGATTACTGGTTGGTCCAGGCCTGTCCAGATTACTGGTTGGTCCAGGCCTGTCCAGATTACTGGTTGGTCCAGGCCTGTCCAGATTATTGGTTGGTCCAGGCCTGTCCAGATTATTGGTTGGTCCAGGTCTGTCCAGATTGTTGGTCCAGGTCTGTCCAGATTATTTGTTGGTCCAGGTCTGTCCAGATTACTGGTTGGTCCAGGTCTGTCCAGATTACTGGTTGGTCCAGGTCTGTCCAGATTATCGGTTGGTCCAGGTTTGTCCAGATTATTGGTTGGTCCAGGTTTGTCCAGATTATTGGTTGGTCCAGGTCTGTCCAGATTATTGGTTGGTCCAGGTCTGTCCAGATTACTGGTTGGTCCAGGCCTGTCCAGATTACTGGTTGGTCCAGGTCTGTCCAGATTACTGGTTGGTCCAGGCCTGTCCAGATTATTGGTTGGTCCAGGCCTGTCCAGATTGTTGGTCCAGGTCTGTCCAGATTGTTGGTCCAGGTCTGTCCAGATTGTTGGTCCAGGTCTGTCCAGATTATTGGTTGGTCCAGGCCTGTCCAGATTACTGGTTGGTCCAGGCCTGTCCAGATTACTGGTTGGTCCAGGCCTGTCCAGATTATTGGTTGGTCCAGGTCTGTCCAGATTATTGGTTGGTCCAGGTCTGTCCAGATTACTGGTTGGTCCAGGTCTGTCCAGATTACTGGTTGGTCCAGGTCTGTCCAGATTATCGGTTGGTCCAGGTTTGTCCAGATTATTGGTTGGTCCAGGTTTGTCCAGATTATTGGTTGGTCCAGGTCTGTCCAGATTACTGGTTGGTCCAGGCCTGTCCAGATTACTGGTTGGTCCAGGCCTGTCCAGATTACTGGTTGGTCCAGGTCTGTCCAGATTACTGGTTGGTCCAGGCCTGTCCAGATTATTGGTTGGTCCAGGCCTGTCCAGATTGTTGGTCCAGGTCTGTCCAGATTGTTGGTCCAGGTCTGTCCAGATTGTTGGTCCAGGTCTGTCCAGATTATTGGTTGGTCCAGGCCTGTCCAGATTACTGGTTGGTCCAGGCCTGTCCAGATTACTGGTTGGTCCAGGCCTGTCCAGATTATTGGTTGGTCCAGGTCTGTCCAGATTATTGGTCCAGGTCTGTCCAGATTATCGGTTGGTCCAGGTCTGTCCAGATTATCGGTTGGTCCAGGTCTGTCCAGATTACTGGTTGGTCCAGGTCTGTCCAGATTACTGGTTGGTCCAGGTCTGTCCAGATTACTGGTTGGTCCAGGCCTGTCCAGATTACTGGTTGGTCCAGGCCTGTCCAGATTATTGGTTGGTCCAGGTCTGTCCAGATTGTTGGTCCAGGTCTGTCCAGATTATTGGTTGGTCCAGGTCTGTCCAGATTATTGGTTGGTCCAGGTCTGTCCAGATTACTGGTTGGTCCAGGTCTGTCCAGATTATCGGTTGGTCCAGGTCTGTCCAGGTTATTGGTTGGTCCAGGTTTGTCCAGATTATTGGTTGGTCCAGGCCTGTCCAGATTATTGGTTGGTCCAGGTCTGTCCAGATTGTTGGTCCAGGTCTGTCCAGATTATTGGTTGGTCCAGGTCTGTCCAGATTATTGGTTGGTCCAGGTCTGTCCAGATTACTGGTTGGTCCAGGTTTGTCCAGATTATCGGTTGGTCCAGGTCTGTCCAGGTTATTGGTTGGTCCAGGTTTGTCCAGATTATTGGTTGGTCCAGGTTTGTCCAGATTATTGGTTGGTCCAGGTCTGTCCAGATTACTGGTTGGTCCAGGCCTGTCCAGATTATTGGTTGGTCCAGGCCTGTCCAGATTATTGGTTGGTCCAGGTCTGTCCAGATTGTTGGTCCAGGTCTGTCCAGATTGTTGGTCCAGGTCTGTCCAGATTGTTGGTCCAGGTCTGTCCAGATTACTGGTTGGTCCAGGTCTGTCCAGATTACTGGTTGGTCCAGGTCTGTCCAGATTACTGGTTGGTCCAGGTCTGTCCAGATTATTGGTTGGTCCAGGTCTGTCCAGATTACTGGTTGGTCCAGGTCTGTCCAGATTACTGGTTGGTCCAGGTCTGTCCAGATTACTGGTTGGTCCAGGTCTGTCCAGATTACTGGTTGGTCCAGGCCTGTCCAGATTACTGGTTGGTCCAGGCCTGTCCAGATTATTGGTTGGTCCAGGTCTGTCCAGATTGTTGGTCCAGGTCTGTCCAGATTGTTGGTCCAGGTCTGTCCAGATTGTTGGTCCAGGTCTGTCCAGATTACTGGTTGGTCCAGGTCTGTCCAGATTACTGGTTGGTCCAGGTCTGTCCAGATTACTGGTTGGTCCAGGTCTGTCCAGATTATTGGTTGGTCCAGGTCTGTCCAGATTACTGGTTGGTCCAGGTCTGTCCAGATTACTGGTTGGTCCAGGTCTGTCCAGATTACTGGTTGGTCCAGGTCTGTCCAGATTACTGGTTGGTCCAGGCCTGTCCAGATTACTGGTTGGTCCAGGCCTGTCCAGATTATTGGTTGGTCCAGGTCTTTCCAGATTGTTGGTCCAGGTCTGTCCAGATTATTGGTTGGTCCAGGTCTGTCCAGATTATTGGTTGGTCCAGGTCTGTCCAGATTATCGGTTGGTCCAGGTCTGTCCAGGTTATTGGTTGGTCCAGGTTTGTCCAGATTATTGGTTGGTCCAGGTTTGTCCAGATTATTGGTTGGTACAGGTCTGTCCAGATTACTGGTTGGTCCAGGCCTGTCCAGATTACTGGTTGGTCCAGGCCTGTCCAGATTATTGGTTGGTCCAGGCCTGTCCAGATTATTGGTTGGTCCAGGCCTGTCCAGATTATTGGTTGGTCCAGGCCTGTCCAGATTATTGGTTGGTCCAGGTCTGTCCAGATTATTGGTTGGTCCAGGTCTGTCCAGATTACCGGTTGGTCCAGGTCTGTCCAGATTATTGGTTGGTCCAGGTCTGTCCAGATTACTGGTTGGTCCAGGTCTGTCCAGATTATCGGTTGGTCCAGGTCTGTCCAGGTTATTGGTTGGTCCAGGTTTGTCCAGGTTATTGGTTGGTCCAGGTTTGTCCAGATTACTGGTTGGTCCAGGTCTGTCCTGATTACTGGTTGGTCCAGGCCTGTCCAGATTACTGGTTGGTCCAGGCCTGTCCAGATTATTGGTTGGTCCAGGCCTGTCCAGATTATTGGTTGGTCCAGGTCTGTCCAGATTATTGGTTGGTCCAGGTCTGTCCAGATTACCGGTTGGTCCAGGTCTGTCCAGATTACCGGTTGGTCCAGGTCTGTCCAGATTACCGGTTGGTCCAGGTCTGTCCAGATTATCGGTTGGTCCAGGTCTGTCCAGGTTATCGGTTGGTACAGGTCTGTCCAGGTTATCGGTTGGTCCAGGTCTGTCCAGATTACTGGTTGGTCCAGGTCTGTCCAGATTACCGGTTGGTCCAGGTCTGTCTCAACTAAGAAAGCTCAGTCAGAGACCGGGAAACACTTCTGCTTCAAACTCAGACATTGTTTGGGTTGGACTCCTGTCTCTCATCACAAAGAAACATTGTTTGGGTTGGACTCCAGTCTCTCATCACAAAGAAACAAAGGAGAGACGTTTATAGTAGCACTTTCCTTTGCTGATGCCGAAGCTCAACCAGTTAACTCAGTAGATCAGTAGTGTGTATCATTGTCTTACAGCTGTGTAGTGCGTCCAGATCACGGTATGATGTAACTCATTTTGGCTTTCTGTATTCCAGGTCCTAGCCAATTTGGTTTTGGAGGAGCTTCAACCCTCTCTACAGACAGAACTGCTGGCCAGACTAAAGGGAAAGAAAGCAGGGAGGAAAAGAGTCTGGTTCACTGTGAGTGAATGAACATCTCAGAACTGTCCTTTAATCAGAAAGTCCTTCAGTAATGTTATAGTGAACTGGTTCTTCATATCTCTGAGTTCTGTAGTCCTGTAGTGATCTCTGCTCTATACTGCCCCCTGATGTTCAGACATTGGAGGCAGTCTATAACCTGGTCCAGGACCAGCTGAGGGAGGGTCTATATATTCTGTACTCAGCTGTGTTCTGTTGTCCCCCCCCCAGACGTTGGAAGCCGCGTACCACCTGGTCCAGGACCAGCTGAGGGAGGGTCTGAAAGGTCTGAAGGAGGAGTGTAAAGAGACAGCCAGGTCTCATGAAGCTCTGCTTCGTTCTGATATGGACCAGATAGCCAGTTCTAGAATCTTCCTGCAGGCCAAGCTACAAGGTACAATACCATGATGGGGATCTACAGATGTGGTAGCCTGGCGTCAAACATGGGTCAAACGTGGGTCAAGAATGCATTGTGGTGTAAAGAGTAACCTTAGTAACAAAGAACTAACACCTTAGGATCCGAGGCAGGATATTGTGGGAACTGAATGAATGAAAAAGCAACAATTACTGGGACAGTAGTTGTAATGAGCAGACATGGGATTACTAAACTTGTAAAACCATTTGCATAACATTCACATCTGTTGTTTCCATCTGTTGTCCCCACAGCCTCCGTCAGTGATCCGGCAGTAAAGTTCTGCAGTGAGAACGTGTCTCCGTACCTGGCGTCCATCTTGGAAGAGCTGATGTCTCCGGTGACGGGGGGCTTCCAGGGGCTCCGGCTTCTCCTGGAAGGGGAAATAAACGCTCTCTGTGTGAGCTTCCCCGAGGAAGGGGGGCAGGAGGGGTTAAACCAGGTAAGAGGGTGTTGGTGGAGCAAAAGTTGGTCAAGTTCCCTTGCATAAGAGTGAACAACTGAAGGGTGAACAACTGAAGGGTGAACAACTGAAGGGTGAACAACTGAAGGGTGAACAACTGAAGGGTGAACAACTGAAGGGTGAACAACTGAAGGGTGAACAACTGAAGGGTGAACTTTTTTTAAAAAATTTAAAAATCAACTCATCCACCAGCACCCCCTCTTCAGAGGACAGAAATGTTCAATTGTTTCAAGTAATTGTCGTATTTTATCTCCAATATATCGTCCATGTAAAAAAACCTGTCTGATCAGGATGAACAATACCTGGTAAAACCTTTTTGATTCTGTGCTATGCATTTCGCCAGGATTTTTTTTATTTTTTTTTTAAATGGACTGGATCTGATACTTACAACAAACACTGTTATATCTGTCTCAAAGGACCAGTGTGGTACAAGCATTTACAATATTCACCTTCAGCAGTATAATCTTATTGCTTGAGGTGAATCACGCTAATGTCTAATAGTATGTGTGTTGTAGCGTGTGTTGCCTCTCTCTCTCTTTCTCTCTCCCTAGGCACTGGGGCAGATGTGCCAGGCAAGTCTGGAGGAGTGTTACCAGGAAGTGGAGGTCCTGACAGAACGGCTTCAGGAACTCAGGCATCGCTTCAAGTTCTCCAACTCAGTTCGTCTGATCCACTGCACGCAGATAGACATGCAACAGGTTAGTTCTGATCCACAGCATACAGATAGACATGCAGATAGACATGCAACAGGTTAGTTCTGATCCACAGCATACAGATAGACATGCTAGAGGTTAGTTCTGATCCACAGCATAAAGATAGACATGCAGATAGACATGCGACAGGTTAGTTCTGATCCACAGCATACAGAGAGACATGCAGATAGACATGCAACAGGTTAGTTCTGATCCACAGCATACAGAGAGACATGCAGATAGACATGCAACAGGTTAGTTCTGATCCACAGCATACAGATAGACATGCGACAGGTTAGTTCTGATCCACAATATACAGATAGACATGCAGATAGACATGTGACAGGTTAGTTCTGATCCACAGCATACAGAGAGACATGCAGATAGACATGCAACAGGTTAGTTCTGATCCACAGCATACAGATAGACATACAACAGGTTAGTTCTGATCCACAGCATGCAGATAGACATGCAACAGGTTAGTTCTGATCCACAGCATACAGATAGACATGCAGATAGACATGCAACAGGTTAGTTCTGATCCACAGCATACAGATAGACATGCGACAGGTTAGTTCTGATCCTTAGCATACAGATAGACATGCAGATAGACATGCGACAGGTTAGTTCTGATCCACAGCATACAGATAGACATACAGATAGACATGCAAGAGGTTAGTTCTGATCCACAGCATACAGATAGACATGCAACAGGTTAGTTCTGATCCACAGCATACAGATAGACATGCAACAGGTTAGTTCTGATCCACAGCATACAGATAGACATGTAACAGGTTCGTTCTGATCCACAGCATACAGATAGACATGCAGATAGACATGCAACAGGTTAGACAGATACTGCAGGATTTGTCAAAAGTAGACCTAGACTCGACAAAAAACTAACTCCGTCGTTAATAATAAAATGACTAAAAAATGTAAATGTAAAATGTAATATATTTTCTGTATATTCTACAATAAACCATTTCCTCACATCTCAGATTTGGATGAGATGTTATCCAATGTGTTTCTGTGTTGTTGTAACTGATGGAGAGTGCTGTGTGTTTCTGTGTTGTAGCTGATGGAGAATGCTGTGTGTTTCTGTGTTGTTGTAACTGATGGAGAATGCTGTGTGTTTCTGTGTTGTAGCTGATGGAGAATACTGTGTGTTTCTGTGTTGTAGCTGATGGAGAGTGCTGTGTGTTTCTGTGTTGTAGCTGATGGAGAATGCTGTGTGTTTCTGTCTTGTTGTAGCTGATGGAGAATGCTGTGTGTTTCTGTGTTGTAACTGATGGAGAATGCTGTGTGTTTCTGTGTTGTAGCTGATGGAGAATGCTGTGTGTTTCTGTGTTGTTGTAACTGATGGAGAATGCTGTGTGTTTCTGTGTTGTAACTGATGGAGAATGCTGTGTGTTTCTGTGTTGTAGCTGATGGAGAATGCTGTGTGTTTCTGTGTTGTAGCTGATGGAGAATGCTGTGTGTTTCTGTGTTGTAGCTGATGGAGAATGCTGTGTGTTTCTGTGTTGTAGCTGATGGAGAATGCTGTGTGTTTCTGTGTTGTAGCTGATGGAGAATGCTGTGTGTTTCTGTGTTGTAGCTGATGGAGAATACTGTGTGTTTCTGTGTTGTAGCTGATGGAGAGTGCTGTGTGTTTCTGTGTTGTAGCTGATGGAGAATGCTGTGTGTTTCTGTGTTGTAGCTGATGGAGAATGCTGTATGTTTCTGTGTTGTTGTAACTGATGGAGAATGCTGTGTGTTTCTGTGTTGTAACTGATGGAGAATGCTGTGTGTTTCTGTGTTGTAGCTGATGGAGAATGCTGTGTGTTTCTGTGTTGTAGCTGATGGAGAATGCTGTGTGTTTCTGTCTTGTTGTAGCTGATGGAGAATGCTGTGTGTTTGTCTTGTTGTAGCTGATGGAGAATGCTGTGTGTTTCTGTCTTGTTGTAGCTGATGGAGAATGCTGTGTGTTTCTGTCTTGTTGTAGCTGATGGAGAATGCTGTGTGTTTCTGTCTTGTTGTAGCTGATGGAGAATGCTGTGTGTTTCTGTCTTGTTGTAGCTGATGGAGAATGCTGTGTGTTTCTGTCTTGTTGTAGCTGATGGAGAATGCTGTGTGTTTCTGTGTTGTTGTAACTGATGGAGAATGCTGTGTGTTTCTGTGTTGTTGTAACTGATGGAGAATGCTGTGTGTTTCTGTGTTGTTGTAACTGATGGAGAATGCTGTGTGTTTCTGTGTTGTTGTAACTGATGGAGAATGCTGTGTGTTTCTGTCTTGTTGTAGCTGATGGAGAATGCTGTGTGTTTCTGTTTTGTTGTAACTGATGGAGAGTGCTGTGTGTTTCTGTGTTGTAGCTGATGGAGAATGCTGTGTGTTTCTGTGTTGTAGCTGATGGAGAATGCTGTGTGTTTCTGTGTTGTAGCTGATGGAGAATGCTGTGTGTTTCTGTGTTGTAGCTGATGGAGAATACTGTGTGTTTCTGTGTTGTAGCTGATGGAGAGTGCTGTGTGTTTCTGTGTTGTAGCTGATGGAGAATGCTGTGTGTTTCTGTGTTGTAGCTGATGGAGAATGCTGTATGTTTCTGTGTTGTTGTAACTGATGGAGAATGCTGTGTGTTTCTGTGTTGTAACTGATGGAGAATGCTGTGTGTTTCTGTGTTGTAGCTGATGGAGAATGCTGTGTGTTTCTGTGTTGTAGCTGATGGAGAATGCTGTGTGTTTCTGTCTTGTTGTAGCTGATGGAGAATGCTGTGTGTTTGTCTTGTTGTAGCTGATGGAGAATGCTGTGTGTTTCTGTCTTGTTGTAGCTGATGGAGAATGCTGTGTGTTTCTGTCTTGTTGTAGCTGATGGAGAATGCTGTGTGTTTCTGTCTTGTTGTAGCTGATGGAGAATGCTGTGTGTTTCTGTCTTGTTGTAGCTGATGGAGAATGCTGTGTGTTTCTGTCTTGTTGTAGCTGATGGAGAATGCTGTGTGTTTCTGTGTTGTTGTAACTGATGGAGAATGCTGTGTGTTTCTGTGTTGTTGTAACTGATGGAGAATGCTGTGTGTTTCTGTGTTGTTGTAACTGATGGAGAATGCTGTGTGTTTCTGTGTTGTTGTAACTGATGGAGAATGCTGTGTGTTTCTGTCTTGTTGTAGCTGATGGAGAATGCTGTGTGTTTCTGTTTTGTTGTAACTGATGGAGAGTGCTGTGTGTTTCTGTGTTGTAGCTGATGGAGAATGCTGTGTGTTTCTGTGTTGTAACTGATGGAGAATGCTGTGTGTTTCTGTCTTGTTGTAGCTGATG
The DNA here is from genome assembly GCF_965601325.2 of Salmo salar. Lineage (NCBI taxonomy): Eukaryota > Metazoa > Chordata > Actinopteri > Salmoniformes > Salmonidae > Salmo > Salmo salar. Next base: position 57,944,274 of record NC_138304.1, on the reverse strand, counting down.
GAGAATGCTGTGTGTTTCTGTCTTGTTGTAGCTGATAGAGAATGCTGTGTGTTTCTGTCTTGTTGTAGCTGATAGAGAATGCTGTGTGTTTCTGTCTTGTTGTAGCTGATGGAGAATGCTGTGTGTTTCTGTCTTGTTGTAGCTGATAGAGAATGCTGTGTGTTTCTGTCTTGTTGTAGCTGATAGAGAATGCTGTGTGTTTCTTTGTTATAGCTGATGGAGAATGCTGTGTGTTTCTGTGTTATAGCTGATGGAGAATGCTGTGTGTTTCTGTGTTGTTGTAACTGATGGAGAGTGCTGTGTGTTTCTGTGTTGTAACTGATGGAGAATGCTGTGTGTTTCTGTCTTGTTGTAGCTGATGGAGAATGCTGTGTGTTTCTGTCTTGTTGTAGCTGATGGAGAATGCTGTGTGTTTCTGTCTTGTTGTAGCTGATAGAGAATGCTGTGTGTTTCTTTGTTATAGCTGATGGAGAATGCTGTGTGTTTCTGTGTTATAGCTGATGGAGAATGCTGTGTGTTTCTGTGTTATAGCTGATGGAGAATGCTGTGTGTTTCTGTGTTGTTGTAACTGATAGAGAATGCTGTGTGTTTCTGTGTAATAGCTGATGGAGAATGCTGTGTGTTTCTGTCTTGTTGTAGCTGATAGAGAATGCTGTGTGTTTCTGTCTTGTTGTAGCTGATAGAGAATGCTGTGTGTTTCTGTCTTGTTGTAGCTGATGGAGAATGCTGTGTGTTTCTGTCTTGTTGTAGCTGATGGAGAATGCTGTGTGTTTCTGTTTTGTTGTAACTGATGGAGAATGCTGTGTGTTTCTGTTTTGTTGTAACTGATGGAGAATGCTGTGTGTTTCTGTCTTGTAACTAATGGAGAATGCTGTGTGTTTCTGTCTTGTAACTAATGGAGAATGCTGTGTGTTTCTGTGTTGTAACTGATGGAGAATGCTGTGTGTTTCTGTTTTGTTGTAACTGATGGAGAATGCTGTGTGTTTCTGTGTTGTAGCTGATGGAGAATGCTGTGTGTTTCTGTGTTGTAGCTGATGGAGAATGCTGTGTGTTTCTGTGTTGTAACTGATGGAGAATGCTGTGTGTTTCTGTCTTGTTGTAGCCGATGGAGAATGCTGTGTGTTTCTGTCTTGTTGTAGCCGATAGAGAATGCTGTGTGTTTCTGTGTTGTAGCTGATGGAGAATACTGTGTGTTTCTGTGTTGTAGCTGATGGAGAGTGCTGTGTGTTTCTGTGTTGTAGCTGATGGAGAATGCTGTGTGTTTCTGTCTTGTTGTAGCTGATGGAGAATGCTGTGTGTTTCTGTGTTGTAACTGATGGAGAATGCTGTGTGTTTCTGTGTTGTAGCTGATGGAGAGTGCTGTGTGTTTCTGTGTTGTTGTAACTGATGGAGAATGCTGTGTGTTTCTGTGTTGTAGCTGATGGAGAATGCTGTGTGTTTGTCTTGTTGTAGCTGATGGAGAATGCTGTGTGTTTCTGTCTTGTTGTAGCTGATGGAGAATGCTGTGTGTTTCTGTCTTGTTGTAGCTGATGGAGAATGCTGTGTGTTTCTGTCTTGTTGTAGCTGATGGAGAATGCTGTGTGTTTCTGTCTTGTTGTAGCTGATGGAGAATGCTGTGTGTTTCTGTCTTGTTGTAGCTGATGGAGAATGCTGTGTGTTTCTGTGTTGTTGTAACTGATGGAGAATGCTGTGTGTTTCTGTGTTGTTGTAACTGATGGAGAATGCTGTGTGTTTCTGTGTTGTTGTAACTGATGGAGAATGCTGTGTGTTTCTGTGTTGTAACTGATGGAGAATGCTGTGTGTTTCTGTCTTGTTGTAGCTGATGGAGAATGCTGTGTGTTTCTGTTTTGTTGTAACTGATGGAGAGTGCTGTGTGTTTCTGTGTTGTAGCTGATGGAGAATGCTGTGTGTTTCTGTGTTGTAACTGATGGAGAATGCTGTGTGTTTCTGTCTTGTTGTAGCTGATGGAGAATGCTGTGTGTTTCTGTCTTGTTGTAGCTGATAGAGAATGCTGTGTGTTTCTGTCTTGTTGTAGCTGATAGAGAATGCTGTGTGTTTCTTTGTTATAGCTGATGGAGAATGCTGTGTGTTTCTGTGTTATAGCTGATGGAGAATGCTGTGTGTTTCTGTGTTGTTGTAACTGATGGAGAGTGCTGTGTGTTTCTGTGTTGTAGCTGATGGAGAATGCTGTGTGTTTCTGTGTTGTAACTGATGGAGAATGCTGTGTGTTTCTGTCTTGTTGTAGCTGATGGAGAATGCTGTGTGTTTCTGTCTTGTTGTAGCTGATGGAGAATGCTGTGTGTTTCTGTCTTGTTGTAGCTGATAGAGAATGCTGTGTGTTTCTTTGTTATAGCTGATGGAGAATGCTGTGTGTTTCTGTGTTATAGCTGATGGAGAATGCTGTGTGTTTCTGTGTTATAGCTGATGGAGAATGCTGTGTGTTTCTGTGTTGTTGTAACTGATAGAGAATGCTGTGTGTTTCTGTGTAATAGCTGATGGAGAATGCTGTGTGTTTCTGTCTTGTTGTAGCTGATAGAGAATGCTGTGTGTTTCTGTCTTGTTGTAGCTGATAGAGAATGCTGTGTGTTTCTGTCTTGTTGTAGCTGATGGAGAATGCTGTGTGTTTCTGTCTTGTTGTAGCTGATGGAGAATGCTGTGTGTTTCTGTTTTGTTGTAACTGATGGAGAATGCTGTGTGTTTCTGTTTTGTTGTAACTGATGGAGAATGCTGTGTGTTTCTGTCTTGTAACTAATGGAGAATGCTGTGTGTTTCTGTCTTGTAACTAATGGAGAATGCTGTGTGTTTCTGTGTTGTAACTAATGGAGAATGCTGTGTTTCTGTGTTGTAACTGATGGAGAATGCTGTGTGTTTCTGTTTTGTTGTAACTGATGGAGAATGCTGTGTGTTTCTGTGTTGTAGCTGATGGAGAATGCTGTGTGTTTCTGTGTTGTAACTGATGGAGAATGCTGTGTGTTTCTGTCTTGTTGTAGCCGATGGAGAATGCTGTGTGTTTCTGTGTTGTAACTGATGGAGAATGCTGTGTGTTTCTGTGTTGTAGCTGATGGAGAGTGCTGTGTGTTTCTGTGTTGTTGTAACTGATGGAGAATGCTGTGTGTTTCTGTGTTGTAACTGATGGAGAATGCTGTGTGTTTCTGTGTTGTAGCTGATGGAGAATGCTGTGTGTTTCTGTGTTGTAGCTGATGGAGAATGCTGTGTGTTTCTGTGTTGTAGCTGATGGAGAATGCTGTGTGTTTCTGTGTTGTAGCTGATGGAGAATGCTTTGTGTTTCTGTGTTGTAACTGATGGAGAATGCTGTGTGTTTCTGTGTTGTAGCTGATGGAGAGTGCTGTGTGTTTCTGTGTTGTAGCTGATGGAGAATGCTGTGTGTTTCTGTCTTGTTGTAGCTGATGGAGAATGCTGTGTGTTTCTGTGTTGTAACTGATGGAGAATGCTCTGTGTTTCTGTGTTGTAGCTTATGGAGAATGCTGTATGTTTCTGTGTTGTTGTAACTGATGGAGAATGCTGTGTGTTTCTGTGTTGTAGCTGATGGAGAATGCTGTGTGTTTCTGTGTTGTAGCTGATGGAGAATGCTGTGTGTTTCTGGTTTGTAGCTGATGGAGAATGCTGTGTGTTTCTGTTTTGTTGTAACTGATGGAGAATGCTGTGTGTTTCTGTCTTGTTGTAGCTGATGGAGAATACTGTGTGTTTCTGTCTTGTTGTAGCTGATGGAGAATGCTGTGTGTTTCTGTGTTGTAGCTGATGGAGAATGCTGTGTGTTTCTGTGTTGTTGTAACTGATGGAGAATGCTGTGTGTTTCTGTGTTGTAGCTGATGGAGAATGCTGTGTGTTTCTGTGTTGTAGCTGATGGAGAGTGCTGTGTGTTTCTGTGTTGTAGCTGATGGAGAGTGCTGTGTGTTTCTGTGTTGTAGCTGATGGAGAATGCTGTGTGTTTCTGTGTTGTAGCTGATGGAGAATGCTGTGTGTTTCTGTGTTGTAACTGATGGAGAATGCTGTGTGTTTCTGTGTTGTAGCTGATGGAGAGTGCTGTGTGTTTCTGTGTTGTTGTAACTGATGGAGAATGCTGTGTGTTTCTGTGTTGTAACTGATGGAGAATGCTGTGTGTTTCTGTGTTGTAGCTGATGGAGAATGCTGTGTGTTTCTGTGTTGTAGCTGATGGAGAATGCTTTGTGTTTCTGTGTTGTAACTGATGGAGAATGCTGTGTGTTTCTGTGTTGTAGCTGATGGAGAGTGCTGTGTGTTTCTGTGTTGTAGCTGATGGAGAATGCTGTGTGTTTCTGTCTTGTTGTAGCTGATGGAGAATGCTGTGTGTTTCTGTGTTGTAACTGATGGAGAATGTTCTGTGTTTCTGTGTTGTAGCTTATGGAGAATGCTGTATGTTTCTGTGTTGTTGTAACTGATGGAGAATGCTGTGTGTTTCTGTGTTGTAACTGATGGAGAATGCTGTGTGTTTCTGTGTTGTTGTAACTGATGGAGAATGCTGTGTGTTTCTGTGTTGTAACTGATGGAGAATGCTGTGTGTTTCTGTGTTGTAGCTGATGGAGAATGCTGTGTGTTTCTGTGTTGTAGCTGATGGAGAATGCTGTGTGTTTCTGTGTTGTAGCTGATGGAGAATGCTGTGTGTTTCTGTGTTGTAGCTGATGGAGAATGCTTTGTGTTTCTGTGTTGTAACTGATGGAGAATGCTGTGTGTTTCTGTGTTGTAGCTGATGGAGAGTGCTGTGTGTTTCTGTGTTGTAGCTGATGGAGAATGCTGTGTGTTTCTGTCTTGTTGTAGCTGATGGAGAATGCTGTGTGTTTCTGTGTTGTAACTGATGGAGAATGCTCTGTGTTTCTGTGTTGTACCTTATGGAGAATGCTGTATGTTTCTGTGTTGTTGTAACTGATGGAGAATGCTGTGTGTTTCTGTGTTGTAGCTGATGGAGAATGCTGTGTGTTTCTGTGTTGTAGCTGATGGAGAATGCTGTGTGTTTCTGGTTTGTAGCTGATGGAGAATGCTGTGTGTTTCTGTTTTGTTGTAACTGATGGAGAATGCTGTGTGTTTCTGTCTTGTTGTAGCTGATGGAGAATACTGTGTGTTTCTGTCTTGTTGTAGCTGATGGAGAATGCTGTGTGTTTCTGTGTTGTAGCTGATGGAGAATGCTGTGTGTTTCTGTGTTGTTGTAACTGATGGAGAATGCTGTGTGTTTCTGTGTTGTAGCTGATGGAGAATGCTGTGTGTTTCTGTGTTGTAGCTGATGGAGAGTGCTGTGTGTTTCTGTGTTGTAGCTGATGGAGAGTGCTGTGTGTTTCTGTGTTGTAGCTGATGGAGAATGCTGTGTGTTTCTGTGTTGTAGCTGATGGAGAATGCTGTGTGTTTCTGTGTTGTAACTGATGGAGAATGCTGTGTGTTTCTGTGTTGTAGCTGATGGAGAGTGCTGTGTGTTTCTGTGTTGTTGTAACTGATGGAGAATGCTGTGTGTTTCTGTGTTGTAACTGATGGAGAATGCTGTGTGTTTCTGTGTTGTAGCTGATGGAGAATGCTGTGTGTTTCTGTGTTGTAGCTGATGGAGAATGCTGTGTGTTTCTGTGTTGTAGCTGATGGAGAATGCTGTGTGTTTCTGTGTTGTAGCTGATGGAGAATGCTTTGTGTTTCTGTGTTGTAACTGATGGAGAATGCTGTGTGTTTCTGTGTTGTAGCTGATGGAGAATGCTGTGTGTTTCTGTCTTGTTGTAGCTGATGGAGAATGCTGTGTGTTTCTGTGTTGTAACTGATGGAGAATGCTCTGTGTTTCTGTGTTGTAGCTTATGGAGAATGCTGTATGTTTCTGTGTTGTTGTAACTGATGGAGAATGCTGTGTGTTTCTGTGTTGTAACTGATGGAGAATGCTGTGTGTTTCTGTGTTGTAGCTGATGGAGAATGCTGTGTGTTTCTGTGTTGTAGCTGATGGAGAATGCTGTGTGTTTCTGGTTTGTAGCTGATGGAGAATGCTGTGTGTTTCTGTTTTGTTGTAACTGATGGAGAATGCTGTGTGTTTCTGTCTTGTTGTAGCTGATGGAGAATACTGTGTGTTTCTGTCTTGTTGTAGCTGATGGAGAATGCTGTGTGTTTCTGTGTTGTAGCTGATGGAGAATGCTGTGTGTTTCTGTGTTGTTGTAACTGATGGAGAATGCTGTGTGTTTCTGTGTTGTAGCTGATGGAGAATGCTGTGTGTTTCTGTGTTGTAGCTGATGGAGAGTGCTGTGTGTTTCTGTGTTGTAGCTGATGGAGAGTGCTGTGTGTTTCTGTGTTGTAGCTGATGGAGAATGCTGTGTGTTTCTGTGTTGTAGCTGATGGAGAATGCTGTGTGTTTCTGTCTTGTTGTAGCTGATGGAGAATGCTGTGTGTTTCTGTCTTGTTGTAGCTGATGGAGAATGCTGTGTGTTTCTGTGTTGTAGCTTATGGAGAGTGCTGTGTGTTTCTGTGTTGTAGCTGATGGAGAATGCTGTGTGTTTCTGTCTTGTTGTAGCTGATGGAGAATACTGTGTGTTTCTGTCTTGTTGTAGCTGATGGAGAATGCTGTGTGTTTCTGTCTTGTTGTAGCTGATGGAGAATGCTGTGTGTTTCTGTGTTGTAGCTTATGGAGAGTGCTGTGTGTTTCTGTGTTGTAGCTGATGGAGAATGCTGTGTGTTTCTGTCTTGTTGTAGCTGATGGAGAATGCTGTGTGTTTCTGTGTTGTAGCTGATGGAGAATGCTGTATGTTTCTGTGTTGTTGTAACTGATGGAGAATGCTGTGTGTTTATGTGTTGTTGTAACTGATGGAGAATGCTGTGTGTTTCTGTGTTGTAGCTGATGGAGAATGCTGTGTGTTTCTGTGTTGTAGCTGATGGAGAATGCTGTGTTTCTGTTTTGTTGTAACTGATGGAGAATGCTGTGTGTTTCTGTCTTGTTGTAGCTGATGGAGAATACTGTGTGTTTCTGTCTTGTTGTAGCTGATGGAGAATGCTGTGTGTTTCTGTCTTGTAGCTGATGGAGAATGCTGTGTGTTTCTGTCTTGTTGTAGCTGATGGAGAATGCTGTGTGTTTCTGTATTGTTGCAGCTGATGGAGAATGCTGTGTGTTTCTGTGTTGTAGCTGATGGAGAATGCTGTATGTTTCTGTGTTGTTGTAACTGATGGAGAATGCTGTGTGTTTCTGTGTTGTTGTAACTGATGGAGAATGCTGTGTGTTTCTGTGTTGTAGCTGATGGAGAATGCTGTGTGTTTCTGTGTTGTAGCTGATGGAGAATACTGTGTGTTTCTGTCTTGTTGTAGCTGATGGAGAATGCTGTGTGTTTCTGTCTTGTTGTAGCTGATGGAGAATGCTGTGTGTTTCTGTGTTGTAGCTGATCGAGAATGCTGTGTGTTTCTGTGTTGTTGTAACTTATGGAGAATGCTGTGTGTTTCTGTGTTGTAGCTGATGGAGAATGCTGTGTGTTTCTGTGTTGTAACTGATGGAGAATGCTGTGTGTTTCTGTCTTGTTGTAGCTGATGGAGGATGCTGTGTGTTTCTGTGTTGTAGCTGATGGAGAATGCTGTGTACACCTTTACATTGCTCCTCCAGAGCTCACTGAAAGACAACCCTTCCAATCTCACCTCAGCCATGGAGAAAGCAAAGGTCAGAGTCCTCAAGGTGAGATAACAGAGGTTCATACCTCCTGCCTTTTGATTGTAGCTTCGTACCTCCTGTCTTCCGATTGTAGCTTCGTACCTCCTGTCTTCCGATTGTAGCTTCATACCTCCTGTCTTCTGATTGTAGCTTCATACCTCCTGCCTTCTGACTGTAGCTTCATACCTCCTGTCTTCCGATTGTAGCTTCGTACCTCCTGCCTTCTGTCTGTAGCTTCGTACCTCCTGCCTTCTGTCTGTAGCTTCGTACCTCCTGTCTTCTGATTGTAGCTTCATACCTCCTGCCTTCTGTCTGTAGCTTCATACCTCCTGTCTTCTGATTGTACGATACAACACTCCCCTACCTACTGTAGCTTACTTTCAGTGAGTTCATAGTTCGCTAGGGGAAACTCAGCCCTGGTTGTTCTGTCCAACACTTGTTATGTGGTTGTTGTCTTGTTGTGTGGTTGTTGTCTTGTTGTGTGGTTGTTGTCTTGTTGTGTGGTTGTTGTCTTGTTGTTGTGTGGTTGTTGTCTTGTTGTTGTGTGGTTGTTGTCTTGTTGTTGTCTTGTTGTGTTGTTGTGTGGTTGTTGTGTTGTTGTGTGGTTGTTGTCTTGTTGTCTTGTTGTGTGGTTGTTGTCTTGTTGTCTTGTTGTGTGGTTGTTGTCTTGTGTGGTTGTCTTGTTGTGTGGTTGTTGTCTTGTGTGGTTGTTGTCTTGTGTGGTTGTCTTGTGTGGTTGTCTTGTTGTCTTGTTGTGTGGTTGTTGTCTTGTTGTGTGGTGGTTGTCTTGTTGTGTGGTGGTTGTCTTGTGTGGTTGTCTTGTGTGGTTGTCTTGTGTGGTTGTCTTGTTGTGTGGTGGTTGTCTTGTTGTGTGGTTGTTGCCTTGTTGTGTGGTTGTTGCCTTGTTGTGTGGTTGTTGCCTTGTTGTGTGGTTGTTGCCTTGTTGTGTGGTTGTTGTCTTGTTGTGTGGTTGTTGTCTTGTTGTGTGGTTGTCTTGTCGTGTTGTGTGGTTGTTGTGTGGTTGTCTTGTCGTGTTGTGTGGTTGTTGTCTTGTTGTGTGGTTGTTGTTTTGTTGTGTGGTTGTCTTGTTGTGTGGTTGTCTTGTTGTGTGGTTGTCTTGTTGTCTTGTGTGGTTGTTGTCTTGTGTGGTGGTGGTTGTCTTGTGTGGTGGTGGTTGTCTTGTGTGGTGGTGGTTGTCTTGTGTGGTGGTGGTTGTCTTGTGTGGTGGTGGTTGTCTTGTGTGGTGGTGGTTGTCTTGTGTGGTGGTGGTTGTCTTGTGTGGTTTTCTTGTTGTGTGGTTGTCTTGTTGTGTGGTTGTCTTGTTGTGTGGTTGTCTTGTGTGGTGGTCGTGTTGTGTGGTTGTCTTGTTGTGTGGTGGTTGTCTTGTTGTGTGGTTGTTGTTGTGTGGTTGTCTTGTTGTTTGTGGTTGTTTTGTGTGTGATTGACTTGTGTGGTTGTTTTGTGTGTGGTTGTCTTGTGTGGTTGTTGTCTTGTGAAGTTGTTGTCTTGTTGTCTTGTTGTGTGGTTGTCTTGTTGTGTGGTGTGGTTGTTGTCTTGTTGTGTGGTTGTTGTCTTGTTGTGTGGTTGTTGTGTGGTTGTTGTTTTGTGTGGTGTTTGTCTTGTTGTGTGGTGGTTGTCTTGTTGTGTGGTGGTTGTCTTGTGTGGTTGTTGTCTTGTGTGGTTGTTGTGTGGTTGTTGTGTGGTTGTTGTCTTGTGTGGTTGTTGTCTTGTGTGGTTGTTGTGTGGTTGTTGTCTTGTGTGGTTGTTGTCTTGTGTGGTTGTTTTGTGTGGTTGTCTTGTTGTCTTGTTGTGTGGTGGTTGTCTTGTGTGGTTGTTGTCTTGTGTGGTTGTCTTGTTGTGTGGTTGTGTTGTTGTCTTGTTGTGTGGTGGTTGTCTTGTTGTCTGGTTGTTGTCTTATTGTCTTGTGGTTGTCTTGTTGTCTTGTGGTTGTCCCGTTGTCTTGTTGTGTGGTTGTTGTCTTGTGTGGTTGTTGTCTTGTGTGGTTGTTGTGTTGTTGTCTTGTTGTGTGGTTGTTGTGTTGTTGTCTTGTTGTGTGGTTGTTGTGTGGTTGTTGTGTGGTTGTTGTCTTGTTGTGTGGTTGTTGTCTTGTTGTGTGGTTGTGTGTGGTTGTTGTGTGGTTGTCTTGTTGTGTGGTTGTCTTGTTGTGTGGTTGTCTTGTTGTGTGGTTGTTGTCTTGTGTGGTTGTTGTCTTGTGTGGTTGTCTCGTTGTGTGGTTGTTGTGTTGTTGTGTGGTTGTCTTGTTGTGTGGTTGTCTTGTTGTGTGGTTGTTGTCTTGTTGTGTGGTTGTTGTCTTGTGTGGTTGTCTTGTTGTGATTAATTGGTTGACTGGTAGGTTAGATTTATGGATTGATTGGTTTATTGATTGATTGATGCATCTTTCCTGTAGCAATATGTCTATAACAGGGTGTAGAGGCTAGTAACATTCTTGTTCTGTGGTTGTTCCCTGCAGCAGTACGACCATGATAGTAGCACGGTGAGAAAGAGGATCTTTCAGGAGGCTCTGGTTGACATCACGCTTCCTGCTATCAGGAGGAACCTGGCTCCGGCACACAAACCGGTATGTACGCCGGTAACTTTTTCCTCTCTTTATATCAGTCATTATCTGCTAGATATATCCTAGAGCAGGGCTGATGGTCTCAGACCATCCAAATCTCACCCTATCAAATTAAAGAAACATTGTTGGAGCAGGTACCGTTAGTTCATCGTAATATAAACCGTGAAACGAACACTTTACAGGACTTGCAGAAGTTGGACCAGTACATCTTTGCTGATTACACCAACTTCATCAAAGTGGAAAACGTTTATGAAGATATTCTACTGAACATTCTGACCATCGAGGTCGACAAAGGTGCGTTTACCTGCTTCTGTCCGTTATCCATCGACCAGGATTCTCTTTACATATACACCCATGTTTTTTGCCATCATTGTAAGCCTGCAACACACACACACACTATACGATACATTTATTATTAAACATAAGAATGAGTGTGAGTTTTTGTCACAACCCGGCTCGTGGGAAGTGACAAAGAGCTCTTATAGGACCAGGGCACAAATAATAATAATCAATTATGTTGCTCTTTATTTAGCCATCAGGGCGGCAGCGTAGCCTAGTGAATCCCCGAGCTGACAAGGTACAAATCTGTCGGTCTGCCCCTGAACAAGGCAGTTAACCCACTGTTCCTAGGCCGTCATTGAAAATAAGAATTTATTCTTAACTGACTTGCCTAGTTTAATAAAGGTTAATAATAAAATAAATAAAATCTTACATATAAAACCTTAGTTGTTCATCAAAAATTGTGAAGGGTATGCTTGATAGGATGCTCATAACTCTGCAATGTTGGGTTGTATTGGAGAGAGTCTGTCTTAAATCATTTTCCACACACAGTCTATGCCTGTATTTAGTTTTCATGCTAGCGAGGGCTGAGAATCCACTCTCACATAGGTACGTGGATTAGCCAAGGCAGGATACTCTGAGCGTAGCCCAATCCAGAAATCTGGCAGTGGCTTCTGATTAAATTACATTTTCACAGAACCGCTTGTTGCAATTTCGATGAGGCTCTTTTGTTCAGATATCGGTAAGTGGACTGGAGGCAGGGCATGGAAGGGATAACGAATCCAGTTGTTTGTCATCCGTTTCGGGAAAGTACCTGTGTAATTGCGCACCCAACTCACTCAGGTGCTTCGCTATATCACATTTGACATTGTCCGTTAGGTTGAGTTAATTTGCACACAAAGAATCATACAATGATGGAAAGACCTGTGTGTTGTCCTTGTTAATGCAGACAGAGAAGAGCTCCAACTTCTTAATCAGCCTCAATTGTGTCCCGCACATTGAATATAGTTGCGGAGAGTCCCTATAATCCTAGATTCAGATCATTCAGGCGAGGAAAAACATCACCCAGATAGGCCAGTCGTGTGAGAAACTCGTCATCATGCAAGCGGTCAGACAAGTGAAAATTACGGTCAGGAAAGAAAACTTTAAGCTCGTCTCTCAATTAAAAAAAACGTGTCAATACTTTGCCCCTTGATAACCAGCACACTTCTGTATGTTGTAAAACGTTACATGGTCGCTGCCCATATCACTGCATAATGCATAAAATACACGAGAGTTCAGGGGCCTTTTGCTTTAACAAAGTTAACCATTTTCACTGTAGTGTCCAAAACATCTTTCAAGCTGTCAGGCATTCCCTTGGCAGCAAGAGCCTCTCGGTGGATGCAGCAGGAAGAATTAACGACAGCAGGAAGAATTAAGTCCTCCACAATAGTATGGGGCTTGCCTGTCCTAGCCACTCGGTGTCTCACCACATAAGACGCTTCTAGCCCCTTCTTATTAATGGTATCTGTTGCTTTTATACGTGTCTTACTACTCGAAAATCATCTTAATTCTCGCTCAAAAAAGTCCCGTGGCTTATTTTTCAAATTGTCATGTTTCATTTCTAAATGTCTGCGCAAGAATGAAGGTTTCCCGCGAGAGAGTAATGGTTAATGTGATTGGATGTTAATTATTTGACTAGGCTACTCGTATTTGACATTGTGTTGTTATTTCGCTGAACACTAGATGGTTAAATTTTATTTTTGGCAGTGAAACGAGGCTACTCAGGTGAGCAAAAAAAAATCACCCAAATGCATTGGAAAATTCCTGCTGCATTTTTTTTATGTGAATCACATTTTTATTTGGCCCCCGGCAGCATTGTGCATAGCCCAGTTTTTGAATTTATCAACCCAATCCATTCTTCTATGTCACGTCCTGACCAGCAGATGGAGCTATTGTTTTAGTTTTGGGGTCAGGACGTGGCAGTTTTGTGTATGGGGAATGTTTGTATTGTTGATTGGGACTTCCAATTGAAGGCAGGTGTGTTGAGTTGCCTTTGATTGGAAGTCCTATATAGGTGTGTGTGTTTTTCTTTGGGGTTGTGGGTGGTTGTTTTTGCACTGCGTTTCTAGCCTGCAGAACTGTAGCTGTTGTCACCTTTATTGTATTGTTAAGTGGATGCTTTACTCCTTATTTGTAATTAAATATGAGTATTCACATACCTGCTGCGCCTTGGTCCATTTATGAAGACAGCCGTTACATTCTAAAGTATAGGAGACAACCACTTATCAACCCATTGAATATAAAAATGACTTTTACATTTCACTGTGTTCCCTTTTGGTGTCCCACGTTCTAAAATAAGTTGCTAAAAAACCATCCCTTGTCTTTTCTACTGTATACCCTGTATGACATCATTACCCTCCTGTATAACACCATTACCCTCCTGTATAACACCATTACCCTCCTGTATACCCTGTATGACATCATTAATCTACTGTACACCCTGGCAGTAATAGAAGTGTATAAAACCATTACCCTCTTGAATACCCTGTATGACATCATTACTCTCCTGTATAACACCATTACCCACTGGTATACCCTGTATACCACCATTACCCTCCTGTATACCCTGTATGACATCATTACCCTCCTGTATACCACCATTACCCTCCTGTATACCCTGTATGACATCATTACCCTCCTGTATACCACCATTACCCTCCTGTATACCCTGTATGACATCATTACCCTCCTGTATACCTTGTATAACATCATTACCCTCCTGTATACCCTGTATGACATCATTACCCTCCTGTATACCCTGTATACCATCATTACACTCCTGTATACCCTGTATACCACCATTAACCTCCTGTATACCCTGTATGACATCATTACCCTCCTGTATACCCTGTATACCACCATTACCCTCTTGAATACCCTGTATAACACCATTACCCACTTATATACCCTGTATAACACAATTACCCTCCTATATACCCTGTATAACACCATTACCCTACTGTATAACACCATTACCCTACTGTATACCCTGCATAACACCATTACCCTCATGTGTACCATGTATAACACCATTACCCTTCTGTATACCCTGTATAACACCATTACCCTCCTGTATACCATCATTACCCTCCTGTATACCCTGCATAACACCATTACCCTCTTGTTTTCCCTGTATGGCATAATTGATTGTATGTACTGTATGCTTCTCCTGTATTTTACTTAATCAATTTCTTTCTTCTCCCTTTCGGTCTCTCATTTTCTCCAGTGGTGAAAGAAGCTGCCAGTCTGAGGAAGAACAACTTGATGGTGGACAGTATTGACCTGCAGAGTGCCAGCCAGAGCAGCCTGGCAGACAGTCGCACCCCTCCTCTCTCCGCCCCCGCCAGCCCTGCCAAGATGGCCGTCTCTGGGCTGAGCAGACAGGCCGAGCGGGCACCTTCTCCCCTGGTGGGAAACTCGTCTTCTAGCACTGGGAAGCTGGAGGTGGAAGGTGGCCCAGTGGTCCCAGATATGGCTGCCCTCACTCCTCCTGTCATTGTCATAACACCACAAAGTGAGGCTCCAGACCCAGCCCCACTCTCACCCTCTGCCCCAGCACATATATTTACCTATACTGCTGATGTCTCTGTAGCAGAGCCTGATACCCCTTCACCTCTACCTGAAGTGTCCTCTGCTGAAAGCGATTACCCCTCTGGTGCTGCCTCAACCAAACCTGATGCTTCCTTAGTCTATCATGACGCCCCTTTGGCCACAATCATACCTTCTGGCCCCTCCCCCCAGGCTTCTCTTCCTGTGGCTGAACCAGCTTCCCAGACACCTGAAGTTACAGACACAGCCAAAGCATCCCAACCACCAGGAACTGAAGACAAACCAGACACAGCCAAAGCATCCCAACCACCAGGAACTGAAGACAAACCAGACACAGCCAAAGCATCCCAACCACCAGGAACTGAAGACAAACCAGACACAGCCAAAAAAGCATCCCAACCACCAGGAACTGAAGACAAACCAGACACAGACAAAGCCAGAAACAGCCCAGTGAGTGACGACAGTGTGTCGGTGTGTGTCGAGGCTCTATCACCAATGAGTATGATTCTTCCTGAGGTCACAGTGCTCTCCACTGGTCAGAGACAGAGAAAAACCACAGACAGAGCAGTCTACCTGAAAACTCCTGCAGGGGTGAAGGAGGGGGCATCTGTACCTCTCACCGTGGACGAGAAGCAAGAGGAGGAAGAACATCTTTGTAAAGAGGCAGAGAACACAGAAGCACATCACATTTGTACAGCCCTATCCAACGCCCATATAGAAACTGTAGACGGTGATTCGGTCCACTCTGACACCACTCCAGAAATGAAAGCTAGTGGTACAGTCCAAACTAGCTCATCTACCCAAGCCAGAGAGACTGAACCAGCCTCCCTGACTCAGAATGACCTTAACCCCACAGGATCAGAGATGCAGCATGGAGGCAGTGAGGACAGAGCGACAGTTACCTCCGTCACTAGAGTTACTGTCACTGAGAGAGAGGGTGCCCTGCTTGTATGCAATACCCTGGTCACATCACCAGAGGGTGCTACTACTCCACTCACTGGGCCTGGGGAGGGTGTAGTGGAGGCAGGGGACAGAGGAGTGGCTCTGGGGGATGTAGTGGAGGCAGGGGACAGAGGAGAAGCTCTGGGGCTACAGTCTAACACAGTGGGTATTGAGGGATTGGAGGGAGAGGAGGAGGAAGAGAAGGAAGAGGAGGAAGCGGTTCCACTGGATAGTGTGAAGTCCATCCGTGACTTGGTGATGGAGGTAGTGGAGGTAGAAGAGCTGATACAGAGGTGTCCCCCAGGAAACAGCACTCCCTAGCTGGGGAAAGAACGACTAGGGGGGTGTACCAACAGCAGAGCAATCAACTGTGTTCATTTTGAACCCAATTCAACATCTATTAACTATTTCTATGTCAAATAAATTACTGAAAATGTTTACTTCTACAGACTGATAGAAATTGAGGAGGTAATTATGTCTCTCCTCAGAGGAGCACACAGATTGGAGAAGAAATAAAACTGACCAAATAACATAACTTTAACATCTGATAGCTATACTAACAGGACTGCCATTGGTGCAGCAGAGATGTATTATATATATATATATATACACTGCTCAAAAAAATAAAGGGAACACTTATACAACACAATGTAACTTCAAGTCAATCACACTTCTGTGAAATCAAACTGTCCACTTAGGAAGCAACACTGATTGACAATAAATTTCACATGCTGTTGTGCAAATGGAATAGACAACAGGTGGAAATTATAGGCAATTAGCAAGACACCCCCAATAAAGGAGTGGTTCTGCAGGTGGGAACCACAGACCACTTCTCAATTCCTATGCTTCCTGGCTGATGTTTTGGTCACTTTTGAATGCTGGCGGTGCTTTCACTCTAGTGGTAGCATGAGACGGAGTCTACAACCCACACAAGTGGCTCAGGTAGTGCAGCTCATCCAGGATAGCCCATCAATGCGAGCTGTGGCAAGAAGGTTTGCTGTGTCTGTCAGGGTAGTGTCCAGAGCATGGAGGCGCTACCAGGAGACAGGCCAGTACATCAGGAGACGTGGAGGAGGCCGTAGGAGGGCAACAACCCAGCAGCAGGACCGCTACCTCCGCCTTTGTGCAAGGAGGAGCAGGAGAAGCACTGCCAGTGCCCTGCAAAATGACCTCCAGCAGGCCACAAATGTGCATGTGTCTGCTCAAACGGTCAGAAACAGACTCCATGAGGGTGATATGAGGGCCCGACGTCCACAGGTGGGGGTTGTGCTTACAGCCTAACACCGTGCAAGACATTTGGCATTTGCCAAAGAACACCAAGATTGGCAAATTCGCCACTGGCGCCCTGTGCTCTTCACAGATGAAAGCAGGTTCACACTGAGCACGTGACAGACGTGACAGAGTCTGGAGACGCCGTGGAGAACGTTCTGCTGTCTGCAACATCCTCCAGCATGACGGGTTTGGCGGTGGGTCAGTCATGGTGTGGGGTGGCATTTCTTTGGGGGGCCGCACAGCCCTCCATGTGCTCGCCAGAGGTAGCCTGACTGCCATTTGGTACCGAGATGAGATCCTCAGACCCCTTGTGAGACCATATGCTGGTGCGGTTGGCCCTGGGTTCCTCCTAATGCAAGACAATGCTAGACCTCATGTGGCTGGAGTGTGTCAGCAGTTCCTGCAAGAGGAAGGCATTGATGCTATGGACTGGCCCGCCCGTTCTCCAGACCTGAATCCAATTGTGCACATCTGGGACATCATGTCTCGCTCCATCCACCAACGCCACGTTGCACCACAGACTGTCCAGGAGTTGGCGGATGCTTTAGTCCAGGTCTGGGAGGAGATCCCTCAGGAGACCATCCGCCACCTCATCAGGAGCATGCCCAGGCATTGTAGGGAGGTCATACAGGCACGTGGATGCCACACACACTACTGAGCCTCATTTTGACTTGTTTTAAGGACATTACATGAAAGTTGGATCAGCCTGTAGTGTGGTTTTCCACTTTAATTTTGAGTGTGACTCCAAATCCAGACCTCCATGGGTTGATAAATTGGATTTCCATTGATTATTTTTGTGTGATTTTGTTGTCAGCACATTCAACTATGTAAAGAAAAAAGTATTTAATAAGATTATTTCTTTCATTCAGATCTAGGATGTGTTGTTTAAGTGTTCCCTTTAATTTTTTGAGCAGTATATATATATATATATATATATATATATATATATATAAACTCAGATTTCACTTACATACTCAATTTTCTATTGAACAACTTCGTTTTTTTTTTTTTGAAATAATTGTCATCTTTTTAATAATTTTTGGATTGAAACGACCACCTTACCTTACATTTTGTTCTGTTGTGCAATTGGTTTTACCGTGACAACATAAGTACTGCAATTTCTAAGCCATTTTGCTTTGTTCTGTAGGACCTTTTGGGACAAAGCTATTTAGATCTGAATATATTTTACAGTTAAAAGAATGATAAAGGACGTGCTTAAATTAACAAAAACATAACAAACTGTTCTATTATCGTTTACTGCATGATGATTTGAGTATTGCAATTGTAAATTATCAATATATTTGTCATTTATAAAAACGTTCTTTTTTTAACACTTAACACACGTTTATTGTTTTGTGTTCATACAGTATCTTTCTGTAATTATATAAAATATAATACCTTTATAATTTGCGATATCTTTTAAAAGTTACTGTAGAGGAGAGTGGGGTGTCGTGTCTTTGGCTATGCCGGATTAAGTGATATGACATGCTATTCTATAAAATCCTTTCTCTGTAATTAATATTACCTGATTAAGCTAATCATGTAAATGTAATTAACTAGAAAGTCGGGGCACCACGAAAGAGTGTTTATAGAGCTGTTATCTTCCGAATAAACTCTGAAAGACCTGGTAATCTTTTACCTCAATAGCAGTCAATATTTAATCCTCACCTTATTCAGTCTCATCTGAAAGTTGTAAATTCTTGGTTATCTTCACGAACCCTGGCTAACAAGTTGAATCAGCAATACAAAATTTGGTTTCATTATTTATTTACTAAATACCTAAATAATCACACAGAATTACATATACACAGGATGAATCAATTACATCTACACAGAATGGATCATTCATTGATTACAAATTATGTCATAAAAGAAAACGTCCCTAGTGGACGGAACAGAAGCGGGAAGACTGAGGAACAAAAATATTTTGTCTATTGGGCCGTAGGCAGCTATGCTATCGTAAATACAGTATCTTATGCATTCTAAATAACCACCCATTTCAAAAAGGAAAATGCAACAAATATTTACTCTGAGCTGCGCTTCGGTAGATTGGTCGTAGATAGAAGGCCGGGTTGTCCAGCATGGATCTCTTGTCCTCTGAAGAATGTCTAGTGGTGAACTGGAGCATGGTAGAATGGATACTCTGTACGTTCTCTCCTAGCCCACGTGTTACAGCTGCTGTTGCTAATGCAACGGCTAGGAGGTATCACTTCTTTAGTGAATAAGAGTTCAAAGTTCATACCAAGTTGCCATACTTTAAGCTCATGCTATATTCTGGCTGGTATAGTCGAAATTCATCTTTTCGGTGTGTTGATCGTCATCTTCACGTTGAAATTCGATGCTAATTTCGTTAGGTTCTTGTCTTAGCCCTTTCAACGTGGGGACCGCCGTCCTCTCGTCCTCGGAGCACAAAGTTGTATTTTCGTCAACGGGTTTATATAGTGGTGAAAGAAGGGCGTATTTCATAGTTTACAACCAATGTCTGTTCACTTGGGCGGGGCAGAGTTTCTCTATGACAAACCGTTCTCTCATTTAAGAAGCTAAAATTACATTTCATCTTTTCACAAATAGTTTCATATTTAAACATTTAAATTGCACAACAATTCCATGTGAATCTGATAACTAGAATGTGTTGACTTTCCAAGATACAGTTTGTCATCCTGTCATTAGTAGTAATGTCTCAGACAAGAACTGATCTGAGATCATATTCATTAAGTACCAATGCATATTTTCAACTGGTTGGATTACCGAAATATGGTTCCGTTTCCCACCTTTTGATGTTACCAGACTCTCTAAGTTACAAAGGCTTTACAAGAGTCAACTCTATAAAGTAGAGAGAGAGAAAAGGGGAAAGGTATTTATGGGGTCATAAACCTCCCCCAACAGGCCAACGTCAGGACAGTAGTAAATTCAGTTATTTATTTTTTTACATTTAGCGTCATTCCGTCAAGGAAAATATAGTTTTCTTTCTAACAAATATATCTACATATATTTCAGGATGTTGTGTATCTCTGGAAATAGTCAGAATTCATGTAAACATTAAAGTTTTGAAGTCATAGCTTTTCCACAATGTGGTCTCTTGGCACAACCCGGGTATGAGGTCAAGTTGAGCCGCGGGACAGAGTAAATTAAGCTGTCTACAAATTTCTGCACTCAATGAAATATTACTACCTTTTTAAAACCATGTCTATCTTTATTTCCCACAATTCAACAAAATTGCTTTTTCTCTTCTAATATTGTAAGCATCTTTTAACACAGGTTTAACACCTAAAAAACCCTTTGTACTTTTTAAAAACACTTAACATAGGCCAGGCCCTGTTACCTCATATCCCAGAGGTAATGCCTTGCATTACACTTGGGAAGAAAACACTTACAGTGGCTCAACTTACCCATGGCCATTGGCTCAATTTACCCCAAGGCAAATATTTTGGCTATATTAGCCCTGACAGCTACAAGGATACACTTTCATTCTAGGTTTAGGACCTCATATTGAAGCTTATAGAAACCCTAACTGATGAATAGAACAATCTTAAAATTATCTACTTTTGTTTAGGTACAAGCATCATAAAACCTCTAACACCCCCCCCAAAAACAGTTTTTTCTTTAGCTAAAGCATGAATGCCTATATACTAGGATAGGTACTGATCACAGTGGGAGGCCGTTCCTTCTCTTCCTAGAACAAAAGCGGTGCCTGCTGCATGCCGACCCAGTAGCGCCGAACCTGACATTTTCTACTTGTAGAATCGCAATGCTCGTCAGTGGCCAACAACTTCACTTTGAGCCAATCAGAGAGCACAAACCTCCACGTGGGGGGAGTCAAAAGGTGTGACAACAAAAAGGAAAAAATAGGACATTTTCTCTGTACATCCACGGTTAAATGACATGAGACAGTCACACTTCATATGCAATGCAGGCTATGGGATGGTAGCTAGCTAAGTGCACCGCTGCAATGCACACAACCCAAAATATTTCCTACAAGCTAGTTAACCACTGTAGCTAGTATTGGCATTATAATTAAATCACAATGGATTACTTTCCATGACACAACTGCCTGTGTTAGCTGCTGAGTTAGTGCAGTGTCATATTCGCTAGCTATGTTGTGCTAGCTAGCGAATATGCTAACATTAACTACTGTACCTAGCTAAACATTTGGCAATGTGCTGGCACTGGTAGTATGGGATTATAGAGAATGAATCAAATAGTTTCCTCGTCATCTTGGTAGGTAGTTATCTAGCAGTGGGCCATCTGGCTAGTATCAACAAGGGCTTTCTACAATAATAGCAACAGAGCAGCCATCCAGCTAACTAGCTAACATTGGAATCTAGACAATAAACTACATCAGAACAAAAAATATAAACGCAACATGTAACAATTTCTAAGATTTACAGTTCATATGAGGAAATCAGTAAATTCATTAGACACTAAATCTATGGATTTCACATGACTGGGAATACAGATATGCATCTCTTAGTCACATACCTTAAAAATAAAAAAAGGTAGGGGCGTGGATCAGAAAACCAGTCAGTATCTGGTTTGACCACCATTTGCCTCATGCAGCGCGACACATCTCCTTCACACAGAGTTGATCAGGCTGTTGATTGTGGCCTGTGGAATGTTGTCCCACTCCTCTTCAATGGCTGTGTGAAGTTACTGGATATTGGAGGGAACTGGAACACGCTGTCGTACACGTCGACCCAGAGCATCCCAAACATGCTCAATGGGTGACATGTCTGGTGAGTATGCAGGTCATGGAAGAACTGGGACATTTTCAGCTTCCAGGAATTGTATATAGATCCTTGTGACATTGGGCCGTGCATTATCATGCTGAAACATCATGCTGAAACATGGCTGTGGATGAATGGCACAACAATGGGCCTCAGGAACTCGTCACAGTATCTCTGCATTCAAATTGCCATCAATAAAAATTAAATTGTGTTCGTAACTTATGCCTGCCCATAACATAACCCCACCACCACCATGGGGCACTCTGTTCACAACGTTGACATCACTAAACCCCTTGCCCACAAGACACCATACACAGTCTGCCATCTGCCCGGTACAGTTGAAACTGGGATTCATCCGTGTAGAGCCCACTTCTCCAGCTGGCCAGTGGCCATCGAAGATGAGCATTTGCCCACTGAAGTCGGGTACGACGCCCAACTGGAGTCAGGTCAAGACCCTGGTGAGGACGACAAGCAGGTCGGTGAGCTTCCCTGAGACGATTTCTGAGTTTGTGCCCACCCACTTGTTTTATCAGCTGTCAGGTTGGCTGGTCTCAGACAATCCCGCAGGTGAAGAAGCCGAATGTGGAGGTCCTGGGCTGGTTACACGTGGTCTGCGGCCGGTTGAATGTATTGCCAAATTCTCTAAAACGACGCTGGAGGCGGCTTATGGTAGAGAAATGAACATTCAATTCTCTGGCAACAACTCTGGTGGTCATTCCTGCAGTCAGCATGCCAATTGAACGCTCCCTCAAAACTTGAGAAATCTGTACACATTTTAGAATAGCCTTTTAATCAGCTTCTTGACATGCCACACCTGTCAGGTAGATGGATTATCTTGGCAAAGGAGAAATGCTCACTAACAGGGATGTAAACAAAGTTGTGCACACAATTTGAGAGAGCTTTTTGTGTGTATGGAACATTTCTGGAATCTTTTATTTCAGTTCATGAAACATGGGACCAACACCTTATATGCAGTAGCGGTGCGTGGGTAAAATCACTGAGGAAGCCAAACCAGTAAAATATCCATAACACAACCTGTGTTGTGATAATTACACTGTTTGCTCTATAACCCATTAGTTCATATGCCACCGTGATATACAATAAGGCCTTGACAACAAAAAGACAGTCACACAACGGAGGGATAAGTTCAACTACACATAATCATTTCATCACAAAAAAACAGAGAGCCAACGTCTCACCGTCAACAGTGAAGAGGCCACTCCAGGATGCTGGCCTTCTAGGCAGAGTTCCTCTGTCCAGTGTCTGTGTTCTTTTTCCCACCTTTTCTTTGCAACTCTGTCTTCTATTCTGGTTAGAGCCAGTTTGTGCTGTTCTGTGAAGGGAGTAGTACACAGCGTTGTACGAGATCTTCAGTTTCTTGGCAATTTCTCGCATGGAATAAACTTAATTTCTGAGAACAAGAATAGACTGACGAGTTTCAGAAAAAAGTTATTTGTTTCTGACCATTTTGAGCCTGTAATCAAACCCACAAATGCTGATGCTCCGGATACTCAACTAGTCTAAAGAAGGCCAGTTTTATTGCTTCTTTGATGAGCACAACAGTTTTCAGCTGTGCTAACATAATTGTAAAATAGTTTTCTAATGATCAATTAGCCTTTTAAAATGATAAACTTGGATTAGCTAACACAACGTGCCATTGGAAGACAGGAGTGATGGTTGCTGATAAAGGGCCTCTGTACGCCTATGTAGATATTCCATTAAAAGAATCTGCCGTTTCCAGCTACAATAGTCATTTACAACATTAACAATGTCTACACTGTATTTCTGATCAATTTGATGTTATTTTAATGGACAAAACATTAGTTTTTCTTTCAAAAACAAGGTAATTTCGAAGTGACCCCAAACTTTTGAACGGTAGTGTACATATTACCTAAATTACCTCGACTGACCGGTACCCCCTGTATATAGCCTCCACATTGACTCTGTACTGGTACCCCTTGTATATAGCCTCCACATTGACTCTGTACCGGTACCCCCTGTATATAGTCTCATTATTGTTATTTCACTGCTGCTCTTTAACTACTTGTTACTTTTATTTCTTATTCTTATTTGTATTTTTGTAATGGCATTGTTGGTTAGGGCTTGTAAGTAAGCATTTCACTGTGAGGTCTACTACACCTGTTGTATTCAGCATTTCACTGTGAGGTCTACACCTGTTGTGTTCAGCATTTCACTGTGAGGTCTACACCTGTTGTGTTCAGCATTTCACTGTAAGGTCTACGACACCTGTTGTATTCAGCATTTCACTGTGAGGTCTACTACACCTGTTGTATTCAGCATTTCACTGTAAGGTCTACTACACCTGTTGTATTCAGCATTTCACTGTAAGGTCTACTACACCTGTTGTATTCAGCATTTCACTGTAAGGTCTACTACACCTGTTGTATTCAGCATTTCACTGTGAGGTCTACTACACCTGTTGTATTCAGCATTTCACTGTGAGGTCTACTACACCTGTTGTATTCAGCATTTCACTGTGAGGTCTACTACACCTGTTGTATTCAGCATTTCACTGTAAGGTCTACTACACCTGTTGTATTCAGCATTTCACTGTGAGGTCTACTACACCTGTTGTATTCAGCATTTCACTGTGAGGTCTACTACACCTGTTGTATTCAGCATTTCACTGTGAGGTCTACTACACCTGTTGTGTTCAGCATTTCACTGTGCGGTCTACTACACCTGTTGTATTCAGCATTTCACTGTAAGGTCTACTACACCTGTTGTATTCAGCATTTCACTGTAAGGTCTACTACACCTGTTGTATTCAGCATTTCACTGTAAGGTCTACTACACCTGTTGTATTCAGCATTTCACTGTGAGGTCTACTACACCTGTTGTATTCAGCATTTCACTGTGAGGTCTACTACACCTGTTGTATTCAGCATTTCACTGTGAGGTCTACTACACCTGTTGTATTCAGCATTTCACTGTAAGGTCTACTACACCTGTTGTATTCAGCATTTCACTGTGAGGTCTACTACACCTGTTGTATTCAGCATTTCACTGTGAGGTCTACTACACCTGTTGTATTCAGCATTTCACTGTGAGGTCTACTACACCTGTTGTATTCAGCATTTCACTGTGAGGTCTACTACACCTGTTGTATTCAGCATTTCACTGTGAGGTCTACTACACCTGTTGTATTCAGCATTTCACTGTGAGGTCTACTACACCTGTTGTATTCAGCATTTCACTGTGAGGTCTACTACACCTGTTGTATTCAGCATTTCACTGTGAGGTCTACTACACCTGTTGTATTCAGCATTTCACTGTGAGGTCTACACCTGTTGTGTTCAGCATTTCACTGTGAGGTCTACACCTGTTGTGTTCAGCATTTCACTGTAAGGTCTACGACACCTGTTGTATTCAGCATTTCACTGTGAGGTCTACTACACCTGTTGTATTCAGCATTTCACTGTAAGGTCTACTACACCTGTTGTATTCAGCATTTCACTGTAAGGTCTACTACACCTGTTGTATTCAGCATTTCACTGTAAGGTCTACTACACCTGTTGTATTCAGCATTTCACTGTGAGGTCTACTACACCTGTTGTATTCAGCATTTCACTGTGAGGTCTACTACACCTGTTGTATTCAGCATTTCACTGTGAGGTCTACTACACCTGTTGTATTCAGCATTTCACTGTAAGGTCTACTACACCTGTTGTATTCAGCATTTCACTGTGAGGTCTACTACACCTGTTGTATTCAGCATTTCACTGTGAGGTCTACTACACCTGTTGTATTCAGCATTTCACTGTGAGGTCTACTACACCTGTTGTGTTCAGCATTTCACTGTAAGGTCTACTACACCTGTTGTATTCAGCATTTCACTGTAAGGTCTACTACACCTGTTGTATTCAGCATTTCACTGTAAGGTCTACTACACCTGTTGTATTCAGCATTTCACTGTAAGGTCTACTACACCTGTTGTATTCAGCATTTCACTGTGAGGTCTACTACACCTGTTGTATTCAGCATTTCACTGTGAGGTCTACTACACCTGTTGTATTCAGCATTTCACTGTGAGGTCTACTACACCTGTTGTATTCAGCATTTCACTGTAAGGTCTACTACACCTGTTGTATTCAGCATTTCACTGTGAGGTCTACTACACCTGTTGTATTCAGCATTTCACTGTGAGGTCTACTACACCTGTTGTATTCAGCATTTCACTGTGAGGTCTACTACACCTGTTGTATTCAGCATTTCACTGTGAGGTCTACTACACCTGTTGTATTCAGCATTTCACTGTGAGGTCTACTACACCTGTTGTATTCAGCATTTCACTGTGAGGTCTACTACACCTGTTGTATTCAGCATTTCACTGTGAGGTCTACTACACCTGTTGTATTCAGCATTTCACTGTGAGGTCTACTACACCTGTTGTATTCAGCATTTCACTGTGAGGTCTACTACACCTGTTGTATTCAGCATTTCACTGTGAGGTCTACTACACCTGTTGTATTCAGCATTTCACTGTGAGGTCTACTACACCTGTTGTATTCAGCATTTCACTGTGAGGTCTACTACACCTGTTGTATTCAGCATTTCACTGTGAGGTCTACTACACCTGTTGTATTCAGCATTTCACTGTGAGGTCTACTACACCTGTTGTATTCGGCGCATGTGACTAATACAGTACCATTTGCTTTGATTTGACACTCTGTTCAGAGGCGCTAAGTATTGTCTGTCGGCAGGCAAACGTTTGACAATCCCACCTGAGCTTACCAGTTTTTCCATGTGGTTTCTTCCTTCACAGTTTCCTAGAACAAGGGTGGCTCAACTCTCCCCTGCATTAACATTCATTTCAGTGTTTTCAAAAGTGTTTGTGCTACTGATTTTTGTTTACAATAAAAGGGAATTGTCCTGATCAATTATGCATGATCATAATATTATGTTCAAATTAAATACTTCATTTTTTTTAATTAACAAAAATCAGAAATCAATTTCAACAGTGATTTTAATTGCAGTAATGTTCACAGTCCACACCAATAAATCCCTCATATGGTTTTATAGGGTCCTTCACAGTCCACACCAATAAATCCCTCATACGGTTTTATAGGGTCCTTCACAGTCCACACCATTAAATCCCTCATATGGTTTTATAGGGTCCTTCACAGTCCACACCAATAAATCCCTCATATGGTTTTATAGGGTCCTTAGTAGTTCCTATGAGCTTCAGGCACTGTTCTCACATCAAATACGCCTACTGTGCTGTTCTCCCCTTAGTAACACAATAAAGTAACACATACTTTAAATACAATTAAGAAAATAATAAACATGACTATTATAAAACAAACAATAAACAAAAGCTCTAATATAAAATCATATTTAATATAAACTGAGAATATAAGAAACCTCTAACAGAAAGTACTGTACATATAAACATATCAAATAAAGCACTATTGTCAACCAGCAACAGAAGTAATTAAATGGGGAAGTGTGCCACAGAATAGGAAGTGGCTATAAAAAGTGTATCCTGCTGCCTACTGCTGCTGACTACTGTTGCTGCCCTGCCGCCTACTGCTGCTGCCCTGCCGCCTACTGCTGCCGCCTACTGCTGCTGCCTACTGCTGCTGCACTGCCGCCTACTGCTGCTGCCTACTGCTGCTGCCTACTGCTGCTGCCTACTGCTGCCCTGCCGCCTACTGCTGCCGCCTACTGCTGCTGCCCTGCCGCCTACTGCTGCTGCCTACTGCTGCCGCCTACTGCTGCTGCCATGCCGCCTACTGCTGCTGCCCTGCCGCCTACTGCTGCCTACTGCTGCTGCCTACTGCTGCCGCCTACTGCTGCTGCCCTGCCGCCTACTGCTGCTGCCTACTGCTGCTGCACTGCCGCCTACTGCTGCTGCCTACTGCTGCTGCCTACTGCTGCCGCCTACTGCTGCTACCCTACTGCTGCTGCCTACTGCTGCTGCCCTGCCGCCTACTGCTGCTGCCCTGCCGCCTACTGCTGCCGCCTACTGCTGCTGCCTACTGCTGCTGCCTACTGCTGCTGCCCTGCTGCCTACTGCTGCTGCCTACAGCTGCTGCCTACTGCTGCATGTTCTGACACATTGCTTGCTGTACATGTAAGACATTTACTGTACGTTGAAGCCTTTCTGTTTATTCAAACCAACATGTAGCCTACTGATTTTTTACCATCATTGCAAGAGCCCACCACTGCACACCACTGTCTACCACTATCAGTATAGCAATGCAATACCACCTGGTTAACACTGTCTCGGTCTCATAGCCATATCTCACTTGTCACCCCCAAAGCCAATTCCTCCTTTGGCCGCCTTTCCTTCCAGTTCTCTGCTGCCAATGACTGGAACGAACTACAAAAATCTCTGAAACTGGAAACACTTATCTCCCTCACTAGCTTTAAGCACCAGCTGTCAGAGCAGCTCACAGATCACTGCACCTGTATATAGCCCATCTATAATTTAACCCTAACAACTACCTCTTCCCCTACTCTATTTATTTATTTTGCTCCTTTGCACCCCAGTATTTCTACTTTGCACACTCATCTACTGTCAAATCTACCATTCCAGTGTTTTACTTGCTATGTTGTATTTACTTCTTCACCATGGCCTATTTATGGCCTTTACCTCCCTTATCTCACCTCATTTGCTTACATTGTATATAGACTTATTTTTCTACTGTATTATTAACTGTATGTTTGTTTTACTCCATGTGTAACTCTGTGTTGTTGTATGTGTCGAACTGCTTTGCTTTATCTTGGCCAGGTCGCAATTGTAAATGAGAACTTGTTCTCAACTTGCCTACCTGGTTAAATAAAGGTGAAATATAAATAAATAAATAAAATATATTTAGACAGTTGGGCCAACTTTTACAATGTAGAATATTGTTTGAATTCTAGACAGTCAGTTACACAGCATTATTTAGAGCCCTCAAATTCAACTCTGGAACCCGAAGCCAGTCCCACTGCGTTTTTAATTCAGGAACTGATTTAGACCTGGGACACGAGGTGGGCGCAATTAATTATCAGGTAGATAAGAAAACCAGCAGGCTCCAGACTTCGTATGGTAAGATTTGAATACCCCTGGTTTAGAGCATTGTCGAGAGAGTGTTGACTCCCACGACTCCGATACCAGGAGTCGACTCAAAAAATCATGGACTCGGTCACCACTAGCGCTATAGAGTGGCGAGGACAAGCTCTGTTAATCCTTCGTGCCTGAAAGTAATTTAACCATTCATTGTAGCCATTGGCACTCTATACAGCTGCTTTATAATTATTACTTTTTATGTAAATTAACTCATTCATTCCTGGTATTAATAAAGTCTGATTTAATCAACAAATAGTCGCTTTAAAAAAAGGTTAAGGGTACAAGACTGTACATATCTGGCTGTGTTGACAAAATCACTACATATCCCATCGAGCCAAGCGGGGAGGGGCTGCCCGTTGTCATGGTTCCAAGACCAGTCAGAAACGTTCAGAGCCAAACGGGGAGGAGCTGCCCGTTGTCATGGTTCCAAGACCAGTCAGAAACGTTCAGAGCCAAGCGGGGAGGGGCTGCCCGTTGTCATGGTTCCAAGACCAGTCAGAAACGTTCAGAGCCAAACGGGGAGGGGCTGCCCGTTGTCATGGTTCCAAGACCAGTCAGAAACGTTCAGAGCCAAACGGGGAGGGGCTGCCCGTTGTCATGGTTCCAAGACCAGTCAGAAACATTCAGAGCCAAGCGGGGAGGGGCTGCCAGTTGTCATGGTTCCAAGACCAGTCAGAAACGTTCAGCTAACCCTACGCCAGTGGATCTCTAAACTGAACTTGGATCCGGATTAAGTAGTGTCACGTCCTGACCAGTATTAGGGGTTATTTGTAATTGTAGTTTGGTCAGGACGTGGCAGAGGGTATTTTGTTTATGTGGTTCGGGGTGGTGGTTTATTTAGTAGGGTGTTTGTTCCGGGTTTTGGGGTTATGTTCTGTGTTAGTATTTCTATGTTCTTTCTGGTTAGTTGTATATCTATGTCTAGTTAATTGGGGTTGGACTCTCAATTGGAGGCAGGTGTTTTCTAGTTGCCTCTGATTGAGAGTCCTATATATGGGTATGTGTTTGGTTTAGTGTTTGTGGGAGATTGTTTCTTGTTTTGCTGTGTGTGCCTGACAAGACTGTCTAGTTCGTTTGTGTTTTTGTATACGTGTTTATTTTGGTTTTTCCTTCTTTGTCCGTAATAAAGAAGATGAGTATACACTTCCCTGCTGCATTTTGGTCCTCTCCTTACGACAAGTAGCAATGATATCCTTCGCCACCGTTATCTTATGACACAACAGATAGCTCAAACCAATCATGAATATTCAACAAAACAAATAATTGAAGGTCCTTTTCCAGGGAATTTCTTAGTTACATGATGGAATAACTAGCAAAGGAGTTTTGAAGTTGGGGGTGCAGTATATATGACGTTTGGCAATGAGGACTAAAACTAGCCAAGTTCAGCTAGCCACCTAGTTTAGCCCAGTAAGGAGAGGGACTTAGCTAGATAGTGTAGTCAATATCTGGTCAGCAAGGAGAGGGAAGTAGCTAGATAGTGTAGTCAATATCAGGCCAGTAAGGAGAGGGAAGTAGCTAGATAGTGTAGTCAATATCAGGCCAGTAAGGAGGGAAGTAGCTAGATAGTGTAGTCAATATCAGGCCAGTAAGGAGAGGGAAGTAGCTAGATAGTGTAGTTAATATCAGGTCAGTAAGGAGGGAAGTAGCTAGATAGTGTAGTCAATATCAGGCCAGTAAGGAGAGGGAAGTAGCTAGATAGTGTAGTCAATATCAGGCCAGTAAGGAGAGGGAAGTAGCTAGATAGTGTAGTCAATATCAGGCCAGTAAGGAGAGGGAAGTAGCTAGATAGTGTAGTCAATATCAGGCCAGTAAGGAGGGAAGTAGCTAAATAGTGTAGTCAATATCAGGCCAGTAAGGAGAGGGAAGTAGCTAGATAGTGTAGTCAATATCAGGCCAGTAAGGAGTGGGAAGTAGCTAGATAGTGTAGTCAATATCTGTCCAGTAAGGAGGGAAGTAGCTAGATAGTGTAGTCAATATCAGGCCAGTAAGGAGGGAAGTAGCTAGATAGTGTAGTCAATATCAGGCCAGTAAGGAGAGGGAAGTAGCTAGATAGTGTAGTCAATATCAGGCCAGTAAGGAGAGGGAAGTAGCTAGATAGTGTAGTCAATATCTGGCCATGGTGACAGCTAGAGCACATTTATTGTAGTGATTTTCACCGAAAATGTACAAATACAGCCTTAACGTTTCAAATTGTTGCTGAAGTTTCTAGCAACAAGCATAAACTAGCTAGCTGGGAAGGACTCGTCAGGACAACTAATTGGACCCAATCCGTTTGTCTCCACTACTATACACTAGCTAGCCGGGAAGGGCTCGTCAGGACAACTAACTGGACCCAATCCGTTTGTCTCCACTACTATAAACTAGCTAGCTGGGAAGGGCTCGTCGGGACAACTAATTGGACCCAATCCGTTTGTCTCCACTACTATAAACTAGCTAGCCGGGAAGGGCTCGTCGGGACAACTAACTGGACCCAATCCGTTTGTCTCCACTCGACTCTCGCTGCGCGACATACGATATCAATTTGGGCACCAGGTGTGTTAGTATCGCCTCTCCCTGTTAATAGAGATCTAACATGGCTGTTATAGAATGTTGTAGTGTCATGTTAATGGGGTTCTAACATGGCTGATATAGAATGTTGTAGTGTCATGTTAATGGGGCTCTAACATGGCTGTTATAGAATGTTGTAGTGTTAATGGGGTTCTAACATGGCTGTTATAGAATGTTGTAGTGTTAATGGGGTTCTAACATGGCTGTTATAGAATGTTGTAGTGTTAATGGGGTTCTAACATGGCTGTTATAGAATGTTGTAGTGGGATGTTAATGGGGCTCTAACATGGCTGATATAGAATGTTGTAGTGTCATGTTAATGGGGTTCTAACATGGCTGTTATAGAATGTTGTAGTGTCATGTTAATGGGGTTGTAACATGGCTGTTATAGAATGTTGTAGTGTCATGTTAATGGGGTTCTAACATGGCTGTTATAGAATGTTGTAGTGTCATGTTAATGGGGTTCTAACATGGCTGATATAGAATGTTGTAGTGTCATGTTAATGGGGCTCTAACATGGCTGTTATAGAATGTTGTAGTGTTATGTTAATGGGGTTCTAACATGGCTGTTATAGAATGTTGTAGTGTCATGTTAATGGGGTTCTAACATAGCTGTTATAGAATGTTGTAGTGTTAATGGGGTTCTAACATGGCTGTTATAGAATGTTGTAGTGTCATGTTAATGGGGCTCTAACATGGCTGATATAGAATGTTGTAGTGTTATGTTAATGGCGTTCTAACATGGCTGTTATAGAATGTTGTAGTGTCATGTTAATGGGGTTGTAACATGGTTGTTATAGAATGTTGTAGTGTCATGTTAATGGGGCTCTAACATGGATGTTATAGAATGTTGTAGTGTCATGTTAATGGGGTTCTAACATGGCTGTTATAGAATGTTGTAGTGTCGTGTTAATGGGGTTCTAACATGGCTGTTATAGAATGTTGTAGTGGGATGTTAATGGGGCTCTAACATGGCTGATATAGAATGTTGTAGTGTCATGTTAATGGGGTTCTAACATGGCTGTTATAGAATGTTGTAGTGTCATGTTAATGGGGTTCTAACATGGCTGTTATAGAATGTTGTAGTGTCATGTAAGCACATCATAATGGAGAAACCTCAATGTCCCAACTCTCTAAATACATGTTTCTGTTCTTGGTTAGGGCTAGCCTGCAGGGCTAATACAGTCTGACCCAACAGATTAGTATATATATACACATTATACATAGTTAACTAGTGCATAATTTTTTTGTTGTTGTTACGTGTAGTTACAAGGTATGCACTCTACAGTGTATTGAGTATTTAATGGTGATTAAATGCAGTATGTTGACTCAAGCAGACAATAGCCAGTAGCCTTGAAGAGCATATGAGGTTATGTTAAATATAGCTAGAGTAACGTGATCCTTGAGCCAAAGCTGACAACATGACTGGTTTGTCTGTTCATGCAGATATAATAAGAACTTAAAGGTGCTACACTTAGCATTTCTCCCCCATGTGGAAGCTAGGGGAATTGCAACAGCTTTATGCTGCATTCCAAACAAATTTACCCTCTCCCCTGCATTCTACTTCCCTGTAACATGATGGAGACTCATGCCTGAGCCTTTAACCTCTCTTGGGTAGGGGGCAGTATTTTGATGTCCGGATGAAAGGCATGCTCGCAGTAAACTGCCTGCTACTCAGGCCCAGAAGGTAGGATATGCATATTATTAGTAGATTTGGATAGAAAACACTCTGAAGTTTCTAAAACTGTTTGAATGATGTCTGTGAGTATAACAGAACTCATATGGCAGGCAAAAACCTGAGAAAAAATCCAACCAGGAAGTGTGGAAATCTGAGGTTTGTAGTTTTTCAAGTGATTCCCTATCCAATATACAGTGTCTGTGGGGTCATTTTGCACTTCCTAAGACTTCCACTAGATGTCAACCGTTTTTAGAACGTTGTTTCATGCTTCTACTGTGAATGGGGAGAGAATAAGAGGTCTTGGAATCAGATGACTGAGAAAATGACATGAGCTCAGTGGCACGCGCTCCCGTGAGAGTTAGCTGTGTTCCTTTTCCTTTTTGAAGACAAAGGAATCGTCCGGTTGGAATATTATGGAAGATTTATGATAAAAACATCCTAAAGATTCATTCTATACATCGTTTGACATGTTTCTACGAACTGTAATATAACTTTTGACTTTTCGTCTGAACTCTCTGCCCGAGCACAGTGCATTTTGGTTACTCGACTGAACGTGCGAACAAAAAGGAGGTATTTGGACATAAATATGGACTTTATCGAAACAAATGAACATTTATTATGGAACTGGAATTCCTGGGAGTGCATTCCGATGAAGATCATCAAAGGTAAGTGAATATTTATAATGCTATTTCTGACTTTTGTTGACTCCACAAAATGGCGGGTTTGGTTTTGTGACTGAGCGCTGTACTCAGATTATTGCAAAGTGTGCTTTCGCTGTAAAGTATGATCACTCGGCTAAGCATGCCTCTCCTTAATGTCAATATGCCTTGTCCATTGCTGTTCTGGTTAGTGTTTATTGGCTTATTTCACTGTAGAGCCTCTAGCCCTGCTCATTATACCTTATCCAACCCTTCAGTTCCACCACCCACACATGCGATGACGTCACCTGGTTTCAATTATGTTTCTAGAGACAATATCTCTCTCATCATCACTCAATGCCTAGGTTTACCTCCACTGTATTCACATCCTACCATACCTTTCTCTGTACATTATACCTTGAATCTATTTTATCGCCACCAGAAACCTGCTCCTTTTACTCTCTGTTCCGGACGTCCTAGACGTCCGATTCTCATGGATTTTAGTCGTACCCTTATCCTGCTCCTCCTCTGTTCCTCTGGTGATGTAGAGGTGAATCCAGGCCCTGCAGTGCCTAGCTCCACTCCTATTCCCCAGGCGCTCTCTTTTGATGACTTCTGTAACCGTAATAGCCTTGGTTTCATGCATAATAACATTAAAAGCCTTCTCCCTAAGTTTGTTTTATTCACTGCTTCAGCACACTCTGCCAACCCGGATGTCCTAGCCGTGTCTGAATCCTTGCTTAGGAAGTCCACCAAAAACTCTGAAATCTTCATCCCTAACTACATTTTCAGACAAGATAGAACGGCCAAAGGGGGCAGTGTTGCAATCTACTGCAGAGATAGCCTGCAGAGTTCTGTCCTACTATCCAGGTCTGTAACCAAACAATTTGAACTTGTACTTTTAAAAATCCATCTCTCTAAAAACAAGTCTCTCACCGTTGCCGCCTGCTATAGACCACCCTCTGCCCCCAGCTGTGCTCTGGACACCATATGTGAACTGATTGCCCCCCATCTATCTTCAGAGCTCGTGCTGCTAGGTGACCTAAACTGGGACATGCTTAACACCCCAGCCATCCTACAAACTAAGCTTGATGCCCTCAATCTCACACAAATTATCAATGAACCTACCAGGTACCAACCCAAAGCCGTAAACACGGACACCCTCATAGATATCATCCTAACCAACTTGCCCTCTAAATACACCTCTACTGTTTTCAACCAAGATCTCAGCGATCACTGCCTCATTGCCTGCATCCGTAATGGGTCAGCGGTCAAACGACCTCCGCTCATCACTGTCAAACTGAAACATTTCAGCGAGCAAGCCTTTCTAATCGACCTGGCCCGGGTATCCTGGAAGGATATTGACCTCATCCCGTCAGTAGAGGATGCCTGGTTATTTTTTTTAAATGCCTTCCTCACCATCTTAAATAAGCATGCCCCATTCAAGAAATTTAGAACCAGGAACACATATAGCCCTTGGTTCTCTCCAGACCTGACTGCCCTTAACCAACACAAAAACATCCTGTGGCGTTCTGCATTAGCATCGAACAGCCCCCGTGATATGCAACTTTTCAGGGAAGTTAGAAACCAATATACACAGGCAGTTAGAAAAGCCAAGGCTAGCTTTTTCAAGCAGAAATTTGCTTCCTGCAACACAAACTAAAAAAAGTTCTGGGACACTGTAAAGTCCATGGAGAATAAGAACACCTCCTCCCAGCTGCCCACTGCACTGAGGATAGGAAACTCTGTCACCTCCGATAAATCCACTATAATTGAGAATTTCAAGAAGCATTTTTCTACGGCTGGCAATGCTTTCCACCTGGCTACCCCTACCGCGGTCAACTGCACTGCACCCCCCACAGCTACTCACCCAAGCCTTCCCCATTTCTCCTTCTCCCAAATCCAGTCAGCTGATGTTCTGAAAGAGCTGCAAAATCTGGACCCCTACAAATCAGCCGGGCAAGACAATCTAGACCCTTTCTTTCTAAAACTATCTGCCGAAATTGTTGCAACCCCTATTACTAGCCTGTTCAACCTCTCTTTCGTGTCGTCTGAGATTCCAAAAGATTGGAAAGCAGCTGCTGTCATCCCCCTCTTCAAAGGAGGGGACACTCTTGACCCAAACTGCTACAGACCTATATCTATCCTACCCTGCCTTTCTAAGGTCTTCGAAAGCCAAGTCAACAAACAAATTACCGACCATTTCGAATCCCACCGCACCTTCTCTGTTATGCAATGTGGTTCAGAGCTGGTCATGGGTGCACCTCAGCCACACTCAAGGTCCTAAACGATATCGTAACCGCCATCGATAAGAGACAATACTGTGCTGCTGTATTCATTGACCTGGCCAAGGCTTTTGACTCTGTCAATCACCACATCCTCATCGGCAGACTCAATAGACTTGGTTTCTCAAACGATTGACCCGCCTGGTTCACCAACTACTTCTCTGATAGAGTTCAATGTGTCAAATCGGAGGGCCTGTTGTCCGGGCCTCTGGTAGTCTCTATGGGGGTACCACAGGGTTCAATTCTTGGGCCAACTCTTTTCTCTGTATACATCAATGATGTCGCTCTTGCTGCTGGTGAGTCTCTGATCCACCTCTACGCAGACAACACCATTCTGTATACTTCTGGCCCTTCTTTGGACACTGTGTTAACAACCCTCCAGACGAGCTTCAATGCCATACAACTCTCCTTCCGTGGCCTCCAACTGCTCTTAAATACAAGTAAAACTAAATGCATGCTCTTCAACCGATCGCTGCCCGCACCTGCCCGCCCGTCCAGCATCACTACTCTGGACAGTTCTTACTTAGAATATGTGGACAACTACAAATACCTAGGTGTCAGGTTAGACTGTAAACTCTCCTTCCAGACTCACATCAAACATCTCCAATCCAAAGTTAAATCTAGAATTGGCTTCCTATTTCGCAACAAAGCATCCTTCACTCATGCTGCCAAACATACCCTCGTAAAATTGACCATCCTACCGATCCTCGACTTCGGCGATGTCATTTACAAAATAGCCTCCAATACCCTACTCAATAAACTGGATGCAGTCTATCACAGTGCCATCCGTTTTGTCACCAAAGCCCCATATACTACCCACCACTGCGACCTGTACGCTCTCGTTGGCTGGCCCTCGCTTCATACTCGTCGCCAAACCCACTGGCTCCAGGTCATCTACAAGACCCTGCTAGGTAAAGTCCCCCCTTATCTCAGCTCACTGGTCACCATAGCAGCACCCACCTGTAGCACGCGCTCCAGCAGGTATATCTCTCTGGTCAACCCCCAAAGCCAATTCCTCCTTTGGCCGTCTCTCCTTCCAGTTCTCCGCTGCCAATGACTGGAATGAACTACAAAAATCTCTGAAACTGGAAACACTTATCTCCCTCACTAGCTTTAAGCACCAGCTGTCAGAGCAGCTCACAGATCACTGCACATGTACATAGCCCATCTATAATTTAGCCCTAACAACTACCGCTTCCCCAACTGTATTTATTTATTTATTGTGCTCCTTTGCACCCCATTATTTCTATTTCTACTTTGCACTTTCTTCCACTACAAATCCACCATTCCAGTGTTTTACTTGCTATATTGTATTTACTTTGCCACCATGGTCTTTTTTGCCTTTACCTCCCTTATCTCACCTCATTTGCTCACATTGTATATAGACTTATGTTTCTACTGTATTATTAACTGTATGTTTGTTTTACTCCATGTGTAACTCTGTGTTGTTGTATGTGTCGAACTGCTTTGCTTTAACTTGGCCAGGTCGCAATTGTAAATGAGAACTTGTTCTCAACTTGCCTACCTGGTTAAATAAAGGTGAAATAAAATAAATAAATAAAAGCTTTTTTGAAATCTGACACAGCGGTTGCATTAAGGAGAAGTGTATCTATAATTCTTTGAATAACAGTTCTATATTTTATCAACGTTTATGATCAGTATTTCTGTAAATTGATGTGCTCATTCACCGGATGTTTTGGAGGCAAAACATTTCTGAACATTACACGCCAATGTAAAATGGGGTTTTTGGATATAAATATGAACTTTATCGAGCAAAACATACATGTATTTTGTAACATGAAGTCCTATGAGTGCCATCTGATGAAGATCATCAAAGGTGAGTGATTCATTTTAGCTGTATTTCTGTTTTTTTGTGACGCCTCTCCTTGCTTGGAAAATGGCTGTGTGGTTTTTCTTGTCAAGGTAATGTCCTAACATAATCTAATGTTTTCGCCGTAAAGCCTTTTTGAAATTGGACAGTGTCGTTGGATTAACGAGAAGATTATCTTTAAAATGGTGCATAATACTTGTATATGTGAGAAATTTGAATTATGAGATTTTTGTTGTTTTGAATTTGGCGCTCTGCTATTTCACTGGCTGTTGGCGAGGTTTGGTCCACCAGCTTCAAACAGCTTTAAAAACATTTTTATGTTATTGAAAAGATAGTTCACAGTGATTTAGATGGTTCAATGATTTCCTACACTAACTGAAATTGAGCGAACAATGTTGAATTTTTGCAACCAGGAAATTCCAACTTGAGCCAATTTCCACTAGATAACACAGCCACAAAAGTCAAAACAACTTTCCCATTTTGACAACAGATTCCCTTCTCTGGTGGGAGAAAAACAAAAAGTTACAATCACAGCCAATCACAACACTATCGGGTAAGTAATCCTGTTAAACACTATCATTCCACTATTAGTGCAGATATATTATGGACATTTTGTGAAATTACAACGCAAAAATAAAACAAATACATGTGTAGCAGTGTTAGCACCTTAGTAGCCTGTACTGCAATTCTATTTTAATGACAATCTTTTTATTAATGATTCAGTGGTCCTTAGTTTTAAGTAATATTCATGCAGAAGTGTGTGTGTGTGTGTGTGTGTGTGTGTGATTTGTGTTATAATATAAACATGTAAATGTCTACAAAACATAATATAAGCTCTTTGCTACTTCATGTTCAAATAAAAGTCAACATCTAGCATGATATTTGCACCTACCTACCTTAGCATCGCCCGAATAATAAAAACATTCCAATAATACATTTGAATCATTTCAAATCCAGTAAATCGAGTGTATATATAAAATAAAAAAACAAGATGGCTGTCAGCTTACATTAGCACACAGAAGACAAGTAAACCCAGGGGATTATAGTCACTAACACACTGATCTCTGAAAAAGTCTTCCCTGTGGCTCAGTTGGTAGAGCATGGTGTTTGCAACGCCAGCATGGTGTGTGCAACGCCAGGGTTGTGGGTTCGATTCCCACGGGGGGGCCAGTACAAATAATAAAAATAAATAAAAAAATGCATGAAATGAAATGTATGCATTCACTACTGTAAGTCGCTCTGGATAAGAGCGTCTGCTAAATGACTAAAATGTAAAAATGTAAATGACCCTTCCCTGTATCTAGGGTGCATCTCAAGTGGTACCCTATTTCAGAAATAGTGCTCTACTACTTTCACCAGATTCCAATAGGGTGCCATTTGGGAGGCACGCCTAGTGTTCATAGTGTTGATGGGGATTGATCAGTGTTCATAGTGAATGGGGATTGGTCAGTGTTCATTGTGTTAATGGGGATTGGTCAGTGTTCATAGTGTTAATGGGGATTGGGGATTGGTCAGTGTTCATAGTGTTGATGGGGATTGGTCAGTGTTCATAGTGTTGATGGGGATTGGTCAGTGTTCATAGTGAATGGGGATTGGTCAGTGTTCATAGTGTTGATGGGGGTCGGTCAGTGTGAAGTGTTGATGAGGGTTGGTCAGTGTGAAGTGTTGATGGGGATTGGTCAGTGTGAAGTGTTGATGGGGATTGGTCAGTGTTCATAGTGTTGATGGGGGTCGGTCAGTGTGAAGTGTTGATGGGGGTCGGTCAGTGTGAAGTGTTAATGGGGGTCGGTCAGTGTGAAGTGTTGAGGTCGGTCAGTGTGAAGTGTTGATGCGGGCTGGTCAGTGTGAAGTGTTGATGGGGGTCGGTCAGTGTGAAGGGTTGATGGGGGTCGGTCAGTGTGATGTGTTGATGGGGGTCGGCCAGTGTGAAGAGTTGATGGGGGTCGGCCAGTGTGAAGTGTTGATGGGGGCTGGTCAGTGTGAAGTGTTGATGGGGGTCGGTCAGTGTGAAGTGTTGATGGGGATCGGTCAGTGTGAAGTGTTGATGGGGGTCGGCCAGTGAGAAGTGTTGCTGGGGGTCGGCCAGTGTGAAGTGTTGATGGGGGTCGGCCAGACTATGTGGATGGTGAAGGTTTATCTGGTAGAAGTGTAGTCGTAGAAGAACTGTTCGTCTGGTCTGAAGCCGAAGCCGGTGGCTGGTCGACTCGATGTCCCCGTAGTCAGGTCAAACCCATCGGCACCTCCACTGGAGAGAGACAAACACAGTATACATTACAAATATTACAAACACACAGTATACATTAGAAATATTACAAATATTACAAACACACAGTATACATTAGAAATATTACAAACATACAGTATACATTAGAAATATTACAAACATACAGTACACATTAGAAATATTACAAACACACAGTATACATTAGAAATATTACAAACATACAGTATACATTACAAATATTACAAACATACAGTATACATTACAAATATTACAAACACACAGTACACATTACAAATATTACAAACATACAGTATACATTACAAATATTACAAACATACAGTATACATTACAAATATTACAAACATACAGTATACATTAGAAATATTACAAACATACAGTACACATTAGAAATATTACAAACATACAGTACACATTAGAAATATTACAAACATACAGTGTACATTACAAATATTACAAACACACAGTACACATTACAAATATTACAAACATACAGTATACATTACAAATATTACAAACATACAGTATACATTACAAATATTACAGTTATCAAAGGCAAGGAGTTTCAATGTTATGTGTGTTCGGACGGAAGGGAAAAACAAGATGGCTCTCCCTCTGTATCCTGTGTGTGTGTATGTATGTATGTATGTGTGTGTGTTGGTCTGTGTGTGTGTGTGTGTATGTTGGTGTGTGTGTGTGTGTGTGTGTGTGTGTGGTATGAGTGTGTGTGTATGTTGGTATGTGTGTGTGTGTGTGTTGGTATGTGTGTGTGTGTGTTGGTATGTGTCTGTGTGTGTGTTGGTATGTGTGTGTGTGTGTTGGTATGTGTGTGTGTGTGTATGTTGGTATGTGTGTGTATGTTGGTATGTGTGTGTATGTTGGTATGAGTGTGTGTGTGTGTGTGTGTGTGTTGGTATGTGTGTGTTTGTGTGTGTGTGTGTGTGTGTGTGTGTGTGTGTGTTGGTATGTGTGTGTGTGTGTGTGTTTGTTGGTATGTGTGTGTGTGTGTGTGTGTTTGTTGGTATGTGTGTGTGTGTGTTGGTATGTGTGTGTGTGTGTGTGTTGGTATGAGTGTGTGTGTATGTTGGTGTGTGTGTGTGTGTGTGTATGTTGGTATGTGTGTGTGTTGGTATGTGTGTGTGTGTATGTTGGTATGTGTGTGTATGTTGGTATGAGTGTGTGTGTGTGTGTTGGTATGTGTGTGTGTGTGTGTTTGTTGGTATGTGTGTGTGTGTGTGTTTGTTGGTGTGTGTGTGTGTGTGTGTTTGTTGGTATGTGTGTGTGTTAGTATGTGTGTGTGTATGTTGGTATGTGTGTGTATGTGTGTATGTTGGTATGTGTGTGTGTGTGTGTGTGTGTGTGTGTGTGTGTGTGTGTGTGTGTGTGTGTGTGTGTGTGTGTGTGTGTGTTGGTATGTATGTGTGTGTTGGTATGTATGTGTGTGTGTATGTTGGTACGGCAACCAAGCCTCCCAGCCTCACTGATAAATAGCACAAAAGGTTCTGCTGGAGGTGAAAAGTGAATCCATGTAAAAACAGCTTGGAGAGAACTCTCGGTAATACGGCAGATTGAACAAGGAACCATTTCAGGTAGAAACAGTGTTGAAGAGAGAGAATCTCTTGGATAAATACCAATATTATTCTACTGTGTGCAGCTCCATTCTCCCTCCACTACCACCACGACAGGCCGCGTTACCACGCCAACAGCCACTCTGACCACAGAGGGCGCTCTCCCTCCACTGCCACCACGACAGGCCGCGTTACCACGCCAACAGCCACTCTGACCACAGAGGGCGCTCTCCCTCCACTGCCACCACGACAGGCCGCGTTACCACGCCAACAGCCACTCTGACCACAGAGGGCGCTCTCCCTCCACTACCACCACGACAGGCCGCGTTACCACGCCAACAGCCACTCTGACCACAGAGGGCGCTCTCCCTCCACTACCACCACGACAGGCCGCGTTACCACGCCAACAGCCACTCTGACCACAGAGGGCGCTCTCCCTCCACTACCACCAATACAGGCCGCGTTCCCACGCCAACAGCCGCTCTGACCACAGAGGGCGCTCTCCCTCCACTACCACCACGACAGGCCGCGTTACCACGCCAACAGCCACTCTGACCACAGAGGGCGCTCTCCCTCCACTACCACCACGATGTTAGAATTGATCCTCCAAGGTGTTAGACCCTATCCTCCAAGGTGTTACATCCTGTCCTCCAAGGTGTTAGACCCTATCCTCCAAGGTGTTACATCCTGTCCTCCAAGGTGTTAGACCCTATCCTCCAAGGTGTTAGACCCTGTCCTCCAAGGTGTTAGGACCTATCCTCCAAGGTGTTAGACCCTATCCTCCAAGGTGTTAGACCCTATCCTCCAAGGTGTTAGACCCTGTCCTCCAAGGTGTTAGACCCTATCCTCCAAGGCGTTAGACCCCATCCTCCAAGGCGTTAGACCCCATCCTCCAAGGCGTTAGACCCTACCCTCCAAGGTGTTAGACCCTACCCTCCAAGGTGTTAGACCCTATCCTCCAAGGTGTTACATCCTGTCCTCCAAGGTGTTAGACCCTATCCTCCAAGGTGTTAGACCCTATCCTCCAAGGTGTTAGACCCTATCCTCCAAGGTGGTAGACCCTATCATCCAAGGTGTTACATCCTGTCCTCCAAGGTGTTAGACCCTATCCTCCAAGGTGTTACATCCTGTCCTCCAAGGTGTTAGACCCTATCCTCCAAGGTGTTAGACCCTGTCCTCCAAGGTGTTAGACCCTATCCTCCAAGGTGTTAGACCCTATCCTCCAAGGTGTTAGACCCTATCCTCCAAGGTGTTAGACCCTGTCCTCCAAGGTGTTAGACCCTATCCTCCAAGGCGTTAGACCCCATCCTCCAAGGCGTTAGACCCCATCCTCCAAGGCGTTAGACCCCATCCTCCAAGGCGTTAGACCCCATCCTCCAAGGCGTTAGACCCCATCCTCCAAGGCGTTAGACCCTGCCCTCCAAGGTGTTAGACCCTGTCCTCCAAGGTGTTAGACCCTATCCTCCAAGGTGTTAGACCCTGTCCTCCAAGGTGTTAGACCCTATCCTCCAAGGTGTTACATCCTGTCCTCCAAGGTGTTAGACCCTATCCAAGGTGTTAGACCCTATCCTCCAAGGTGTTAGACCCTGTCCTCCAAGGTGTTAGACCCTGTCCTCCAAGGTGTTACATCCTGTCCTCCAAGGTGTTAGACCCTGTCCTCCAAGGTGTTAGACCCTATCCTCCAAGGTGTTCGATACTAACAGAGTATAAGGTATACTGGAATAGTATACTAGATGGATGACATGTAAAAGGTGAGTGTGTATGTGTGAGAAGAATCAATAGTGTCGGGGAGTGTTATTAAAGGTTGTTCCACTATCTTACCCGTGTTGTCCGTCTCCATTCTGTGCGTAGGGATCACTGAAGAAGTCTGGACTGACCGCTCCTGACGCAGGGGTGATCCCATCTAGACACACAGAGAGAAAGAGAGAAAACAAACACAGTGAGTGTGAGGTCATCCTTTAAAAAAGGTTCTCAAAACGTCCTCTTCATGACATTTACATTTACGTCATTTAGCAGACGCTCTTATCCAGAGCGACTTACAAATTGGTGCATTCACCTTATGATATCCAGTGGAACAACCACTTTACAATAGTACATCTATATCTTTTTTGGGGGGGGGGGGGGGGTTAGAAGGATTACTTTATCCTATCCCAGGTATTCCTTAAAGAGGTGGGGTTTCAGGTGTCTCCGGAAGGTGGTGATTGACTCCGCTGTCCTGGCGTCGTGAGGGAGCTTGTTCCACCATTGGGGTGCCCGAGCAGCGAACAGTTTTGACTGGGCTGAGCGGGAACTGTGCTTCCGCAGAGGTAGGGAGGCGAGCAGGCCAGAGGTGGATGAACGCAGTGCCCTTGTTTGGGTGTAGGGACTGATCAGAGCCTGAAGGTACGGAGGTGCCGTTCCCCTCACAGCTCCGTAGGCAAGCCCCCATGGAGCTGACAGCTGCTGCTGGAGACAGAGACAAACAAACAGCACACACTAGATCTGAAAATGCACTGTATACACTTTACTGACCGGTGCTGTAGAAGAGGTCAGGTCTGTCCATCTCTCCATCCTCTCCGTACATAAAGGGCTCTCCTTCCTCCATCTGCCTACTCTCCACCATCTCCAACCACTGAGAGTTATGCCATCGGAACTTCTCTCTCTGAGTCTTCCTCCCCCACTCCTCATCGTACTCCTAAAGGGGTGGAGGGAGGGGGAGAGGGAGGGAGGGGGAGAGGGGGGATGGAGGGGGAGGGAGGGAGAGGGAGGGAGGGGGAGAGGGGATGGAGGGAGGGGGAGAGGGGATGGAGGGAGGGGGAGAGGGAGGGAGGAGAGGGGGGGATGGAGGGAGGGGGAGGGGGAGAGGAGAGGGGGGATGGAGGGAGGGGGAGGGGGAGAGGAGAGGGGGGATGGGGAGAGGGAGGGGGGAGAGGGAGCGAGGAGAGGGGGGATGGAGGGAGGGGGAGAGAGAGGGAGGGAGGG
The DNA here is from genome assembly GCF_965601325.2 of Salmo salar. Classification (NCBI taxonomy): domain Eukaryota; kingdom Metazoa; phylum Chordata; class Actinopteri; order Salmoniformes; family Salmonidae; genus Salmo; species Salmo salar. The sequence continues at coordinate 57,900,439 of NC_138304.1, read as the reverse complement.
GGAGAGGGAGGGAGGAGACGGGGGGATGGAGGGATAGGGAGGGGGAGAATGGAGGGAGGGGGAAGAGGGAGGGAGGGAGGAGAGGGGGGATGGAGGGAGGGGGAGAGGGGGGATAGAGGGAGGGTGAGAGGGAGGGAGGAGAGGTGGGATGGAGGGAGGGGGAGAGGGGATGGAGGGAGGGGGAGAGGGAGGGAGGAGAGGGGGGAGGGAGGGAGGAGAGGGGGGATGGAGGGAGGGGGAGAGGGGGGATAGAGTGAGGGTGAGAGGGAGGGGGAGAGGGGATGGAGGGAGGGGGAGAGGGAGGGAGGAGAGGGGGGATGGAGGGAGGGGGAGAGGGAGGGGGGGATGGAGAGAGGGGGATGGAGGGAGGGGGAGAGAGGGGGATGGAGGGAGGGGGAGAGGGGGAGAGGAGAGGGGGGATGGAGGGAGGGGGATAGGGAGGGAGGAGAGGGGGATGGAGGGAGAGGGGGGAGGGAGAGAGGGAGGGGGATGGAGGGAGGGGGAGAGGAGGAGAAGGGGGATGGAGGGAGGGGGAGAGGGGGAGGAGAGGGGGGATGGAGGGAGGGGGAGAGGGAGAGGGAGAAATGTGTGTGTGGTGAGTTATGGAGTTCACTAAATGACCATGTAACTGTTGTGTTCAACTGACTCTCACACAACTCCCTTCAAATGTAGTTTCATTTTAATTGTCACATGTGCTGAATACAACGGGTGTAGACTTCACTGTGAAATGCTTACTGACAAGCCCTTTACCAATGATGCAGTTAAAAAATAATTATATAGTTGAAGTCGGAAGTTTACATACACGGAGTCATTAAAACTCGTTTTTTACCACTCCACACATTTCTTGTTAACAAACTATAGCCAGTTTGCTCTGTTCTGTGAAGGGAGTAGTACACAGCGTTGTACGAGATCTTCAGTTTCTTGGAAATTTCTCAGAACAAGAATAGACTGATGAGTTTCAGAAGAAAGTTATTTGTTTCTGGTCATTTTGAGCCAGTAATCGAACCCACAAATGCTGATGCTCCAGATACTCAACTAGTCTAAAGAAGGCCAGTTTTATTGCATCTTTAAATCAGCACAACAGTTTTCAGCTGTGCTAATATAATTGCAAAATGGTTTTCTAATGATCATTTAGACTTTTTAAAATGATAAACTTGGATTAGCTAACACAACGTGCCATTGGAACACAGGAGTGATGGTTGCTGATAATGGGCCTCTGTACGCCTATGTAGATATTCCATTAAAAATCAGCCGTTTCCAGCTATAATAGTCGTTTACAACATTAACAATGTCTACACTGTATTTCTGATCAATTTGATGTTATTTTAACGAACAAAAAAATGTGAATTTCTTTCAAAAACAAGGACATTTCGAAGTGACCCCAAACTTTTGAACGGTAGTGTACATATACCAATTCACCAAACAATATATGAGGGATTGGAAATGATGCAGACAATTACATTGATGGAAGCAACAACCTATCAACAATATTAAAGCTGATCTTCCCCTTAAAAAAACAAAAAATGCTACATTTAATAAATTCCACCGTCGTAGTACGAATGAGACCTGGAATGTGAAGCTAACTGAAACTGGCTAGCTTCATAAAATCCTGAGCAGATGTAGATTGCTTCATAGGATACCCCTCAGAGAGACTAGGGTATACACAGGAGGATACCCCTCAGAGAGAGATTGGGGTACACACAGGAGGATACCCCTCAGGGAGACTGGGGTACACATAGGAGGATACCCCTCAGAGAGAGACTGGGGTACACACAGGAGGATACCCCTCAGGGAGACTGGGGTACACATAGGAGGATACCCCTCAGAGAGACTGGGGTACACACAGGAGGATACCTCTCAGAGAGACTGGGGTACACACAGGAGGATACCCCCTCAGGGAGACGGGGGTATACACAGGAGGATACCCCCTCAGGGAGACGGGGGTATACACAGGAGGATACCCCCTCAGGGAGACGGGGGTATACACAGGAAACCCTTTAGCGAGACTGGGGTACACACAGGAGGACACCCCACAGAGAGACTAGGGTACACACAGGAGGATACCCCACAGAGAGACTAGGGTACACACAGGAGGATACCCCTCAGAGAGACTGGGGTACACACAGGAGGACACCCCACAGAGAGACTGGGGTACACACAGGAGGATACCCCTCAGAGAGACTGGGGTACACACAGGAGGATACCCCTCAGAGAGACTGGGGTACACACAGGAGGATACCCCTCAGAGAGACTGGGGTACACACAGGAGGATACCCCTCAGGGAGACTGGGGTACATACAGGTGGATACCCCTCAGAGAGACTGGGGTACACACAGGAGGATACCTCTGAGAGAGACTGGGGTACACACATGATACCTCTCAGAGAGACTGGGGTACACACAGGAGGATACCCCTCAGGGAGACTGGGGTACACACAGGAGGATACCCCTCAGAGAGACTGGGGTACACACAGGAGAATACCTCTGAGAGAGACTGGGGTACACACAGGAGGATACCCCTCAGAGAGACTGGGGTACACACAGGAGGATACCCCTCAGAGAGACTGGGGTACACACAGGAGGATACCCTCTCAGAGAGACTGGGGTACACACAGGAGGATACCCCTCAGAGAGACTGGGGTACACACAGGAGGATACCCCTCAGAGAGACTGGGGTACAGACAGGAGGATTCCCCTCAGAGAGACTGGGGTACAGAGAGGACTGCTGCCCCTCAGGTCCAGTATTGACATATGTTTCTACCTCTGTTATAGTGTTTAATTCAGTAATAGTACGTTACTTACAGCGATTATGTCCAGAGTGTTGTCACAGACCTTGCGTATCTCAGCATTCTTGTCGTGCATCAGGTCGATAAGGTACGCCGGAGCCTCTGAGTTGAGGGTTAAGGGTTACAACTCTGGGAAGTCTGAGGACGCTGGTTCAAGGCCCAAACAGGCAACGTACAGTAATGATGTGGTTTTCCATAGGAGGAAGAGGATGATGACGATGAGGAAGAGCATTCAGAGAATAATGGGCTTTACTAGTTCAAACTGAAAAATTATATTTCACGCTTTACTCAAGTATTAACCGGTAAAAATACAACAAATAAAAATGGACTATGCATCAACATGTTTTAAAAACGTAAGAAGCAGTGCATTGTGGGTAGGAAGGATACGTGTCTCTTTAATGATGACCTCCCTGGTAGCCTGGTGGAACACCATCTGGTAGAACACGTAGACGATCTGGCACACGAACTCATCGTCCTCTTGTTGGGCTGCAGGGAGAAACAACCGTCTTAGACCATACAGAGTGGCTTTCGTCAAGAAGGCAAACCAAACCCGATATCTCAAACCATACCACAGATCAACGTTTAACATCGTTCAGATCGTTTTTTTAAATAGCCACATGAACAGTATGAAGTCTTTCTTATCTTTATGTGTGAGAGGCTGAGCAATGTTGTGAGAAGTCTGTATTTCGCTAGGCAAGGTATCGTTTTCCCGTATCGTCTGAAAAGATATACGGCTAGCCGATCCACTTCTCGGTTCTGATCCAGGTCTCATCAGTTCAATAAGAAGCCCGGTCATATTGGTTCTGATCCAGGTCTCATCAGTTCAATAAGAAGCCCGGTCATATTTGGTTCTGATCCAGGTCTCATCAGTTCAATAAGAAGCCCAGTCATATTGGTTCTGATCCAGGTCTCATCAGTTCAATAAGAAGCCCGGTCATATTGGTTCTGATCCAGGTCTCATCAGTTCTATAAGAAGCCGGTCATATTGGTTCTGATCCAGGTCTCATCAAGTCAAAGACCATATCAACTCCTCGACACACTCGACCCTCTCCAATTCGCCTACCACCCTGACAGATCCAGGACAACGCGATCGCCACGGCACTGCACACCTCCCTCACTCACCTGGACAAAAATAATGCGTATGTGAGGATGTTGTCCATTGGCTACAGCTGGGCCGTCAACACCATAGTGTCCTATAAGCTCGATACAAAGCTCACGGTCCTGGGTCTGAACTCCTCCCTGTGCAACTGGGACCTGGACTTCCTGACGGGCCGACCACAGATCACAACATTACATTCCTCGACACTGATTCTCAATATGGGCGCCCCACAAGGGTACGTCCTCAGTCCCTTCCTGTATTCCCTGTATATCCACGACTGACTGGCCTCACACAGTTCCCATCATCAAGTTAACTGACGACACCACAGTAGTAGACCTGATTACCTACAATGACGAGACAACCTACAGGCACTCTGACGGCGTTGTGCCAGGTGAACAACCTCTCCTTCGTTAGCAAAACAAAGGAGCTGATTGTGGACTTCAAGAGGAACCAGGCTCATCAATGGGGCCGCTGTGAAGACGGTCAATAACTTCAATTCCTTGGCATACACATTCCCAGAGACGCTGAAATGGTCTAACCACTTGAACGCTGTGGTGAAGAAGGCACGACAGCGACTCTTCAACCTCAGGATGCTGAAGAAATCCGTCCCGTCCCCGAGGGCCCTCACAGTGTTCTACAGGAGCACCATCGAGAGCATTCTGTCAGGCAGCATCACAGTGTTCTACAGGAGCACCATCGAGAGCATTCTGTCAGGCTGCATCACAGTGTTATACAGGAGCACCATCGAGAGCATTCTGTCAGGCTGCATCACAGTGTTCTACAGGAGCACCATCGAGAGCATTCTGTCAGGCTGCATCACAGTGTTCTACAGGAGCACCATCGAGAGCATTCTGTCAGGCAGCATCACAGCCTGGTACGGCAACTCCACCGCCGCTGACCGCGAGGCTCTTCAGACGGTGATACGTGCAAACGAACGCACCATTGAGTGCACACCGCCTGCCCTACAGGACACCTACACCACCAGGTGTCTCAGGAAGGACAGGAACATCATCATGGACCCCAGCCACCAAAGCCTCGCCCTGTTCTCCCCGCTTCAATCACTCAGACGGGGGCAGTATGGGAGAATCATGGCAAAAACCTTTACCCCTAGCTACAGTATACTGCTGTTACTGTCTATTATCTATCCTTTACCCCTACCTACAGTATACTGCTGTTACTGTCTATTATCTATCCTTTACCCCTACCTACAGCATACTGCTGTTACTGTCTATTATCTATCCTTTACTCCTACCTACAGTATACTGCTGTTACTGTCTATTATATATCCTTTACCCCTACCTACAGTATACTGCTGTTACTGTCTATCTATCCTTTACCCCTACCTACAGCATACTGCTGTTACTGTCTATTATCTATCCTTTACCCCTACCTACAGTATACTGCTGTTACTGTCTATTATCTATCCTTTAACCCTACCAATAGTATACTGCTGTTACTGTCTATCTATCCTTTACCCCTACTTACAGTATACTGCTGTTACTGTCTATTATCTATCCTTTACCCCTACCTACAGTATACTGCTGTTACTGTCTATCTATCCTTTACCCCTACCTACAGTATACTGCTGTTACTGTCTATTATCTATCCTTTACCCCTACCTACAGCATACTGCTGTTACTGTCTATTATCTATCCTTTAACCCTACCTACAGTATACTGCTGTTACTGTCTATCTATCCTTTACCCCTACTTACAGTATACTGCTGTTACTGTCTATTATCTATCCTTTACCCCTACCTACAGTATACTGCTGTTACTGTCTATCTATCCTTTACCCCTACCTACAGTATACTGCTGTTACTGTCTATTATCTATCCTTTACCCCTACCTACAGCATACTGCTGTTACTGTCTATTATCTATCCTTTAACCCTACCTACAGTATACTGCTGTTACTGTCTATCTATCCTTTACCCCTACTTACAGTATACTGCTGTTACTGTCTATTATCTATCCTTTACCCCTACCTACAGTATACTGCTGTTACTGTCTATCTATCCTTTACCCCTACCTACAGTATACTGTCTATTATCCATCCTTTACCCCTACCTACAGTATACTGCTGTTACTGTCTATTATCTATCCTTTACCCCTACCTACAGTATACTGCTGTTACTGTCTATTATCTATCCTTTACCCCTACCTACAGTATACTGCTGTTACTGTATATTACCTATCCTTTACCCCTACCTACAGTATACTGCTGTTACTGTCTATTATCTATCATTTACCCCTACCTACAGTATACTGCTGTTACTGTCTATTATCTACCCTTTACCCCTACCTACAGTATACTGCTGTTACTGTCTATTATCTATCCTTTACCCCTACCTACAGTATACTGCTCTTACTGTCTATTATCTATCCTTTACCCCTACCTACAGTATACTGCTGTTACTGTCTATTATCTATCCTTTACCCCTACCTACAGTATACTGCTGTTACTGTCTATTATCTATCCTTTACCCCTACCTACAGTATACTGCTGTTACTATTATCTATCCTGTTGTCTAGCCACTTTATCCCTACCTATATGTACATACACTACATTACCAAAAGTATGTGGACACCTGCTCGTCGAACATCATGAGCATTAATATGGAGATGGTGCCTTACCGTTCAGTAGTTCTATAATAGCAGGGATGATGTCTGTCTTACCGTTCAGTAGTTCTATAATAGCAGGGATGATGTCTTACCATTCAGTAGTTCTATAATAGCAGGGATGATGTCTTACCATTCAGTAGTTCTATAATAGCAGGGATGATGTCTTACCATTCAGTAGTTCTATAATAGCAGGGATGATGTCTTACCATTCAGTAGTTCTATAATAGCAGGGATGATGTTACCATTCAGTAGTTCTATGATGGCAGGGATGATGTCTGTCTTACCGTTGAGTAGTTCTATGATAGCAGGGATAATGTCTTACCGTTGAGTAGTTCTATGATAGCAGGGATGATGTCTGTCTTACCGTTCAGTAGTTCTATAATAACAGGGATGATGTCTGTCTTACCGTTCAGTAGTTCTATAATAGTAGGGATGATGTCTGTCTTACCGTTGAGTAGTTCTATAATAGCAGGGATGATGTCTGTCTTACCATTCAGTAGTTCTATAATAGCAGGGATGATGCCAGACTTGGCCAACATGGCGGCACAGCTGTCGTCCATGGACACCGTCCCAATCATGATCACCACCTCTAGTATCAGATCATCCTCTGCAGAGCCTGATGACAACACACAGGGGTCAGGGGTCAGAGAGCCTGATGACAACACACAGAGTTCAGGGGTCAGAGAGCCTGATGACAACACACAGAGGTCAGAGAGCCTGATGACAACACACAGAGTTCAGGGGTCAGAGAGCCTGATGACAACACACAGGGGTCAGACAGCCTGATGACAACACACAGAGTTCAGGGGTCAGGGAGCCTGATGACAACACACAGAGTTCAGGGGTCAGGGAGCCTGATGACAACACACAGGGGTCAGAGAGCTACTATGATTATTATTATTTGACCCTGCTGGTCATTTATGAACATTTGAACATCTTGGCCATGTTCTGTTATAATCTCCACCCGGCACAGCCAGAAGAGGACTGGCCACCCCTCATAGCCTGGTTCCTCTGGTCTACCCAGTACAGCCAGTAGAGGACTGGCCACCCCTCATAGCCTGGTTCCTCTGGTCTACCCAGTACAGCCAGAAGAGGACTGGCCACCCCTCATAGCCTGGTTCCTCTGGTCTACCCAGTACAGCCAGTAGAGGACTGGCCACCCCTCATAGCCTGGTTCCTCTCTAGGTTCTGGCCTTTCTAGGGAGTTTTTCCTAGCCACCGTGCTTCTACACCTGCATTGCTTGCTGTTTGGGGTTTTAGGCTGGGTTTCTGTATAAGCACTTTGAGATATCAGCTGATGTAAGAAGGGCTTTAGAAATACATTTGATTTGAGGGAAGTATGTATTTCTAATGTGGTCATACATTGGACAGAAGGTTAGGAAGTGCAGCTCAGTTTCCACCTCATTTTCATCGGCAGTGGGCACATATCCTGTCTTCTCTTGAGAGCCAGGTCTGCCTATGGCGGCCTTTCTCAATAGCAAGGCAATGCTCACTGAGTCTGTACATAGTTAAGGATTTTCTTAATTGTAGGTCAGTCACAGTGGTCTTTTGGTTTCTCATAATTTGGTTGGGTCTAATTGTGTTGCTGTCCTGGGGCTCTGTGGGTCTGTTTGTGTTTGTGAACAGAGCCTCAGAACCAGCTTGCTGAGGGGACTCTTCTCTAGGTTTATCTCTCTGCAGGTGAGGGATTTATGGTGGAATGTGTGGGCATCGCTTCCTTTCAGGTGGTTGTAGAAGTCACTCACCTGGTTTGAGCCTGTCTTTAAAGTAAGGTACGAGGTTGTACTCCTTTAGCACCAGTTCCCAGTCCAGATCGGCGATCGTGAGGTTCGCCAGGGTCCCCAGACACTCGATCACATACTCTTCGTTTTCATCTGGACTGATCTGTGCTGCCAGGTCTCCTACATAGTCCTGAACGAGACCAGTCTGTTAGTAAGTCACTTAGCAAACACTTCACTCATACAATCTCCTCTCCTCTCTGCCTCATGGTAACAGGACGGCTTCATAGCTGTGTGCTTCATCATGTGTTCTTTCATCAGTCTTTTCAACCAATCCAGTATTACAACATCTGCTTGATCAAATCATTCAAATGCGACATGAATTTAGTACTAACAATGAAGAGGTGTTTGGGTGGTCCGTCGTGTTGAGAGATGTTCCGTATCATCTTCATAAGTAAAGGATCCTTCAGCTTCAAAGCTCTCTTCATCAACATCTTCAGACCATTACCTGAGGGAAGGGAATCAAGCATTCATTAGTTATTCAACAGCATGTGAAATATTTATACTAATTCATTCATTTATGACACATGGAGGGTGACAACGAATTGTCTCGGACATATTTCTATGGTTCTTAGTAGTCTGGACCTTCACAGATGAGCTGTATAACTGATAGTGGACCTCCCTACTTTCACAGGTGAGCTGTATAACTGATAGTAGACCTCCATACCTTAACAGGTGAGCTGTATAACTGATAGTGGTCCTCCATACCTTCACAGGTGAGCTGTATAACTGATAGTGGATCTCCATATCTTCACAGATGAGCTGTATAACTGATAGTGGACCTCCATAACTTCACAGGTGAGCTGTATAACTGATAGTGGTCCTCCATACCTTCACAGGTGAGCTGTATAACTGATAGTGGACCTCCATACCTTCACAGATGAGCTGTATAACTGATAGTGGACCTCCATACCTTCACAGGTGAGCTGTATAACTGATAGTGGTCCTCCATACCTTCACAGGTGAGCTGTATAACTGATAGTGGACCTCCATACCTTCACAGATGAGCTGTATAACTCCTAGTGGTCCTCCCTACCTTCACAGATGAGCTGTATACCTCCTAGTGGTCCTCCCTACCTTCACAGATGAGCTGAGCGTTCTTCTTGTTAGCTGCCAGGTTGATACAGAAGGAGATGAGCTCAGCATCGATCCTCTCCTCACCGTGCTCAAACAACATCTTCATCAACTGGTGAGTCAACACAGAGCACTAAGTTAGCATGTTAGCAATATAAACACTGAACCAAAATATAAACACTGAACAGAAATGTATTCAGCATTTCACTGTAAGGTCTACTACACCTGTTGTATTCAGCATTTCACTGTGAGGTCTACTACACCTGTTGTATTCAGCATTTCACTGTAAGGTCTACTACACCTGTTGTATTCAGCATTTCACTGTAAGGTCTACTACACCTGTTGTATTCAGCATTTCACTGTGAGGTCTACTACACCTGTTGTATTCGGCATATGTTACAAATAACACTGTTGTAGGTGCTGGTCTAGGATCAGGTGTTGTACTGTTACCTGTGGGATGCAGTGGTCTACATTTTTACATTTCTTTTTTAACATTTTAGTCATTTAGCAGAGGCGCTTATCCAGAGCGACTTACAGTAGTGAATGCATACATTTCATACATTTTTCCCCCCGTACTGGTCCCCCATGGGAATCGAACCCACAACCCTGGCGTTGCAAACACCATGCTCTACCAACTGAGCCACACGGGACCAGTCTGTGTAGGTAATGGTCTAGGATCAGGTGTTGTATTGTTACCTGTGGGATGCAGTCTGTGTGGGTGCTGGTCTAGGATCAGGTGTTGTACTGTTACCTGTGGGATGCAGTCTGTGTAGGCGAACATGGACTTGAACCTGTCATCAACACTGATGTGGTACAGGATACACATGGCCATCTGCTTGTGGTTCTCGTCGCCTGAGAGAAGGAACACATTACTACACTTTAAACCAGCTCAAACCTGATACATTACAGCCAGATAGATTGGTATGGTAGGTACATCAGTAGAATGAGAGACAGGAAGAGAGAACAGACAGGAAGAGAGAACAGAGAGAGAGAACAGAGACAGAGAGAGGAAGAGAGAACAGAGAGAACAGAGAGAGGAAGAGAGAACAGACAGAGAGAGGAAGAGAGAACAGAGACAGAGAGAGGAAGAGAGAACATAGAGAGGAAGAGAGAACATAGAGAGGAAGAGAGAACATAGAGAGGAAGAGAGAACAGAGACAGAGAGAGGGAGAGAGAACAGAGACAGAGAGAGGAAGAGAGAACAGAGACAGAGAGAGGAAGAGAGAACAGAGACAGGAAGAGAGAACAGAGACAGAGAGAGGAAGAGAGAACAGAGACAGAGAGAGGAAGAGAGAACAGAGAGAGGAACAGGGAGAGGAAGAGAGAACAGAGACAGAGAGAACAGAGACAGAGAGAGGAAGAGAGAACAGAGACAGAGAGAGGAAGAGAGAACATAGATAGAGAGAGGAAGAGAGAACAGAGACAGAGAGAACAGAGACAGAGAGAGGAAGAGAGAACAGAGACAGAGAGAGGAAGAGAGAACAGAGACAGAGAGAGGAAGAGAGAACAGAGACAGAGAGAACAGAGACAGAGAGAGGAAGAGAGAACAGAGACAGAGAGAGGAAGAGAGAACAGAGACAGAGAGAGGAAGAGAGAACAGAGACAGAGAGAGGAAGAGAGAACAGAGACAGAGAGAGGAAGAGAGAACATAGGTAGAGAGAGGAAGAGAGAACAGAGATAGAGAGAGGAAGAGAGAACAGAGACAGAGAGAGGAAGGGAGAACAGAGACAGAGAGAGGAAGAGAGAACAGAGAGAACAGAGAGAGGAAGAGAGAACAGAGAGAGGAAGAGAGAACAGAGACAGAGAGCAGAAGGGAGAACAGAGACAGAGAGAGGAAGAGAGAACAGAGAGAACAGAGAGAGGAAGAGAGAACAGAGAGAGGAAGAGAGAACAGAGACAGAGAGAGGAGAGAGAACAGAGACAGAGAGAGGAAGAGAGAACAGAGACAGGAAGAGAGGAAGAGAGAACAGAGACAGGAAGAGAGGAAGAGAGAACAGAGACAGAGAGAGGAAGAGAGAACAGAGACAGAGAGAGGAAGAGAGAACATAGATAGAGAGAGGAAGAGAGAACAGAGAGACAGAGGAAGAGAGAACAGAGACAGAGAGAGGAAGAGAGAACAGAGATAGAGAGCGGAAGGGAGAACAAAGACAGAGAGCGAGAGCGAGAGAGAGAAATTGAGAAACCTATCCAACCTAAAAACACAGAGACCCAGAAAACCTGAGTCTACTCCTTCACTATGGTGAATCACTAAAACAATACAGAAATACACTACGGAAAAAGAAGGAACAGAACGTCAGAAATCAGCTCATTGTGATTGAATAATCCATAGACTCTAACCACTTCTGGGAGAATTGGAAAACACTAAATCAAAGAACTACATGAAGAGTTATCGATCCTAAACGGAGATGTTTGGATAAACCACTTCTCCAATCTTTTCAGACATTTTTACTTTTTATTCATTTAGCAGATACTCTGATCCAGAGCGACTTACAGGATCAACGAGGGTTACGTGCCTTGCTCAAGGGCACATCGGCAGACGTTTCATCTAGCTGGCACGGAGATTCGAACCAACAACCTTTCGCTTACTGGCCCAACGCTTTTAACGGCTAGGCTACCTGCCGCCCTAGCAACGAAGAACCGAGAGCAAAAACAGGCTGTATCCATGATTCCTTACAAATTGAAGAATCAGCTATTAAAGACTAGCAGAACCCACTGGATTCTCCAATTACATTGGATGAACAACAGCACCTAGATCTTCTGCACAGATTCTGTCACACCTGGGCCCTGACAGACCTGGGCCCTGTCAGACCTGGGCCCTGACAGACCTGGGCCCTGACAGACCTGGGACCTGACAGACCTGGGCCCTGACAGACCTGGGCCATGACAGTAAATCTCAGTAAGACACAAACAATGGTGTTCCAAAAAGGGTCCAGTTGCCAAGACCACGAATACAAATTCCATCTAGACACCGTTGTGAGCACACAAAAAACTATACATACCTCGGCCTAAACATCAGCGCCACAGGTAACTTCAACAAAGCTGTGAACGATCATGGAGACAAGATAAGAAGGGCCTTCTACGCAATCAAAAGGAACATAAAATCGACATACCAATTAAGATCTGGCTAAAAATACTTAAATCAGTTATAGAACACATTGCCCTTTATGGTTGTGCGGTCTGGGGTCCGCTCACCAACCAAGAATTCACAAAACGGAACAAACACCAAATTCAATCAAAATATTTATAAACCCCTTTTTACATTAGTAGATGTGACAAAGTGCTGTACAGAAACCCAGCCTAAAACCCCAAACAGCAAGCAATGCAGGTGTAGAAGCACAGTGGATAGGAAAAACTCCCTAGAATGGCCAGAACCTAGGAAGAAACCTAGAGAGGAACCAGGCTATGAGGGGTGGGCCAGTCCTCTTCTGGCTGTGCCGGGTGGAGATTATAACAGAACATGGCCAAGATGTTCAAATGTTCATAAATGACCAGCATGGTCAAATAACAATAATCCCAGTGGTTGTCGAGGGTGCAACAGGTCAACACCTCAGGAGTAAATGTCCGTTTTGCTTTTCATAGCCGAGCATTCAGAGGTCAAGATAGCAGGTGCGGTAGAGAGAGAGACGAAAATAGCAGGTCCGGGACAAGGTAGAACTCCGCATGCAGAATTCTGCAAAAATATACTTTATGTACAACTCAAAACAACAAACAATGCAGAGCAGAATGAGGTCTATACCCACTAATTATCAACATCCAGAAAAGAGCTGTTACATTCTACAACCACCTGAAAGGAAGCGATGCCACACATTCCACCCTCACCTGCAGAGAGATGAACCTAGAGGAAAGTCCCCTCAGCCAGCTGGTTCTGGGGCTCTGTTCACAAACAGACACACAGAGCCTCAGGACAGCAATACAATTAGACCCAACCAAATTATTTTTACATTTACATTTTAGTCATTTAGCAGATGCTCTTATCCAGCTCTTATACATACATTTCATACATTTTTTTTTTCTCCCATACTGGTCCCCCGTGGGAATCAAACCCACAACCCTGGCATTGCAAACACCATGCTCTACCAACTGAGCCACAGAGGAGACTATGATAAATATTTGATACACCGGAAAGAATCAACCAAAAAACAGAGCAAATTAGCATGCTATCTGGTGATAAACAGAGAGTCCACAGTGGCAGAACACCTGACCACTGTGACTGACCCAAGCTAAAGATGTACAGACTCAGTGAGCATAGCCTTGCTATTGAGAGACCCACACTTACGATGTACAGACTCAGTGAGCATAGCCTTGCTATTGAGAGACCCACACTTAAGATGTACAGACTCAGTGAGCATAGCCTTGCTATTGAGAAAGGCTGCCGTAGCCAGACCTGGCTCTCAAGAAAAGACAGGCTATGTGCACACTGCCCACAAAATGAGGTGGAAACTGAGCTGCACTTCCTAACCTCCTGTCAAATGTATGACCATATTAGACACATATTTTCCTCACATTACACAGATACATAAAGATTTCGAAAACAAACCCAATAAACTCCCGTATTTATTGGGTGAAAAACCACAAGGTGCATCACAGCAGCAAGATTTGTGACCTGTTGCCACAAGAAAAGGGCAACCAGTGAAGAACAAACACCATTGTAAATACAACCCATATTCATGTTTATTTTCCCTTTTGGTACTTTAACTATTTCCACATAATATGACATTTGAAATGTCTTTATTCTTTTGGAACTTTTGTGAGTGTAATGTTTACTATTAATTTGTTTTATTGTTTATTTCAGTTTTGTTAATGATCTATTTCACTTGCTTTGGCAATGTTAACATATGTTTCCCATGCCAATAAAGCCCCTTGAACTGAGAGAGAGATAGAGAGAGAGGGAGGGAGAGTGACAGAGAGAGAGAGGGAGGGAGAGTGACAGAGAGAGAGAGACAGAGAGGGAGAGAGAGAGAGAGACAGAGAGAGAGAGAGAGAGAGACAGAGAGAGAGAGAGAGAGAGAGAGAGAGAGAGAGAGAGAGAACGAGAGAGAGGAAGAGAGAGAGAGAGACAGGGGAGAGAGAGAGAGAGAGAGAACGAGAGAGAGGAAGAGAGAGAGAGAGACAGAGGAGAGAGACAGAGACAGAGAGAGACAGAGACAGAGACAGAGAGAGAGAGAGAGAGAGAGAGAGAGAGAGAGAGAGAGAGAGAGAGAGAGAGAGAGAGAGAGAATGAATGAGAGAGAGAGAGAGAGACAGAGGAGAGAGAGAGAGAGAGAGAGAGAGAGAGAGAGAGAGAGAAAGAGGAGAGAGAGAGAGAGAGGGAGAGGGAGAGAGAGAGAGAGACAGAGGGGAGAGAGAGAGAGAGAGACAGAGGAGAGAGAGAGAGAGAGGGAGAGAGAGAGAGAGAGAGAGACAGAGAGAGAGAACGAGACAGAGAGAGAGAGAGAGAGAGAGGGAGAGAGACAGAGAGAGAGGGAGAGAGACACAGAGAGAGAGAGAGGGAGAGAGAGACAGAGAGAGAGAGGGAGAGAGAGAGAGAGAGAGAGAGAGAGAGAGAGAGACAGAGAGAGAGGGAGAGAGAGAGAGAGAGAGAGAGAGGGAGAGAGAGAGAGAGAGAGAGAGAATCAGCAGCTGTGTGATGTGTAACTACGTCTCTGTTTCTAACAGACAGACACATAATATGTTTCCACAGGTCACACAGACCCACAAAGAATTGGAAAACAAATCAAAAGATGGATAAATCCCCATATTAGGTGAAATACCAGTGTGTCATGACAGCAGCGAGACATGAGAACAGGAGAACAAACAACAATGTAAATACAACCCATGTTTATCCGTTTATTTATTTTCCCTTTCGTACTTCAACTATTTTCATATTGTTACAATAATATAACATTTGAAATGTCTATATTCTTTAAAAACATTTGTGAGTGTAATGTTTATTAATGTTTCCCTTGTTTATTTCCCTTTCGTTCATTGTCTATTCCATTCGCTTTAGCAATGTAAACATATGTTTTCCATGCCAATAAAGCTCTTTCAAAATTAATTGAACTGAAATTGAATTGAGAGAGACAGAAGACGGAGAGATAAAGAGAGACAGAGAGAGAGCGAGAAAGAGAGAGAGAAAGAGAAAGAGAGAGAGAAAGAGAGAGAACGAGAGAACGAGAGAGAACGAGAGAACGAGAGAGAGAGAACGAGAGAGAACGAGAGAGAGAACGAGAGAGAGAACGAGAAAGAGAACGAGAGAGAGAAGAGAGAGAGAGAGAGAGAAAGAGAGAGAGAGAGAGAAAGAGAAAGAGAGAGAGAACAAGAGAGAGAGAGAACGAGAGAGAGAGAGAGACAGAGGAGAGAGAGAGAGAGAGACAGAGGAGAGAGAGAGAGAACGAGAGAGAGAGAGAAAGAACGAGAGAGAGAGCGAGAAAGAGAGAGAGAGAAAGAGAGAAAGCGAAAGAGAGAGAGAAAGAGAAAGAGAGAGAGAGAGAGAGAGAACGAGAGAGAGAGAGAGAGAGAACGAGAGAGAGACAGAGGAGAGAGAGAGAGAGAGAGAGAGAGAGAGAGAGAGAGAGAGAGAGAGAGGGGAGAGAGAGAGACAGAGGAGAGAGAGAGAGAAAGAGAGAGAGAGAGAGACAGAGAGAGAGGACATACGTACCCAGCAGGGAGGTGAGTTTGGGCAGCAAGCCAACCTGCACCATCTTGCTACGCAGCCCGGTGTCAAAGGAGAGGTTGAGGAGCAAACGCAGTGTGATGTTCAGCAGGTCTTCATGTTCACACGGGACCAAACGAGACAAACGCTCTACGGTGTCCACCTCCGCCTAGCAACACAAACAACCAATCACAAAACAGGGTCAGGGTTAACAACCAATCACAAAACAGGGTTAGGGTTAACAACCAATCACAAAACAGGGTTAGGGTTAACAACCAATCACAAAACAAGGAAATGGTTAGGACTCATGATGGCTTTCATTACAGCGTCCAGTAAACCCACAAGTAAACAAGAAGGTTACAGCAGATATAGTTTAATGTGAACACTGCTGTCCAATGATGTCTCCTTCCCCATAGACTAGAATGATGACGTAGAAATGTATGGACACAGAAAGGAAGTTGTTGTCAATGATGTCTCCTTCCACATAGACTAGAATGATGACGTAGAAATGTATGGACACAGAAAGGAAGTTGTTGTCAATGATGTCTCCTTCCACATAGACTAGAATGATGACGCAGAAATGTATGGACACAGAAAGGTAGTTGTTGTCTAGGGAACCTCTCTAAGCTAACGTAAAATATTCTGTTCCCTCTATGTTTATATACAATATTCTGTTCCCTCTATGTCTATATACAATATTCTGTTCCCTCTATGTCTATATACAATATTCTGTTCCCTCTATGTCTATATACAATATTCTGTTCCCTCTATGTCTATATACAATATTCTGTTCCCTCTATGTCTATATACAATATTCTGTTCCCTCTATGTTTATATACAATATTCTGTTCCCTCTATGTTTATATACAATATTCTGTTCCCTCTATGTTTATATACAATATTCTGTTCCCTCTATGTTTATATACAATATTCTGTTCCCTCTATGTTTATATACAATATTCTGAACTAGTATCCTCCTGTATGTATTGTATTGTATTTCCTCCACCGTAATGCATCCAATAACTATCTAGCCGAGTAAAGGCTGGTAGAGATGTTGAAACTGGCCGCTGACTCCCTGACCCACAGTTTACAGTACATGTCAGAGCAAAAACCGAGCCATGAGGTCGAAGGAATTGTCCGTAGAGCTCTGAGACAGGATTGTGTCGAGGCACAGATCTGGGGAAGGAAACCCCCAAAAATGTCTGCACTATTGAAGGTCCCCAAGAACACAGTGGCCTCATCATTCATAAATGGAAGAAGTTTGGAAACAACCAAGACTCTTCCGAGAGCTGGCCGCCCAGGAAAAATGTAGCAATTGGGGAAGAAGGTCCTTGGTGATGGCAGCGACAGAGATGGTGGCCTCTCTTCAGGTCCTTAGGAAACTATGAGGTCATTTGTTTTTTGATGTATTATTTCTTACATTTTTTAGCCCAGAATATCTCAAGTTTTATTACATACTTTACCCCTGATCCACCACCATATAAACTAGACCCCTGATCCACCACCATATAAACTAAACCCCTGATCCACCGCCATATAAACTAGACCCCTGATCCACCGCCATATAAACTAGACCCCTGGTCCACCGCCATATAAACTAGACCCCTGGTCCACCGCCATATAAACTAGACCCCTGATCCACCGCCATATAAACTAGACCCCTGATCCACCGCCATATAAACTAGACCCCTGATCCACCACCATATAAACTAGACCCCTGATCCACCACCATATAAACTAGACCCCTGATCCACCGCCATATAAACTAGACCCCTGATCCACCGCCATATAAACTAGACCCCTGGTCCACCGCCATATAAACTAGACCCCTGATCCACCGCCATATAAACTAGACCCCTGGTCCACCGCCATATAAACTAGACCCCTGATCCACCGCCATATAAACTAGACCCCTGATCCACCGCCATATAAACTAGACCCCTGATCCACCACCATATAAAATAAACTAGACCCCTGAACCACCACCATATAAAATAAACTAGACCCCTGATCCACCACCATATAAACTAGACCCCTGATCCACCACCGTATAAACTAGACCCCTGATCCACCACCGTATAAACTAGACCCCTGATCCACCACCGTATAAACTAGACCCCTGATCCACCAACATATAAACTAGACCCCTGATCCACCGCCATATAAACTAGACCCCTGATCCACCACCATATAAACTAGACCCCTGATCCACCACCATATAAACTAGACCCCTGATCCACCACCATATAAACTAGACCCCTGATCCACCACCATATAAACTAGACCCCTGATCCACCACCATATAAACTAGACCCCCTCCTCTCTCCCTCCATCTCTCCCTCCATCTCTCCATCTCTCCCTATCTCTCCCTCCATCTCTCTCTCCTTCCATCTCTCCCTCCATCTCTCTCTCCCTCCATCTCTCCATCTCTCCTTCCATCTCTCCCTCCATCTCTCTCTCCCTCCATCTCTCCCTCCATCTCTCCCTCCCTCTCTCCCTCCCTCCATCTCTCCCTCCCTCCCTCCCTCCCTCTCCCTCTCCCTCCCTCCCTCCATCTCTCTCTCCTTCCATCTCTCCCTCCATCTCTCTCTCCCTCCATCTCTCCCTCCATCTCTCCCTCCATCTCTCTCTCCCTCCATCTCTCCATCTCTCCCTCCATCTCTCCCTCCATCGCTCCCTCCCTCCATCTCTCCCTCCCTCCCTCTCTCCTCTCTCCTCTCCCTCCATCTCTCTCCCTCCATCTCTCCCTCCACCTCTTACCATATCGTTCTTGTTCTCCAGGAATATGCTGAGTTTCTTGAGGAAGGACACCACCAGCACCAGTAGCTCCTCGTTCTCCCGGTCCAGGGTCTTCACCAGCATGTGGACAATGTTCTTGTTTCTCATCTTCAGCTCTGTCCTGGTGTCCTCAGCCAGGTTCAACAACAGGTACAGAGCAACTAGAGGAGAGGAGAAGGACAGAGATGCTAAATGCCCACTCAGCTACACAGGGGAGGAGGACAGAGATGCTAAATACCCACTCAGCTACACAGGGGAGGAGGACAGAGATGCTAAATACCCACTCAGCTACACGGGGGAGAAGGACAGAGATGCTAAATACCCACTCAGCTACACAGGGGAGGAGGACAGAGATGCTAAATGACCACTCAGCTACACAGGGGAGGAGGACAGAGATGTTGATGATGCCCTATGAATGGTAACTCTGAGCAACTGCTCCCTGGTACTGTGGGGTTATACTGGGGTTAGGGGTTATACTGGGGTTAGGGGTTATACTGGGGTTAGGGGTTATACTTGGGTTATACTGGGGTTAGACTGGGGTTAGGGGTTATACTGGGGTTAGACTGTGGGGTTAGAATGGGGTTAGGGGTTATACTGGGGTTATACCTGGGTTAGGGGTTATACTGGGGTTAGGGGTTATACTGGGGTTAGGGGTTATATTGGGGTTAGACTGGGGTTAGGGGTTAGACTGGGGTTAGGGGTTATACTGGGGTTAGGGGTTCGACTGGGGTTAGGGGTTATACTGGGGTTAGGGGTTAGACTATGGGGTTAAGGGTTATACTGTGGGGTTAAGGGTTATACTGTGGGGTTAAGGGTTATACTGTGGGGTTAAAGGTTATACTGTGGGGTTAAGGGTTATACTGTGGGGTTAAGGGTTATACTGTGGGGTTATACTGTGGGGTTAAGGGTTAGACTGTGGGGTTAAGGGTTATACTGTGGGGTTAAGGGTTCGACTGTGGGGTTAGACTGTGGGGTTAGGGGTTATACTGGGGTTAGGGGTTAGACTGGGGTTAGACTGGGGTTAGAATGGGGTTAGACTGGGGTTAGACTGGGGTTAGGGGTTAGACTGGGGTTAGGGGTTATACTGGGGTTAGGGGTTCGACTGGGGTTAGGGGTTATACTGGGGTTAGGGGTTAGACTGTGGGGTTAAGGGTTATACTGTGGGGTTAAGGGTTATACTGTGGGGTTAAGGGTTATACTGTGGGGTTAAAGGTTATACTGTGGGGTTAAGGGTTATACTGTGGGGTTAAGGGTTATACTGTGGGGTTATACTGTGGGGTTAAGGGTTAGACTGTGGGGTTAAGGGTTATACTGTGGGGTTAAGGGTTCGACTGTGGGGTTAGACTGTGGGGTTAGGGGTTATACTGGGGTTAGGGGTTAGACTGGGGTTAGACTGGGGTTAGAATGGGGTTAGACTGGGGTTAGACTGGGGTTAGGGGTTAGACTGGGGTTAGGGGTTATACTGGGGTTAGGGGTTATACTGGGGTTGGAGCTTATACTGGGGTTAGGGGTTATACTGGGGTTGGAGCTTATACTGGGGTTAGGGGTTAGACTGGGGTTAGGGGTTATACTGGGGTTAGGGGTTATACTGGGGTTAGACTGGGGTTAGGGGTTAGACTGGGGTTAGGGGTTATACTGGGGTTAGGGGTTATACTGGGGTTAGACTGGGGTTAGGGGTTATACTGGGGTTAGGGGTTATACTGGGGTTAGGGGTTATACTGGGGTTAGGGGTTATACTGGGTGTTACGAACCTCTTTGGCCCAGCGGTCTAGGGGGGATGGATACGAGACCCGTAACATAAATCATGCAAATTATAATCGTGACATGTAACAGTGAGAACCAAAAACCACAGACAACTGAAATCTACCGTCAAACTCAAAAGGTTTATTTTAAACACACGGTAAAGGGGTGTGGGAAAAGGGGCTGAGCTGGACCCAAGCAACGAAACAATAATCCAAAACCACCCCTAAGCTAGACTAGCCTATTTCAACAACAGCTAGCTAACTAACCAAAAATACAGTGGGTGGTCCGCCCAGTTCTAACTATGGTACTTAGACACAGTATTCCTACGGGTAATGTATGCCCATGGGCGACTTGTCTTGGTACCCCCTTTTCCCACCAAACAAACAAACAGTCAAATAACAAAACAATACTCACAGGATTACCGGACAAATGTGACATGTAGTTTGCAAAAACAAAAGAGATCAATACAGAGAGAGAGAGACACGGGGAGATAGAGATTGGACACAAGAGCGAATGAGCACAAAGATTGATCACAGAGTGAGAATGAGCTCGCGAGATAAAAATGAGCTCTGGGAGAAAACAACTGACTGGGTTTTTAAACCAAGGGAAAGGGACTGTGATTGGTTGAGGGAGAAGGAACAGGTGTCTTCTGATTGGGGACTGATGATTGTCACCTGTGATGGGGAGAAGGAGAGAAAAGAAACACACAGGATACACACTTGTATCCGTAACACTCCCACCCTTAAAAGAGCAACCCCCAGGGGGGATTGCGACTAAAAGTATGTACACAGTTTATACAAAAGTATCTACAATGAATACTCACAAAATCAAAGTCAATCTTCCGAAACATACAAAAATTATTACACACGAGACAAAGCATCTGCTAACATATTTTCAGAACCCTTTTTGTGGCAAATCTCCAAATTATAATTTTGTACAATAAGAGCCCAACGCATAAGGCGCTGGTTCTGGTTGTACATACGGTGGAGAAACACTAAGGGGTTATGGTCCGTATATACAGTCACAGGTAGGGCACTAGACCCTATGTACACCTCAAAATATTGCAGAGCTAACAACAACGCTAGAGCTTCTTGCTCGATGGTGGCATAGTTTGTCTGACATTTGTTAAATTTTCTGGAGAAATAACACACCGGATGATCCAGTCCACTCTTGTCCTGCTGAAGTAGAACAGCACCAGCACCTCTGGCACTAGCATCTACCTCAAGTTTAAATGGTTTTTCAAAATACGGAGCTGCAAGTACAGGGGTATTACATAATAGTGCTTTAGCAGTTTCAAAAGCTACCTTACAGTCCGGGGACCACACAAACGATCTTGCCGGACTGAGCAAATCGGTCAATGGAGCAACTACCGCAGAGAAGTTTTTACAGAAGCTACGGTAGTAGCCAACCATCCCCAAAAAGCGGCGTAGCTCTCGTCTGGTGGTAGGCGCAGGGAATGCAGTGATAGCCAAGACCTTAGCATCAACAGGGCGCACCTGTCCATGGCCTACCTCTTTGCCGAGATAGGTAACAGTGGCCTTCCCAAACTCGCACTTTGCCAAGTTCAGGGTTAAAGAAGCAGCGGCCAAACGTTCACATACTACCCTTAGAGAGTTAACATGATCTGTCCACTCAGATGAATAAATCACTAGATCATCTAGATATGCACTACAATTAGGAACGCCAGCTAATACGGTGTTAACCAGTCGTTGAAAAGTGGCTGGTGCATTTCGCATCCCAAAAGCCATGACAGAGTATTGTAGGAAGTTGTCTGGGGTAACAAAGGCAGAAATCTCAGAAGCACGTGAGGTTAACGGAACCTGCCAGTAACCTTTTAAGAGGTCCAACTTAGTTACATAAGTAGCAGCACCAACAGTGTCAATACAGTCGTCCAGTCTGGGTAACGGGAAAGAATCTGGCAATGTGACAGAATTTACCTTTCGATAATCCGTACATAACCTGGACGTACCATCAGGTTTAGGAACCAGAATGCAAGGAGAACTCCAAGGGCTTGAACTTGGCGTGGCCAGGTCATTTTCCAACAAATATTTCACTTCATCCCTCATTATCTTCCTCTTAGAAGCATTGACACGATATGGGTGTTGCTTGATAGGGGCAGCATTTCCAACATTAATGTCATGTTCCAACACATTTGTGCGAGTAGGAACGTCATTAAAGAGACATGGAAAACTGTGGAGTAGCCTCACAATATCGTCGGCCTGTCCTTCCGTTAAGTGAACCAGACCTGACTGGAGAGACATCAGCATTTCTGAGTTGGGCAATCTAACACACTGCTGCTGAGTATTGCGCAACTCCAATCCATCTCCATCAACATCATCAATATGACAGTCCACTATCATAGCCGTAGAAGCAGCAGAAATAGCAGTAACTTCCGCTGTGGTTGAACCATCTACCTGGGTGATGGGTCGGGTTTGGTATGCTTTCAACATGTTAATGTGGCACACACGAGATTGCCGTTTTCTATCAGGAGTTTGAAGCACATAATCAGTTTCACTTAACTTCTTTTCAATCAAATAAGGACCAGAGAAACGAGCTGACAGTGAAGATCCTGGAACAGGCAATAACACCAGCACTTGGTCACCTGGCTGTAGTGGACGAGAAACAGCCTGTTTATCATAGTGTCTTTTCATACTTGTTTGTGAGGAAGACAGAGCTTCCTTAGCGAGAGCACAGGCTTGGTGTAGGCGCTCACGAAAGCGACTAACGTAGTCCAACACATTCTCTTCTTCCGTACACAACTCTTGGGACAAAAACTGTTCTTTAAGGACTTTCATTGGTCCTCTCACTGTGTGACCAAACACTAGTTCAGCTGGGCTGAACCCTAGGGACTCCTGTACAGTTTCACGAGCAGCAAACAAAACTAGAGGAACTCCCTCATCCCAATCTTTCTCAGATTCCAAACAATATTTACGTAGCATAGACTTCAGTGTCTGATGCCATCGTTCAAGCGCACCCTGAGACTCTGGGTGATATGCGCTTGATACACGGTGCGCAACTGACAAGGATTTTAACACCTGCTTGAAGAGCTTTGACAGGAAATTTGTACCTTGATCAGTTTGTACCACCTTAGGTAACCCGAATGTCGTGAAGAACTTAATTAAGGCTTTACTCACCACTGGAGCTGTAATCCTTCTCAGAGGAATGGCTTCGGGGTATCTTGTTGCCATACACATTATCGTTAACAGAAACTGGTTACCCGATTTTGTCTTCGGTAACGGTCCAACACAATCAACCACCACATGTTCAAATGGTTCACCTATGACAGGTATAGGACAAAGAGGAGCAGGAGGAATAACCTGATTTGGTTTTCCTGTAACCTGACATGTGTGACATGTCCGACAGAACTGAGCCACATCTTGTTTTAAACCTGGCCAAAAGAAATGTCGAAGGATCCGATCATAAGTCTTCGTGATCCCTAAGTGTCCAGACCACTGGTGATCATGAGCAAGGGATAACACATTGTGTCGAAAGGCTGTAGGAATCACTATTTGGTAAACAGCATTCCAATCTCCCTCCGCGCCACCATGGGATGTCCATTTACGCATGAGGAGATTACCATCAAGAAAGTAAGCCACATTCTTCTTCTTTACCTCTTCCAATGAGACAACACTAGAAAAACATTTAGCAAGCTTGTTGTCAACCTTCTGGTTAGCAATCAGCTGCTCACGAGTGACTGGTAACTGTATTGCCTCAGCAATAAGTTCAACATACTTCGATTCTTCCCTTGTCTGTTTGTCAGAGGTGATCAGCTTCGCAGAGGTAGTACACAACCCATCCTCTTGATCATCTTCTTTGAACAGAACAGTGTTCGACAAATCTATCACGTCACCCACTTGTCTTGCCTGAGCACGAGTGACAGCACAAGCGGGGAACACATGGGGATAACTCTGTGCCAACTCATTGGAGAGAGAGTGGTCACTTTTATCCAACACTTCCAATACGGGTACTACCTTTCCTCCAGCAATATCGTTACCCATTATAAAGGTCACACCTTTTACTGGCAACATAGGACGTACCCCCACTCTGAATATTCCACTGATCAACTCAGAGTGTACATACACAAAGTGCAATGGCACTGGGACAAAACCCATTTCAATACCCTGAACTAACACACTGGAACCACAGTATGTATTGTCGGATAAGGGCAACACATCAGACAATATAAATGACTGTGCCGCACCAGTATCTCTAAGGATTTTAACAGGACGCTGAGATGCTTCGTCATTCGCTATGGACACAAACCCCTCGAAAATGAACGGTTCGTAACTGCGGTCGGGTACTGAGACTTTCAAACTACATTTACCCTGAGGCACTGGTTTCGTTTCAGACCTCACAACAGTACGAATTAGCCCAACACCTGTCGGCGGCTTTGCACGAATAGGCATCCCTTGTTTGCGTTTTAGTAGGAAGCAATCATTAATCATATGTCCCACTTTATGACAATAGAAACAGGGACGCTCATTTTTCTGGCGTGCTTGATATACTGCGGGCCGACCAGGACTAAAAGTAGGCAACTCAGTAGCTCTACTCTCAGTATGAGCCGAAAACACACTCTTGTGCGTCAACACAAACTCGTCTGCCAACACAGACGCTTCTGACAGGGAGGATACTTTCTGTTCATTTAGGTATACTACAATGCGTTCGGGTAAACAATTTTTAAACTCTTCCAACAAAATTAACTCCCGGAGAGAGTTGAAATTAGTTACCTTACTAGCAGCATGCCATTTATCAAACAGATTTCCCTTGTCTCTAGCAAACTCCACATAAGTCTTATTAGAAGACTTTCTATGAGACCTAAATCTCTGTCGGTATGCCTCAGGCACAAGCTCATAAGCGCGAAGAACGGTAGCTTTGACCACTTCATAGTTCAAACTATCTTCCAGAGGTAGCGCTGATAAAACCTCTTGGGCTTTACCAGTTAATTTACATTGTAGCAATAAACACCATACTTCTTCAGGCCATTTCAAGGCTACAGCTATACGTTCAAACACACAAAAATAGGAGTCAACCTCTGACTCTCTAAACAAAGGTACTAAGGCAATCTGCCTACTAATGTCAAACGTGTTGGAAGCTACAGCTGGTGAGGACGACTCACTAACAGGCACAGTAGGAACGAAGGCTAGCCTCGCTGTCTCTGCTTCCAGTTCCATTTGGCGCATTTTGAAATCCATCTGCCGCTGTTCTCTTTCTTTTTCAGCCTCTATTTTACAGATTTCCAACTGCCGCTGTTCTCTTTCTTTTTCTGCCTCAAGTTTACACATTTCTAACTGGAGATTTTCTCGCCTAATTTGGGCTCTCTCTTCTGCCTCCAGTTGAAACTGTATAGAACGGACATCCCTTCTGGCATCACCAGTTGACAGTGGGGAGAGTGGATCAAAACGGGGCAATGTAGCTGGAGCTTTAGCCTCGCCTTCGGTCTCAGACACCGACGGGCTTACAGGAGCAGCAACATCCCCTACAGGGGTAGTAGGTTCAGGCAGCGGTAACACAAGCACCTCCTCTTCTAACAATACATTTAACACTAGTTTCTTAACCTCCGCCTTAACTAAATTGTGCGAAATAGACAATGAATAATGGTCAGCCAAGGTCATTAAATCACTTTTACGACACTTATTAAACACCTCCCACAAAGGGTTATCCAAAAAGGATTTCAACTCAAAAGTAGCCATCTTGAACTACTACCAAACACAAAAGCCAACAAATAGCAAACACTAATGCTTATGACGCTCAACACTGACTAACCACACAATAACAATCTGCATGAGCGGTATGGGCGTCAGTAATGACAGATCCCGGATGAGTCCCCACTTATGTTACGAACCTCTTTGGCCCAGCGGTCTAGGGGGGATGGATACGAGACCCGTAACATAAATCATGCAAATTATAATCGTGACATGTAACAGTGAGAACCAAAAACCACAGACAACTGAAATCTACCGTCAAACTCAAAAGGTTTATTTTAAACACACGGTAAAGGGGTGTGGGAAAAGGGGCTGAGCTGGACCCAAGCAACGAAACAATAATCCAAAACCACCCCTAAGCTAGACTAGCCTATTTCAACAACAGCTAGCTAACTAACCAAAAATACAGTGGGTGGTCCGCCCAGTTCTAACTATGGTACTTAGACACAGTATTCCTACGGGTAATGTATGCCCATGGGCGACTTGTCTTGGTACCCCCTTTTCCCACCAAACAAACAAACAGTCAAATAACAAAACAATACTCACAGGATTACCGGACAAATGTGACATGTAGTTTGCAAAAACAAAAGAGATCAATACAGAGAGAGAGAGACACGGGGAGATAGAGATTGGACACAAGAGCGAATGAGCACAAAGATTGATCACAGAGTGAGAATGAGCTCGCGAGATAAAAATGAGCTCTGGGAGAAAACAACTGACTGGGTTTTTAAACCAAGGGAAAGGGACTGTGATTGGTTGAGGGAGAAGGAACAGGTGTCTTCTGATTGGGGACTGATGATTGTCACCTGTGATGGGGAGAAGGAGAGAAAAGAAACACACAGGATACACACTTGTATCCGTAACACTGGGGTTATACTGGGGTTAGGGCTTATACTGGGGTAAGGGGTTATACTGGGGTTAGGGGTTATACTGGGGTTAGGGGTTATACTGGGGTTAGGGGTTAGACTGGGGTTAGGGGTTAGACTGGGGTTAGGGGTTATACTGGGGTTAGGGGTTATACTGGGGTTAGACTTGGGTTAGGGGTTATACTGGGTTTAGACAGGGGGTTAAGGGTTATACTGGGGTTAGGGGTTATACTGGGGTTAGACTGGGGTTAGGGGTTATACTGGGGTTAGGGGTTATACTGGGGTTAGGGGTTATACTGGGGTTAGGGGTTAGACTGGGGTTAGGGGTTATACTGGGGTTAGGGGTTATACTGGGGTTAGACTTGGGTTAGGGGTTATACTGGGTTTAGACGGGGTTAAGGGTTATACTGGGGTTAGAGGTTATACTGGGGTTAGACTGGGGTTAGGGGTTATACTGGGGTTAGGGGTTATACTGGGGTTATACTGGGGTTAGGGGTTATACTGGGGTTAGGGGTTACACTGGGGTTAGGGGTTATACTGGGGTTAGGGGTTAGACTGGGGTTAGGGGTTAGACTGGGGTTAGGGGTTATACTGGGGTTAGGGGTTAGACTGGGGTTAGGGGTTAGACTGTGGGGTTAGGGGTTATACTGTGGGGTTAAGGGTTAGACTGTGGGTTTAAGGGTTATACTGTGGGGTTAAGGGTTATACAGTGGGGTTAAGGGTTAGACTGTGGGGTTAGGGGTTAGACTGTGGGGTTAGGGGTTATACTGGGGTTAGGGGTTAGACTGGGGTTAGACTGGGGTTAGGGGTTAACTGGGGTTAGGGGTTAGACTGGGGTTAGGGGTTATACTGGGGTTAGGGGTTAGACTGGGGTTAAGGGTTAGACTGGGGTTAGGGGTTATACTGGGGTTAGGGGTTATACTGGGGTTTACTGGGGTTAGACTGGGGTTAGGGGTTAGACTGGGGTTAGGGGTTACACTGGGGTTAGGGGTTATACTGGGGTTAACTGGGGTTAGGGGTTATACTGGGGTTAGACTGGGGTTAGGGGTTATACTGGGGTTAGGGGTTATACTGGGGTTAGGGGTTAAACTGGGGTTAGGGGTTATACTGGGGTTAGGGGTTATACTGGGGTTAGACTGGGGTTAGGGGTTATACTGGGGTTAGGGGTTATACTGGGGTTAGGGGTTCGACTCGGGTTAGGGGTTATACTGGGGTTAGACTGGGGTTAGGGGTTATACTGGGGTTAGGGGTTAGACTGTGGGGTTAATGGTTATACTGTGGGGTTAAGGGTTATACTGTGGGGTTAAGGGTTATACTGTGGGGTTAAGGGTTATACTGTGGGGTTAAGGGTTAGACTGTGGGGTTATACTGTGGGGTTAAGGGTTATACTGTGGGGTTAAAGGTTATACTGTTGGGGTAAGGGTTATACTGTGGGGTTAAAGGTTATACTGTGGGGTTAAGGGTTATACTGTGGGGTTAAGGGTTATACTGTGGGGTTATACTGTGAGGTTAAGGGTTATACTGTGGGGTTAAGGGTTATACTGTGGGGTTAAGGGTTATACTGTGGGGTTAAGGGTTAGACTGTGGGGTTAAGGGTTATACTGTGGGGTTAAGGGTTATACTGTGGGGTTAAGGGTTATACTGTAGGGTTAAGGGTTATATGGTGGGGTTAGGGGTTATACTGTGGGGTTAAAGGTTATACTGTGGGGTTATACTGTGGGGTTAAGGGTTATACTGTGGGGTTAAGGGTTAGACTGTGGGGTTAAGGGTTATACTGTGGGGTTAAGGGTTATACTGTGGGGTTAAAGGTTATACTGTGGGGTTATACTGTGGGGTTATACTGGGGTTAGGGGTTAGACTGTGGGGTTATACTGTGGGGTTAAGGGTTAGACTGTGGGGTTACACTGTGGGGTTAAGGGTTATACTGTGGGGTTAAGGGTTATACTGTGGGGTTAAGGGTTATACTGTGGGGTTAAGGGTTATACTGTGGGGTTATACTGTGGGGTTAAGGGTTATACTGTGGGGTTAAGGGTTATACTGTGGGTTTAAGGGTTATACTGTGGGGTTAATACTGTGGGGTTAAGGGTTATACTGTGGGGTTAAGGGTTATACTGTGGGGTTAGGGGTTATACTGTGGGGTTAAGGGTTATACTGTGGGGTTAAGGGTTATACTGTGGGGTTAAGGGTTAAATTGTGGGGTTAAGGGTTATACTGTGGGGTTAAAGGTTATACTGTGGGGTTATACTGTGGGGTTAAGGGTTATACTGTGGGGTTAAGGGTTAGACTATGGGGTTAAGGGTTATACTGTGGGGTTAAGGGTTATACTGTGGGGTTAAAGGTTAGACTGTGGGGTTATACTGTGGGGTTAAGGGTTATACTGTGGGGTTAAGGGTTAGACTGTGGGGTTAAGGGTTATACTGTGGGGTTAAGGGTTATACTGTGGGGTTAAAGGTTATACTGTGGGGTTATACTGTGGGGTTATACTGGGGTTAGGGGTTAGACTGTGGGGTTATACTGTGGGGTTAAGGGTTAGACTGTGGGGTTATATTGTAGGGTTAAGGGTTATACTGTGGGGTTAAAGGTTATACTGTGGGGTTAGACTGTGGGGTTAAAGGTTAAACTGTGGGGTTAGGGGTTATACTGTGGGGTTAAGGGTTATACTGTGGGGTTAAAGGTTATACTGTGGGGTTAAGGGTTATACTGTGGGGTTATACTGGGGTTAGGGGTTATACTGGGGTTAGGGGTTATACTGGGGTTAAGGGTTATACTGTAGGGTTAAGGGTTATACTGTGGGGTTAAAGGTTATACTGTGGGGTTAAAGGTTATACTGTGGGGTTATACTGGGGTTAGGGGTTATACTGGGGTTAGGGGTTATACTGGGGTTAAGGGTTATACTGTAGGGTTAAGGGTTATACTGTGGGGTTAAAGGTTATACTGTGGGGTTAGACTGTGGGGTTAAAGGTTAAACTGTGGGGTTAAGGGTTATACTGTGGGGTTAGACTGTGGGGTTTAAAGGTTATACTGTGGGGTTAGGGGTTATACTGTGGGGTTAAGGGTTATACTGTGGGGTTAAAGGTTATACTGTGGGGTTAAAGGTTATACTGTGGGGTTAAGGGTTATACTGTGGGGTTATACTGGGGTTAGGGGTTATACTGGGGTTAAGGGTTATACTGTAGGGTTAAGGGTTATACTGTAGGGTTAAGGGTTATACTGTGGGGTTAAAGGTTATACTGTGGGGTTATACTGTGGGGTTAAGGGTTATACTGTGGGGTTAAGGGTTATACTGTGGGGTTAGGGGTTATACTGGGGTTATACTGGGGTTAGGGGTTATACTGGGGTTAGGGGTTACACTGGGGTTAGGGGTTATACTGGGGTTAGGGGTTATACTGGGGTTATACTGGGGTTAGGGGTTAGACTGGGGTTAGGGGTTAGACTGGGGTTAGGGGTTATACTGGGGTTAGGGGTTAGACTGGGGTTAGGGGTTAGACTGTGGGGTTAGGGGTTATACTGGGGTTAGGGGTTATACTGTGGGGTTAAGGGTTAGACTGTGGGGTTAAGGGTTATACTGTGGGGTTAAGGGTTATACAGTGGGGTTAAGGGTTAGACTGTGGGGTTAGGGGTTAGACTGTGGGGTTAGGGGTTATACTGGGGTTAGGGGTTAGACTGGGGTTAGACTGGGGTTAGGGGTTAACTGGGGTTAGGGGTTAGACTGGGGTTAGGGGTTATACTGGGGTTAGGGGTTAGACTGGGGTTAAGGGTTAGACTGGGGTTAGGGGTTATACTGGGGTTAGGGGTTATACTGGGGTTTACTGGGGTTAGACTGGGGTTAGGGGTTAGACTGGGGTTAGGGGTTACACTGGGGTTAGGGGTTATACTGGGGTTAACTGGGGTTAGGGGTTATACTGGGGTTAGACTGGGGTTAGGGGTTATACTGGGGTTAGGGGTTATACTGGGGTTAGGGGTTAAACTGGGGTTAGGGGTTATACTGGGGTTAGGGGTTATACTGGGGTTAGACTGGGGTTAGGGGTTATACTGGGGTTAGGGGTTATACTGGGGTTAGGGGTTCGACTCGGGTTAGGGGTTATACTGGGGTTAGACTGGGGTTAGGGGTTATACTGGGGTTAGGGGTTAGACTGTGGGGTTAATGGTTATACTGTGGGGTTAAGGGTTATACTGTGGGGTTAAGGGTTATACTGTGGGGTTAAGGGTTATACTGTGGGGTTAAGGGTTATACTGTGGGGTTAAGGGTTAGACTGTGGGGTTATACTGTGGGGTTAAGGGTTATACTGTGGGGTTAAAGGTTATACTGTTGGGGTAAGGGTTATACTGTGGGGTTAAAGGTTATACTGTGGGGTTAAGGGTTATACTGTGGGGTTAAGGGTTATACTGTGGGGTTATACTGTGAGGTTAAGGGTTATACTGTGGGGTTAAGGGTTATACTGTGGGGTTAAGGGTTATACTGTGGGGTTAAGGGTTAGACTGTGGGGTTAAGGGTTATACTGTGGGGTTAAGGGTTATACTGTGGGGTTAAGGGTTATACTGTAGGGTTAAGGGTTATATGGTGGGGTTAGGGGTTATACTGTGGGGTTAAAGGTTATACTGTGGGGTTATACTGTGGGGTTAAGGGTTATACTGTGGGGTTAAGGGTTAGACTGTGGGGTTAAGGGTTATACTGTGGGGTTAAGGGTTATACTGTGCGGTTAAAGGTTATACTGTGGGGTTATACTGTGGGGTTATACTGGGGTTAGGGGTTAGACTGTGGGGTTATACTGTGGGGTTAAGGGTTAGACTGTGGGGTTACACTGTGGGGTTAAGGGTTATACTGTGGGGTTAAGGGTTATACTGTGGGGTTAAGGGTTATACTGTGGGGTTAAGGGTTATACTGTGGGGTTATACTGTGGGGTTAAGGGTTATACTGTGGGGTTAAGGGTTATACTGTGGGTTTAAGGGTTATACTGTGGGGTTAATACTGTGGGGTTAAGGGTTATACTGTGGGGTTAAGGGTTATACTGTGGGGTTAGGGGTTATACTGTGGGGTTAAGGGTTATACTGTGGGGTTAAGGGTTATACTGTGGGGTTAAGGGTTAAATTGTGGGGTTAAGGGTTATACTGTGGGGTTAAAGGTTATACTGTGGGGTTATACTGTGGGGTTAAGGGTTATACTGTGGGGTTAAGGGTTAGACTATGGGGTTAAGGGTTATACTGTGGGGTTAAGGGTTATACTGTGGGGTTAAAGGTTAGACTGTGGGGTTATACTGTGGGGTTAAGGGTTATACTGTGGGGTTAAGGGTTAGACTGTGGGGTTAAGGGTTATACTGTGGGGTTAAGGGTTATACTGTGGGGTTAAAGGTTATACTGTGGGGTTATACTGTGGGGTTATACTGGGGTTAGGGGTTAGACTGTGGGGTTATACTGTGGGGTTAAGGGTTAGACTGTGGGGTTATATTGTAGGGTTAAGGGTTATACTGTGGGGTTAAAGGTTATACTGTGGGGTTAGACTGTGGGGTTAAAGGTTAAACTGTGGGGTTAGGGGTTATACTGTGGGGTTAAGGGTTATACTGTGGGGTTAAAGGTTATACTGTGGGGTTAAGGGTTATACTGTGGGGTTATACTGGGGTTAGGGGTTATACTGGGGTTAGGGGTTATACTGGGGTTAAGGGTTATACTGTAGGGTTATGGGTTATACTGTGGGGTTAAAGGTTATACTGTGGGGTTAAAGGTTATACTGTGGGGTTATACTGGGGTTAGGGGTTATACTGGGGTTAGGGGTTATACTGGGGTTAAGGGTTATACTGTAGGGTTAAGGGTTATACTGTGGGGTTAAAGGTTATACTGTGGGGTTAGACTGTGGGGTTAAAGGTTAAACTGTGGGGTTAAGGGTTATACTGTGGGGTTAGACTGTGGGGTTTAAAGGTTATACTGTGGGGTTAGGGGTTATACTGTGGGGTTAAGGGTTATACTGTGGGGTTAAAGGTTATACTGTGGGGTTAAAGGTTATACTGTGGGGTTAAGGGTTATACTGTGGGGTTATACTGGGGTTAGGGGTTATACTGGGGTTAGGGGTTATACTGGGGTTAAGGGTTATACTGTAGGGTTAAGGGTTATACTGTGGGGTTAAAGGTTATACTGTGGGGTTAAAGGTTATACTGTGGGGTTATACTGGGGTTAGGGGTTATACTGGGGTTAGGGGTTATACTGGGGTTAAGGGTTATACTGTAGGGTTAAGGGTTATACTGTGGGGTTAAAGGTTATACTGTGGGGTTAGACTGTGGGGTTAAAGGTTAAACTGTGGGGTTAAGGGTTATACTGTGGGGTTAGACTGTGGGGTTTAAAGGTTATACTGTGGGGTTAGGGGTTATACTGTGGGGTTAAGGGTTATACTGTGGGGTTAAAGGTTATACTGTGGGGTTAAAGGTTATACTGTGGGGTTAAGGGTTATACTGTGGGGTTATACTGGGGTTAGGGGTTATACTGGGGTTAAGGGTTATACTGTAGGGTTAAGGGTTATACTGTAGGGTTAAGGGTTATACTGTGGGGTTAAAGGTTATACTGTGGGGTTATACTGTGGGGTTAAGGGTTATACTGTGGGGTTAAGGGTTATACTGTGGGGTTAGGGGTTATACTGGGGTTATACTGGGGTTAGGGGTTATACTGGGGTTAGGGGTTACACTGGGGTTAGGGGTTATACTGGGGTTAGGGGTTATACTGGGGTTATACTGGGGTTAGGGGTTAGACTGGGGTTAGGGGTTAGACTGGGGTTAGGGGTTATACTGGGGTTAGGGGTTAGACTGGGGTTAGGGGTTAGACTGTGGGGTTAGGGGTTATACTGGGGTTAGGGGTTATACTGTGGGGTTAAGGGTTAGACTGTGGGGTTAAGGGTTATACTGTGGGGTTAAGGGTTATAAAGTGGGGTTAAGGGTTAGACTGTGGGGTTAGGGGTTAGACTGTGGGGTTAGGGATATACTGGGGTTAGGGGTTAGACTGGGGTTAGACTGGGGTTAGGGGTTAACTGGGGTTAGGGGTTAGACTGGGGTTAGGGGTTATACTGGGGTTAGGGGTTAGACTGGGGTTAAGGGTTAGACTGGGGTTAGGGGTTATACTGGGGTTAGGGGTTATACTGGGGTTTACTGGGGTTAGACTGGGGTTAGGGGTTAGACTGGGGTTAGGGGTTATACTGGGGTTTACTGGGGTTAGACTGGGGTTAGGGGTTAGACTGGGGTTAGGGGTTACACTGGGGTTAGGGGTTATACTGGGGTTAACTGGGGTTAGGGGTTATACTGGGGTTAGACTGGGGTTAGGGGTTATACTGGGGTTAGGGGTTATACTGGGGTTAGGGGTTAAACTGGGGTTAGGGGTTATACTGGGGTTAGGGGTT
Organism: Salmo salar; assembly: GCF_965601325.2. Classification (NCBI taxonomy): domain Eukaryota; kingdom Metazoa; phylum Chordata; class Actinopteri; order Salmoniformes; family Salmonidae; genus Salmo; species Salmo salar. The sequence continues at coordinate 57,865,985 of NC_138304.1, read as the reverse complement.
ATACTGGGGTTAGACTGGGGTTAGGGGTTATACTGGGGTTAGGGGTTATACTGGGGTTAGGGGTTCGACTCGGGTTAGGGGTTATACTGGGGTTAGACTGGGGTTAGGGGTTATACTGGGGTTAGGGGTTAGACTGTGGGGTTAATGGTTATACTGTGGGGTTAAGGGTTATACTGTGGGGTTAAGGGTTATACTGTGGGGTTAAGGGTTATACTGTGGGGTTAAGGGTTAGACTGTGGGGTTATACTGTGGGGTTAAGGGTTATACTGTGGGGTTAAAGGTTATACTGTTGGGGTAAGGGTTATACTGTGGGGTTAAAGGTTATACTGTGGGGTTAAGGGTTATACTGTGGGGTTAAGGGTTATACTGTGGGGTTATACTGTGAGGTTAAGGGTTATACTGTGGGGTTAAGGGTTATACTGTGGGGTTAAGGGTTATACTGTGGGGTTAAGGGTTAGACTGTGGGGTTAAGGGTTATACTGTGGGGTTAAGGGTTATACTGTGGGGTTAAGGGTTATACTGTAGGGTTAAGGGTTATATGGTGGGGTTAGCGGTTATACTGTGGGGTTAAAGGTTATACTGTGGGGTTATACTGTGGGGTTAAGGGTTATACTGTGGGGTTAAGGGTTAGACTGTGGGGTTAAGGGTTATACTGTGGGGTTAAGGGTTATACTGTGGGGTTAAAGGTTATACTGTGGGGTTATACTGTGGGGTTATACTGGGGTTAGGGGTTAGACTGTGGGGTTATACTGTGGGGTTAAGGGTTAGACTGTGGGGTTACACTGTGGGGTTAAGGGTTATACTGTGGGGTTAAGGGTTATACTGTGGGGTTAAGGGTTATACTGTGGGGTTAAGGGTTATACTGTGGGGTTATACTGTGGGGTTAAGGGTTATACTGTGGGGTTAAGGGTTATACTGTGGGTTTAAGGGTTATACTGTGGGGTTAATACTGTGGGGTTAAGGGTTATACTGTGGGGTTAAGGGTTATACTGTGGGGTTAGGGGTTATACTGTGGGGTTAAGGGTTATACTGTGGGGTTAAGGGTTATACTGTGGGGTTAAGGGTTAAATTGTGGGGTTAAGGGTTATACTGTGGGGTTAAAGGTTATACTGTGGGGTTATACTGTGGGGTTAAGGGTTATACTGTGGGGTTAAGGGTTAGACTATGGGGTTAAGGGTTATACTGTGGGGTTAAGGGTTATACTGTGGGGTTAAAGGTTAGACTGTGGGGTTATACTGTGGGGTTAAGGGTTATACTGTGGGGTTAAGGGTTAGACTGTGGGGTTAAGGGTTATACTGTGGGGTTAAGGGTTATACTGTGGGGTTAAAGGTTATACTGTGGGGTTATACTGTGGGGTTATACTGGGGTTAGGGGTTAGACTGTGGGGTTATACTGTGGGGTTAAGGGTTAGACTGTGGGGTTATATTGTAGGGTTAAGGGTTATACTGTGGGGTTAAAGGTTATACTGTGGGGTTAGACTGTGGGGTTAAAGGTTAAACTGTGGGGTTAGGGGTTATACTGTGGGGTTAAGGGTTATACTGTGGGGTTAAAGGTTATACTGTGGGGTTAAGGGTTATACTGTGGGGTTATACTGGGGTTAGGGGTTATACTGGGGTTAGGGGTTATACTGGGGTTAAGGGTTATACTGTAGGGTTAAGGGTTATACTGTGGGGTTAAAGGTTATACTGTGGGGTTAAAGGTTATACTGTGGGGTTATACTGGGGTTAGGGGTTATACTGGGGTTAGGGGTTATACTGGGGTTAAGGGTTATACTGTAGGGTTAAGGGTTATACTGTGGGGTTAAAGGTTATACTGTGGGGTTAGACTGTGGGGTTAAAGGTTAAACTGTGGGGTTAAGGGTTATACTGTGGGGTTAGACTGTGGGGTTTAAAGGTTATACTGTGGGGTTAGGGGTTATACTGTGGGGTTAAGGGTTATACTGTGGGGTTAAAGGTTATACTGTGGGGTTAAAGGTTATACTGTGGGGTTAAGGGTTATACTGTGGGGTTATACTGGGGTTAGGGGTTATACTGGGGTTAAGGGTTATACTGTAGGGTTAAGGGTTATACTGTAGGGTTAAGGGTTATACTGTGGGGTTAAAGGTTATACTGTGGGGTTATACTGTGGGGTTAAGGGTTATACTGTGGGGTTAAGAGTTATACTGTGGGGTTAAGGGTTATACTGTGGGGTTAAGGGTTATACTGTGGGGTTAAAGGTTAAACTGTGGGGTTAAGGGTTATACTGGTACCTCTCAGCAGCTGCTCCTGTTTTACCAGTAGTCCCTGGTACTTCTTAAAGGCCTTCTCATGTTCCTTCCTCAAGGCCTGGTTGTCAGGGTCGTCTTCACGTAGTTACAGTCAAGGAAGGGTTCTGACAGACTGACTGACCGCAACAGACAAGAGGGGTACATGGAGAACTGGCACACCATGGGATCGGCATCCATTCATTTCCCACCGCAAACGTTTAGTTCCCATCATACAGGAAACCCATTCATTTCCCACAGCAAACGTTTAGTTCCCATCATACAGGAAACCCATTCATTTCCCACAGCAAACGTTTAGTTCCCATCATACAGGAAACCCATTCATTTCCCACCGCAAACGTTTAGTTCCCATCATACAGGAAACCCATTCATTTCCCACCGCAAACGTTTAGTTCCCATCATACAGGAAACCCATTCATTTCCCACAGCAAACGTTTAGTTCCCATCATACAGGAAACCCATTCATGTCCCACAGCAAACGTTTAGTTCTCATCACATAGAAAACGTTTGTTGTAGGAAATGAATGGGTTGAGTTATCATCGCTTAGGAAACCCGTGCAGGGGTGTTCAATGTCAGTCCTAAACACTTCTAGTTTTCACCCTCTCCTAATCAGGGACAGATTCAGACCTGGGACACCAGGTGAGTGGAATTAACTACCAGGTAGAAACAAAAATCAGAGAACTGACATTGAACAGCCCTGCAGAGGAAATAAGTCTTCTAACCCAGACGATAACCCAGACCCTAACCCAGACCCTAACCCAGACCATAAAGCCTAACCCAGACCCTAACCCAGACCATAAACCCTGACTCAGACCCAGACCTTAACCCAGACCATAAACCCGAACCCAGACCTTAGCCCAGACCCAGACCATAAACCCTAACCCAGACCTTAGCCCAGACCCAGACCATAAACCCTAACCCAGACCATCAACCCTAACCCAGACCATAAACCCGAACCCAGAACCTAAACCCTAACCCAGACCCTAAACCAGACCCAGACCATAAACCCTAACCCAGACCCTAACCCAGACCATAAACCCTAACCCAGAACCTAACCCAGACCCTAACCCAGACCATAAACCCTAACCCAGAACCTAACCCAGACCATAAACCCTAACCCAGAACCTAACCCAGACCCTAACCCAGACCATAAACCCTAACCCAGACCCTAACCCAGACCATAAACCCTAACTCAGACCCTAACCCAGACCCAGAACCTAACCCAGACCATAAACCCTAACTCAGACCATAAACCCTAACCCAGACCCTAACCCAGACCCAGAACCTAACCCAGACCCTAACCCAGACCATAAACCCTAACCCTAACCCAGAACCTAACCCAGAACCTAAACCCTAACACAGACCCTAACCCTAACCCAGACCATAAACCCTAACCCAGAACCTAAACCCTAACACAGACCCTAACCCAAACCATAAACCCTAACCCAGAACCTAACCCAGACCATAAACCCTAACCCAGAACCTAACCCAGACCCTAACCCATACCATAAACCCTAACACAGACCCTAACCCTAACCCAGAACCTAACCCAGACCCAGAACCTAACCCAGAACCTAACCCAGACACTAACCCAGACCCAGAACCTAACCCAGAACCTGAAGTGAAGGATATATGTCTTGGTCTTCTTCTGCAGTTCGTCCTGCCAGAGGTCGTATCTCTTCAGTTCGTGTTCGATGACATTCATACACAGAGCTCCGATTTTATAGTGGGTCACCAGCCCATGGAACTGGGAGAAACTACACGGAGATAGAAGGTTTAGGGTTACAGGATTAATACTGATATACTAGACTAAATATACTATAGGGTTAGAGGATTAATACTGAAATACTAGAATAAATATACTATAGGGTTAGAGGATTAATACTGATATACTAGACTAAATATACTATAGGGTTACAGGATTAATACTGATATACTAGACTAAATATACTATAGGGTTACAGGATTAATACTGATATACTATAGGGATACAGGATTAATACTGATTTACTATAGGGTTACAGGATTAATACTGATATACTATAGGGTTAGAGGATTAATACTGATATACTATAGGGTTACAGGATTAATACTGATATAATATAGGGTTACAGGATTAATACTGATATAATATAGGGTTACAGGATTAATACTGATATACTAGACTAAATATACTATAGGGTTAGAGGATTAATACTGATATACTATAGTATAGGTCAACTGTAGGCCATGGAACTGGGAGAAAGTGGGGACAGAAACAGGGACAAGCCATTCATATACTGGAGGATCACTACCACCCAAATGGCACTCTATTTCCTGTATAATCAGTGGTGATATTTCCTGTATAATCAGTGGTGAGACTTCCTGTATAATCAGTGGTGATATTTCCTGTATAATCAGTAGTGATATTTCCTGTATAATCAGTGGTGATATTTCCTGTATAATCAGTGGAGATATTTCCTGTATAATCAGTGGTGATACTTCCTGTATAATCAGTGGTGATATTTCCTGTATAATCAGTAGTGATATTTCCTGTATAATCAGTGGTGATATTTCCTGTATAATCAGTGGTGATACTTCCTGAATAATCATTGGTGATATTTCCTGTATAATCAGTGATATGTCCTGTATAATCAGTGGTGATATTTCCTGTATAATCAGTGATATTTCCTGTATAATCAGTGGTGATATTTCCTGTATAATCAGTAGTGATATTTCCTGTATAATCAGTAGTGATATTTCCTGTATAATCAGTGGTGATATTTCCTGTATAATCAGTGGTGAGACTTCCTGTATAATCAGTGGTGATATTTCCTGTATAATCAGTAGTGATATTTCCTGTATAATCAGTGGTGATATTTCCTGTATAATCAGTGGAGATATTTCCTGTATAATCAGTGGTGATACTTCCTGTATAATCAGTGGTGATATTTCCTGTATAATCAGTAGTGATATTTCCTGTATAATCAGTGGTGATATTTCCTGTATAATCAGTGGTGATACTTCCTGAATAATCATTGGTGATATTTCCTGTATAATCAGTGATATGTCCTGTATAATCAGTGGTGATATTTCCTGTATAATCAGTGATATTTCCTGTATAATCAGTGGTGATATTTCCTGTATAATCAGTAGTGATATTTCCTGTATAATCAGTAGTGATATTTCCTGTATAATCAGTGGTGATATTTCCTGTATAAACAGTGGTGATATTTCCTGTATAATCAGTGGTGATATTTCCTGTATAATCAGTGGTGATATTTCCTGTATAATCAGTGGTGATATTTCCTGTATAATCAGTAGTGATACTTCCTGTATAATCAGTAGTGATATTTCCTGTATAATCACTGATACTTCCTGTACAATCAGTGGTGATATTTCCTGTATAATCAGTGGTGAGACTTCCTGTATAATCAGTGGTGATATTTCCTGTATAATCAGTGGTGATATTTCCTGTATAATCAGTGGAGATATTTCCTGTATAATCAGTGGTGATACTTCCTGTATAATCAGTGATATGTCCTGTATAATCAGTGGTGATATTTCCTGTATAATCAGTAATATTTCCTGTATAATCAGTGGTGATATTTCCTGTATAATCAGTAGTGATATTTCCTGTATAATCAGTAGTGATATTTCCTGTATAATCAGTGGTGATATTTCCTGTATAAACAGTGGTGATATTTCCTGTATAATCAGTGGTGATATTTCCTGTATAATCAGTGGTGATATTTCCTGTATAATCAGTAGTGATATGTCCTGTATAATCAGTGGTGATATTTCCTGCATAATCAGTGGTAATATTTCCTGTATAATCAGTGGTGATATTTCCTGTATAATCAGTGGTGATACTTCCTGTATAAATCAGTGGTGATATTTCCTGTATAATCAGTGGTGATATTTCCTGTATAATCAGTGGTGATACTTCCTGTATAATCAGTGGTGATATTTCCAGTATAATCAGTGATATTTCCTGTATAATCAGTGATATTTCCTGTATAATCAGTGGTGATATTTCCTGTATAATCAGTGGTGATATTTCCTGTATAATCAGTGGTGATATTTCCTGTATAATCAGTAGTGATATTTCCTGTATAATCAGTGGTGATATTTCCTGTATAATCAGTGGTGATATTTCCTGTATAATCAGTGATATTTCCTGTATAATCAGTGGTGATATTTCCTGTATAATCAGTGATATTTCCTGTATAATCAGTGGTGATATTTCCTGTATAATCAGTGGTGATATTTCCTGTATAATCAGTGGTGATATTTCCTGTATAATCAGTGGTGATATTTCCTGTATAATCAGTAGTGATATTTCCTGTATAATCAGTGGTGATACTTCCTGTATAAATCAGTGGTGATATTTCCTGTATAATCAGTGGTGATATTTCCTGTATAATCAGTGGTGATACTTCCTGTATAATCAGTGGTGATATTTCCAGTATAATCAGTGATATTTCCTGTATAATCAGTGATATTTCCTGTATAATCAGTGGTGATATTTCCTGTATAATCAGTGGTGATATTTCCTGTATAATCAGTCATATTTCCTGTATAATCAGTGGTGATATTTCCTGTATAATCAGTGGTGATATTTCCTGAATAATCAGTGGTGATATTTCCTGTATAATCAGTGGTGATATTTCCTGTATAATCAGTAGTGATATTTCCTGTATAATCAGTGGTGATATTTCCTGTATAATCAGTGGTGATATTTCCTGTATAATCAGTGGTGATATTTCCTGTATAATCAGTGATATGTCCTGTATAATCAGCGGTGATATTTCCTGTATAATCAGTGATATTTCCTGTATAATCAGTGGTGATATTTCCTGAATAATCAGTGGTGATATTTCCTGTATAATCAGTGGTGATATTTCCTGTATAATCAGTAGTGATATTTCCTGTATAATCATTGGTGATATTTCCTGTATAATTAGTGGTGATATTTCCTGTATAATCAGTAGTGATATTTCCTGTATAATAGGGGGTGATATTTCCTGTATAATCAGTGGTGATACTTCCTGTATAATCAGTGGTGATACTTTCTGTATAATCAGTGGTGATATTTCCTGTATAATCAGTGGTGATATTTCCTGTATAATCAGTGGTGATATTTCCTGTATAATCAGTGGTATTTCCTGTATAATCAGTGATATTTCCTGTATAATCAGTGGTGATATGTCCTGTATAATCAGTGGTGATATTTCCTGTATAATCAGTGGTGATATTTCCTGTATAATCAGTAGTGATATTTCCTGTATAATCAGTGGTGATATTTCCTGTATAATCGGTGGAGATACCTCCTGTATAAATTAGTGGTGATATTTCCTGTATAATCAGTGATATTTCCTGTATAATCAGTGATATTTCCTGTATAATCAGTGGTGATATGTCCTGTATAATCAGTGGTGATATTTCCTGTATAATCAGTGATATTTCCTGTATAATCAGTGGTGATATTTCCTGTATAATCAGTGGTGATATTTCCTGTATAATCAGTGGTGATACTTCCTGTATAATCAGTGGTGATATTTCCTATACAATCAGTAGTGATATTTCCTGTATAAACAGGGGTGATATTTCCTGTATAATCAGTGGTGATATTTCCTGTATAATCAGTGGTGATATTTCCTGTATAATCAGTAGTGATATTTCCTGTATAATCAGTGATATTTCCTGTATAATCAGTAGTGATATTTCCTGTATAATCAGTAGTGATATTTCCTGTATAATCAGTGGTGATACTTCCTGTATAATCAGTGGTGATATTTCCTGTATAATCAGTGATATGTCCTGTATAATCAGTGGTGATATTTCCTGCATAATCAGTGGTGATATTTCCTGTATAATCAGTGGTGATATTTCCTGTATAATCAGTGGTGATACTTCCTGTATAATCAGTGATATTTCCTGTATAATGAGTGGTGATATTTCCTGTATAATCAGTAGTGATATTTCCTGTATAATCAGTGGTGATACCTCCTGTATAAATTAGTGGTGATATTTACTGTATAATCAGTGGTGATATTTCCAGTATAATCAGTGGTGATACTTCCTGAATAATCATTGGTGATATTTCCTGTATAATCAGTGATATTTCCTGTATAATCAGTGGTGATATTTCCTGAATAATCAGTGGTGATATTTCCTGTATAATCAGTGGTGATATTTCCTGTATAATCAGTAGTGATATTTCCTGTATAATCAGTGGTGATATTTCCTGTATAATCAGTGGTGATATTTCCTGTATAATCAGTAGTGATATTTCCTGTATAATCAGTGGTGATATTTCCTGTATAATCAGTGGTGATACTTCCTGTATAATCAGTGGTGATACTTTCTGTATAATCAGTGGTGATATTTCCTGTATAATCAGTGATATTTCCTGTATAATCAGTGGTGATATTTCCTGTATAATCAGTGGTGATATTTCCTGTATAATCAGTGGTGATATTTCCTGTATAATCAGTGATATTTCCTATATAATCAGTGGTGATCTTTCCTGTATAATCAGTGGTGATATTTCCAGTATAATCAGTGATATTTCCTGTATAATCAGTGATATTTCCTGTATAATCAGTGGTGATATTTCCTGTATAATCAGTGGTGATATTTCCTGTATAATCAGTGGTGATATTTCCTGTATAATCAGTAGTGATATTTCCTATATAATCAGTGGTGATATTTCCTGTATAATCAGTGGTGATATTTCCTGTATAATCAGTGATATTTCCTGTATAATCAGTGGTGATATTTCCTGTATAATCAGTGATATTTCCTGTATAATCAGTGGTGATATTTCCTGTATAATCAGTGGTGATATTTCCTGTATAATCAGTGGTGATATTTCCTGTATAATCAGTGGTGATATTTCCTGTATAATCAGTGGTGATATTTCCTGTATAATCAGTAGTGATATTTCCTGTATAATCAGTGGTGATACTTCCTGTATAAATCAGTGGTGATATTTCCTGTATAATCAGTGGTGATATTTCCTGTATAATCAGTGGTGATACTTCCTGTATAATCAGTGGTGATATTTCCAGTATAATCAGTGATATTTCCTGTATAATCAGTGATATTTCCTGTATAATCAGTGGTGATATTTCCTGTATAATCAGTGGTGATATTTCCTGTATAATCAGTGATATTTCCTGTATAATCAGTGGTGATATTTCCTGTATAATCAGTGGTGATATTTCCTGAATAATCAGTGGTGATATTTCCTGTATAATCAGTGGTGATATTTCATGTATAATCAGTAGTGATATTTCCTGTATAATCAGTGGTGATATTTCCTGTATAATCAGTGGTGATATTTCCTGTATAATCAGTGGTGATACTTCCTGAATAATCATTGGTGATATTTCCTGTATAATCAGTGATATGTCCTGTATAATCAGCGGTGATATTTCCTGTATAATCAGTGATATTTCCTGTATAATCAGTGGTGATATTTCCTGAATAATCAGTGGTTATATTTCCTGTATAATCAGTGGTGATATTTCCTGTATAATCAGTAGTGATATTTCCTGTATAATCATTGGTGATATTTCCTGTATAATCAGTGGTGATATTTCCTGTATAATCAGTAGTGATATTTCCTGTATAATAGGGGGTGATATTTCCTGTATAATCAGTGGTGATACTTCCTGTATAATCAGTGGTGATACTTTCTGTATAATCAGTGGTGATATTTCCTGTATAATCAGTGGTGATATTTCCTGTATAATCAGTGGTGATATTTCCTGTATAATCAGTGGTATTTCCTGTATAATCAGTGATATTTCCTGTATAATCAGTGGTGATATGTCCTGTATAATCAGTGGTGATATTTCCTGTATAATCAGTGGTGATATTTCCTGTATAATCAGTAGTGATATTTCCTGTATAATCAGTGGTGATATTTCCTGTATAATCAGTGGAGATACCTCCTGTATAAATTAGTGGTGATATTTCCTGTATAATCAGTGATATTTCCTGTATAATCAGTGATATTTCCTGTATAATCAGTGGTGATATGTCCTGTATAATCAGTGGTGATATTTCCTGTATAATCAGTGATATTTCCTGTATAATCAGTGGTGATATTTCCTGTATAATCAGTGGTGATATTTCCTGTATAATCAGTGGTGATACTTCCTGTATAATCAGTGGTGATATTTCCTGTACAATCAGTAGTGATATTTCCTGTATAAACAGGGGTGATATTTCCTGTATAATCAGTGGTGATATTTCCTGTATAATCAGTGGTGATATTTCCTGTATAATCAGTAGTGATATTTCCTGTATAATCAGTGATATTTCCTGTATAATCAGTAGTGATATTTCCTGTATAATCAGTAGTGATATTTCCTGTATAATCAGTGGTGATACTTCCTGTATAATCAGTGGTGATATTTCCTGTATAATCAGTGATATGTCCTGTATAATCAGTGGTGATATTTCCTGCATAATCAGTGGTGATATTTCCTGTATAATCAGTGGTGATATTTCCTGTATAATCAGTGGTGATACTTCCTGTATAATCAGTGATATTTCCTGTATAATGAGTGGTGATATTTCCTGTATAATCAGTAGTGATATTTCCTGTATAATCAGTGGTGATACCTCCTGTATAAATTAGTGGTGATATTTACTGTATAATCAGTGGTGATATTTCCAGTATAATCAGTGGTGATACTTCCTGAATAATCATTGGTGATATTTCCTGTATAATCAGTGATATGTCCTGTATAATCAGTGGTGATATTTCCTGTATAATCAGTGATATTTCCTGTATAATCAGTGGTGATATTTCCTGAATAATCAGTGGTGATATTTCCTGTATAATCAGTGGTGATATTTCCTGTATAATCAGTAGTGATATTTCCTGTATAATCAGTGGTGATATTTCCTGTATAATCAGTAGTGATATTTCCTGTATAATCAGTGGTGATATTTCCTGTATAATCAGTGGTGATACTTCCTGTATAATCAGTGGTGATACTTTCTGTATAATCAGTGGTGATATTTCCTGTATAATCAGTGATATTTCCTGTATAATCAGTGGTGATATTTCCTGTATAATCAGTGGTGATATTTCCTGTATAATCAGTGGTGATATTTCCTGTATAATCAGTGATATTTCCTATATAATCAGTGGTGATCTTTCCTGTATAATCAGTGGTGATATTTCCTGTATAATCAGTAGTGATATTTCCTGTATAATCAGTGGTGATATTTCCTGTATAATCAGTAGTGATATTTCCTGTATAATCAGTGGTGATATTTCCTGTATAATCAGTGGTGATACTTCCTGAATAATCATTGGTGATATTTCCTGTATAATCAGTGATATGTCCTGTATAATCAGTGGTGATATTTCCTGTATAATCAGTGATATTTCCTGTATAATCAGTGGTGATATTTCCTGAATAATCAGTGGTGATATTTCCTGTATAATCAGTAGTGATATTTCCTGTATAATCAGTAGTGATATTTCCTGTATAATCAGTGGTGATATTTCCTGTATAAACAGTGCTGATATTTCCTGTATAATCAGTGGTGATACTTCCTGTATAAATCAGTGGTGATATTTCCTGTATAATCAGTGGTGATATTTCCTGTATAATCAGTGGTGACATTTCCTGTATAATCAGTGATATTTCCTGTATAATCAGTAGTGATATTTCCTGTATAATCAGTGGTGATACTTCCTGTATTAATCAGTGGTGATACTTCCTGTATTAATCAGTGGTGATATTTCCTGTATAATCAGTAGTGATATGTCCTGTATAATCAGTGGTGATATTTCCTGCATAATCAGTGGTGATATTTCCTGTATAATCAGTGGTGATATTTCCTGTATAATCAGTGGTGATACTTCCTGTATAAATCAGTGGTGATATTTCCTGTATAATCAGTGGTGATATTTCCTGTATAATCAGTGGTGATACTTCCTGTATAATCAGTGGTGATATTTCCAGTATAATCAGTGATATTTCCTGTATAATCAGTGATATTTCCTGTATAATCAGTGGTGATATTTCCTGTATAATCAGTGGTGATATTTCCTGAATAATCAGTGGTGATATTTCCTGTATAATCAGTGGTGATATTTCCTGTATAATCAGTGGTGATATTTCCTGTATAATCAGTGGTGATATTTCCTGTATAATCAGTAGTGATATTTCCTGTATAAGCAGTGGTGATATTTCCTGTATAATCAGTGGTGATATTTCCTGTATAATCAGTGATATTTCCTGTATAATCAGTGGTGATATTTCCTGTATAATCAGTAGTGATATTTCCTGTATAATCAGTGATATTTCCTGTATAATGAGTGTTGATATTTCCTGTATAATCAGTAGTGATATTTCCTGTATAATCAGTGGTGATACCTCCTGTATAAATTAGTGGTGATATTTACTGTATAATCAGTGGTGATATTTCCTGTATAATCAGTGGTGATACTTCCTGAATAATCATTGGTGATATTTCCTGTATAATCAGTGATATGTCCTATATAATCAGTGGTGATATTTCCTGTATAATCAGTGATATTTCCTGTATAATCAGTGGTGATATTTCCTGAATAATCAGTGGTGATATTTCCTGTATAATCAGTGGTGATATTTCCTGTATAATCAGTGATATTTCCTGTATAATCAGTGGTGATATTTCCTGTATAATCAGTGATATTTCCTATATAATCAGTGGTGATCTTTCCTGTATAATCAGTGGTGATATTTCCTGTATAATCAGTAGTGATATTTCCTGTATAATCAGTGGTGATATTTCCTGTATAATCAGTGGTGATACTTCCTGAATAATCATTGGTGATATTTCCTGTATAATCAGTGATATGTCCTGTATAATCAGTGGTGATATTTCCTGTATAATCAGTGATATTTCCTGTATAATCAGTGGTGATATTTCCTGTATAATCAGTAGTGATATTTCCTGTATAATCAGTAGTGATATTTCCTGTATAATCAGTGGTGATATTTCCTGTATAAACAGTGGTGATATTTCCTGTATAATCAGTGGTGATATTTCCTGTATAATCAGTGGTGATATTTCCTGTATAATCAGTGGTGATATTTCCTGTATAATCAGTAGTGATACTTCCTGTATAATCAGTAGTGATATTTCCTGTATAATCACTGATACTTCCTGTACAATCAGTGGTGATATTTCCTGTATAATCAGTGGTGAGACTTCCTGTATAATCAGTGGTGATATTTCCTGTATAATCAGTGGTGATATTTCCTGTATAATCAGTGGAGATATTTCCTGTATAATCAGTGGTGATACTTCCTGTATAATCAGTGATATGTCCTGTATAATCAGTGGTGATATTTCCTGTATAATCAGTAATATTTCCTGTATAATCAGTGGTGATATTTCCTGTATAATCAGTAGTGATATTTCCTGTATAATCAGTAGTGATATTTCCTGTATAATCAGTGGTGATATTTCCTGTATAAACAGTGGTGATATTTCCTGTATAATCAGTGGTGATATTTCCTGTATAATCAGTGGTGATACTTCCTGTATAATCAGTGGTGATATTTCCAGTATAATCAGTGATATTTCCTGTATAATCAGTGATATTTCCTGTATAATCAGTGGTGATATTTCCTGTATAATCAGTGGTGATATTTCCTGTATAATCAGTGGTGATATTTCCTGTATAATCAGTAGTGATATTTCCTGTATAATCAGTGGTGATATTTCCTGTATAATCAGTGGTGATATTTCCTGTATAATCAGTGATATTTCCTGTATAATCAGTGGTGATATTTCCTGTATAATCAGTGATATTTCCTGTATAATCAGTGGTGATATTTCCTGTATAATCAGTGGTGATATTTCCTGTATAATCAGTGGTGATATTTCCTGTATAATCAGTGGTGATATTTCCTGTATAATCAGTGGTGATATTTCCTGTATAATCAGTAGTGATATTTCCTGTATAATCAGTGGTGATACTTCCTGTATAAATCAGTGGTGATATTTCCTGTATAATCAGTGGTGATATTTCCTGTATAATCAGTGGTGATACTTCCTGTATAATCAGTGGTGATATTTCCAGTATAATCAGTGATATTTCCTGTATAATCAGTGATATTTCCTGTATAATCAGTGGTGATATTTCCTGTATAATCAGTGGTGATATTTCCTGTATAATCAGTCATATTTCCTGTATAATCAGTGGTGATATTTCCTGTATAATCAGTGGTGATATTTCCTGAATAATCAGTGGTGATATTTCCTGTATAATCAGTGGTGATATTTCCTGTATAATCAGTAGTGATATTTCCTGTATAATCAGTGGTGATATTTCCTGTATAATCAGTGGTGATATTTCCTGTATAATCAGTGGTGATATTTCCTGTATAATCAGTGATATGTCCTGTATAATCAGCGGTGATATTTCCTGTATAATCAGTGATATTTCCTGTATAATCAGTGGTGATATTTCCTGAATAATCAGTGGTGATATTTCCTGTATAATCAGTGGTGATATTTCCTGTATAATCAGTAGTGATATTTCCTGTATAATCATTGGTGATATTTCCTGTATAATTAGTGGTGATATTTCCTGTATAATCAGTAGTGATATTTCCTGTATAATAGGGGGTGATATTTCCTGTATAATCAGTGGTGATACTTCCTGTATAATCAGTGGTGATACTTCCTGTATAATCAGTGGTGATACTTTCTGTATAATCAGTGGTGATATTTCCTGTATAATCAGTGGTGATATTTCCTGTATAATCAGTGGTGATATTTCCTGTATAATCAGTGGTATTTCCTGTATAATCAGTGATATTTCCTGTATAATCAGTGGTGATATGTCCTGTATAATCAGTGGTGATATTTCCTGTATAATCAGTGGTGATATTTCCTGTATAATCAGTAGTGATATTTCCTGTATAATCAGTGGTGATATTTCCTGTATAATCGGTGGAGATACCTCCTGTATAAATTAGTGGTGATATTTCCTGTATAATCAGTGATATTTCCTGTATAATCAGTGATATTTCCTGTATAATCAGTGGTGATATGTCCTGTATAATCAGTGGTGATATTTCCTGTATAATCAGTGATATTTCCTGTATAATCAGTGGTGATATTTCCTGTATAATCAGTGGTGATATTTCCTGTATAATCAGTGGTGATACTTCCTGTATAATCAGTGGTGATATTTCCTATACAATCAGTAGTGATATTTCCTGTATAAACAGGGGTGATATTTCCTGTATAATCAGTGGTGATATTTCCTGTATAATCAGTGGTGATATTTCCTGTATAATCAGTAGTGATATTTCCTGTATAATCAGTGATATTTCCTGTATAATCAGTAGTGATATTTCCTGTATAATCAGTAGTGATATTTCCTGTATAATCAGTGGTGATACTTCCTGTATAATCAGTGGTGATATTTCCTGTATAATCAGTGATATGTCCTGTATAATCAGTGGTGATATTTCCTGCATAATCAGTGGTGATATTTCCTGTATAATCAGTGGTGATATTTCCTGTATAATCAGTGGTGATACTTCCTGTATAATCAGTGATATTTCCTGTATAATGAGTGGTGATATTTCCTGTATAATCAGTAGTGATATTTCCTGTATAATCAGTGGTGATACCTCCTGTATAAATTAGTGGTGATATTTACTGTATAATCAGTGGTGATATTTCCAGTATAATCAGTGGTGATACTTCCTGAATAATCATTGGTGATATTTCCTGTATAATCAGTGATATTTCCTGTATAATCAGTGGTGATATTTCCTGAATAATCAGTGGTGATATTTCCTGTATAATCAGTGGTGATATTTCCTGTATAATCAGTAGTGATATTTCCTGTATAATCAGTGGTGATATTTCCTGTATAATCAGTGGTGATATTTCCTGTATAATCAGTAGTGATATTTCCTGTATAATCAGTGGTGATATTTCCTGTATAATCAGTGGTGATACTTCCTGTATAATCAGTGGTGATACTTTCTGTATAATCAGTGGTGATATTTCCTGTATAATCAGTGATATTTCCTGTATAATCAGTGGTGATATTTCCTGTATAATCAGTGGTGATATTTCCTGTATAATCAGTGGTGATATTTCCTGTATAATCAGTGATATTTCCTATATAATCAGTGGTGATCTTTCCTGTATAATCAGTGGTGATATTTCCAGTATAATCAGTGATATTTCCTGTATAATCAGTGATATTTCCTGTATAATCAGTGGTGATATTTCCTGTATAATCAGTGGTGATATTTCCTGTATAATCAGTGGTGATATTTCCTGTATAATCAGTAGTGATATTTCCTATATAATCAGTGGTGATATTTCCTGTATAATCAGTGGTGATATTTCCTGTATAATCAGTGATATTTCCTGTATAATCAGTGGTGATATTTCCTGTATAATCAGTGATATTTCCTGTATAATCAGTGGTGATATTTCCTGTATAATCAGTGGTGATATTTCCTGTATAATCAGTGGTGATATTTCCTGTATAATCAGTGGTGATATTTCCTGTATAATCAGTGGTGATATTTCCTGTATAATCAGTAGTGATATTTCCTGTATAATCAGTGGTGATACTTCCTGTATAAATCAGTGGTGATATTTCCTGTATAATCAGTGGTGATATTTCCTGTATAATCAGTGGTGATACTTCCTGTATAATCAGTGGTGATATTTCCAGTATAATCAGTGATATTTCCTGTATAATCAGTGATATTTCCTGTATAATCAGTGGTGATATTTCCTGTATAATCAGTGGTGATATTTCCTGTATAATCAGTGATATTTCCTGTATAATCAGTGGTGATATTTCCTGTATAATCAGTGGTGATATTTCCTGAATAATCAGTGGTGATATTTCCTGTATAATCAGTGGTGATATTTCATGTATAATCAGTAGTGATATTTCCTGTATAATCAGTGGTGATATTTCCTGTATAATCAGTGGTGATATTTCCTGTATAATCAGTGGTGATACTTCCTGAATAATCATTGGTGATATTTCCTGTATAATCAGTGATATGTCCTGTATAATCAGCGGTGATATTTCCTGTATAATCAGTGATATTTCCTGTATAATCAGTGGTGATATTTCCTGAATAATCAGTGGTTATATTTCCTGTATAATCAGTGGTGATATTTCCTGTATAATCAGTAGTGATATTTCCTGTATAATCATTGGTGATATTTCCTGTATAATCAGTGGTGATATTTCCTGTATAATCAGTAGTGATATTTCCTGTATAATAGGGGGTGATATTTCCTGTATAATCAGTGGTGATACTTCCTGTATAATCAGTGGTGATACTTTCTGTATAATCAGTGGTGATATTTCCTGTATAATCAGTGGTGATATTTCCTGTATAATCAGTGGTGATATTTCCTGTATAATCAGTGGTATTTCCTGTATAATCAGTGATATTTCCTGTATAATCAGTGGTGATATGTCCTGTATAATCAGTGGTGATATTTCCTGTATAATCAGTGGTGATATTTCCTGTATAATCAGTAGTGATATTTCCTGTATAATCAGTGGTGATATTTCCTGTATAATCAGTGGAGATACCTCCTGTATAAATTAGTGGTGATATTTCCTGTATAATCAGTGATATTTCCTGTATAATCAGTGATATTTCCTGTATAATCAGTGGTGATATGTCCTGTATAATCAGTGGTGATATTTCCTGTATAATCAGTGATATTTCCTGTATAATCAGTGGTGATATTTCCTGTATAATCAGTGGTGATATTTCCTGTATAATCAGTGGTGATACTTCCTGTATAATCAGTGGTGATATTTCCTGTACAATCAGTAGTGATATTTCCTGTATAAACAGGGGTGATATTTCCTGTATAATCAGTGGTGATATTTCCTGTATAATCAGTGGTGATATTTCCTGTATAATCAGTAGTGATATTTCCTGTATAATCAGTGATATTTCCTGTATAATCAGTAGTGATATTTCCTGTATAATCAGTAGTGATATTTCCTGTATAATCAGTGGTGATACTTCCTGTATAATCAGTGGTGATATTTCCTGTATAATCAGTGATATGTCCTGTATAATCAGTGGTGATATTTCCTGCATAATCAGTGGTGATATTTCCTGTATAATCAGTGGTGATATTTCCTGTATAATCAGTGGTGATACTTCCTGTATAATCAGTGATATTTCCTGTATAATGAGTGGTGATATTTCCTGTATAATCAGTAGTGATATTTCCTGTATAATCAGTGGTGATACCTCCTGTATAAATTAGTGGTGATATTTACTGTATAATCAGTGGTGATATTTCCAGTATAATCAGTGGTGATACTTCCTGAATAATCATTGGTGATATTTCCTGTATAATCAGTGATATGTCCTGTATAATCAGTGGTGATATTTCCTGTATAATCAGTGATATTTCCTGTATAATCAGTGGTGATATTTCCTGAATAATCAGTGGTGATATTTCCTGTATAATCAGTGGTGATATTTCCTGTATAATCAGTAGTGATATTTCCTGTATAATCAGTGGTGATATTTCCTGTATAATCAGTAGTGATATTTCCTGTATAATCAGTGGTGATATTTCCTGTATAATCAGTGGTGATACTTCCTGTATAATCAGTGGTGATACTTTCTGTATAATCAGTGGTGATATTTCCTGTATAATCAGTGATATTTCCTGTATAATCAGTGGTGATATTTCCTGTATAATCAGTGGTGATATTTCCTGTATAATCAGTGGTGATATTTCCTGTATAATCAGTGATATTTCCTATATAATCAGTGGTGATCTTTCCTGTATAATCAGTGGTGATATTTCCTGTATAATCAGTAGTGATATTTCCTGTATAATCAGTGGTGATATTTCCTGTATAATCAGTAGTGATATTTCCTGTATAATCAGTGGTGATATTTCCTGTATAATCAGTGGTGATACTTCCTGAATAATCATTGGTGATATTTCCTGTATAATCAGTGATATGTCCTGTATAATCAGTGGTGATATTTCCTGTATAATCAGTGATATTTCCTGTATAATCAGTGGTGATATTTCCTGAATAATCAGTGGTGATATTTCCTGTATAATCAGTAGTGATATTTCCTGTATAATCAGTAGTGATATTTCCTGTATAATCAGTGGTGATATTTCCTGTATAAACAGTGCTGATATTTCCTGTATAATCAGTGGTGATACTTCCTGTATAAATCAGTGGTGATATTTCCTGTATAATCAGTGGTGATATTTCCTGTATAATCAGTGGTGACATTTCCTGTATAATCAGTGATATTTCCTGTATAATCAGTAGTGATATTTCCTGTATAATCAGTGGTGATACTTCCTGTATTAATCAGTGGTGATACTTGCTGTATTAATCAGTGGTGATATTTCCTGTATAATCAGTAGTGATATGTCCTGTATAATCAGTGGTGATATTTCCTGCATAATCAGTGGTGATATTTCCTGTATAATCAGTGGTGATATTTCCTGTATAATCAGTGGTGATACTTCCTGTATAAATCAGTGGTGATATTTCCTGTATAATCAGTGGTGATATTTCCTGTATAATCAGTGGTGATACTTCCTGTATAATCAGTGGTGATATTTCCAGTATAATCAGTGATATTTCCTGTATAATCAGTGATATTTCCTGTATAATCAGTGGTGATATTTCCTGTATAATCAGTGGTGATATTTCCTGAATAATCAGTGGTGATATTTCCTGTATAATCAGTGGTGATATTTCCTGTATAATCAGTGGTGATATTTCCTGTATAATCAGTGGTGATATTTCCTGTATAATCAGTAGTGATATTTCCTGTATAAGCAGTGGTGATATTTCCTGTATAATCAGTGGTGATATTTCCTGTATAATCAGTGATATTTCCTGTATAATCAGTGGTGATATTTCCTGTATAATCAGTAGTGATATTTCCTGTATAATCAGTGATATTTCCTGTATAATGAGTGTTGATATTTCCTGTATAATCAGTAGTGATATTTCCTGTATAATCAGTGGTGATACCTCCTGTATAAATTAGTGGTGATATTTACTGTATAATCAGTGGTGATATTTCCTGTATAATCAGTGGTGATACTTCCTGAATAATCATTGGTGATATTTCCTGTATAATCAGTGATATGTCCTATATAATCAGTGGTGATATTTCCTGTATAATCAGTGATATTTCCTGTATAATCAGTGGTGATATTTCCTGAATAATCAGTGGTGATATTTCCTGTATAATCAGTGGTGATATTTCCTGTATAATCAGTGATATTTCCTGTATAATCAGTGGTGATATTTCCTGTATAATCAGTGATATTTCCTATATAATCAGTGGTGATCTTTCCTGTATAATCAGTGGTGATATTTCCTGTATAATCAGTAGTGATATTTCCTGTATAATCAGTAGTGATATTTCCTGTATAATCAGTGGTGATATTTCCTGTATAATCAGTAGTGATATTTCCTGCATAATCAGTGGTGATATTTCCTGTATAATCAGTGGTGATACTTCCTGAATAATCATTGGTGATATTTCCTGTATAATCAGTGATATGTCCTGTATAATCAGTGGTGATATTTCCTGTATAATCAGTGATATTTCCTGTATAATCAGTGGTGATATTTCCTGAATAATCAGTGGTGATATTTCCTGTATAATCAGTAGTGATATTTCCTGTATAATCAGTAGTGATATTTCCTGTATAATCAGTGGTGATATTTCCTGTATAAACAGTGGTGATATTTCCTGTATAATCAGTGGTGATACTTCCTGTATAAATCAGTGGTGATATTTCCTGTATAATCAGTGGTGATATTTCCTGTATAATCAGTGGTGATACTTCCTGTATAAATCAGTGGTGATATTTCCTGCATAATCAGTGGTGATATTTCCTGTATAATCAGTGGTGATACTTCCTGTATAATCAGTGGTGATATTTCCAGTATAATCAGTGATATTTCCTGTATAATCAGTGATATTTCCTGTATAATCAGTGGTGATATTTCCTGTATAATCAGTGGTGATATTTCCTGAATAATCAGTGGTGATAT
Source organism: Salmo salar (assembly GCF_965601325.2). Taxonomy (NCBI): domain Eukaryota; kingdom Metazoa; phylum Chordata; class Actinopteri; order Salmoniformes; family Salmonidae; genus Salmo; species Salmo salar. Next base: position 57,844,632 of record NC_138304.1, on the reverse strand, counting down.
TTCCTGTATAATCAGTGGTGATATTTCCTGTATAATCAGTGGTGATATTTCCTGTATAATCAGTGGTGATATTTCCTGTATAATCAGTAGTGATATTTCCTGTATAAGCAGTGGTGATATTTCCTGTATAATCAGTGGTGATATTTCCTGTATAATCAGTGATATTTCCTGTATAATCAGTGGTGATATTTCCTGTATAATCAGTAGTGATATTTCCTGTATAATCAGTGATATTTCCTGTATAATGAGTGTTGATATTTCCTGTATAATCAGTAGTGATATTTCCTGTATAATCAGTGGTGATACCTCCTGTATAAATTAGTGGTGATATTTACTGTATAATCAGTGGTGATATTTCCTGTATAATCAGTGGTGATACTTCCTGAATAATCATTGGTGATATTTCCTGTATAATCAGTGATATGTCCTGTATAATCAGTGGTGATATTTCCTGTATAATCAGTGATATTTCCTGTATAATCAGTGGTGATATTTCCTGAATAATCAGTGGTGATATTTCCTGTATAATCAGTGGTGATATTTCCTGTATAATCAGTGATATTTCCTGTATAATCAGTGGTGATATTTCCTGTATAATCAGTGGTGATATTTCCTGTATAATCAGTGGTGATATTTCCTGTATAATCAGTGATATTTCCTATATAATCAGTGGTGATCTTTCCTGTATAATCAGTGGTGATATTTCCTGTATAATCAGTAGTGATATTTCCTGTATAATCAGTAGTGATATTTCCTGTATAATCAGTGGTGATATTTCCTGTATAATCAGTAGTGATATTTCCTGCATAATCAGTGGTGATATTTCCTGTATAATCAGTGGTGATACTTCCTGAATAATCATTGGTGATATTTCCTGTATAATCAGTGATATGTCCTGTATAATCAGTGGTGATATTTCCTCTATAATCAGTGATATTTCCTGTATAATCAGTGGTGATATTTCCTGAATAATCAGTGGTGATATTTCCTGTATAATCAGTAGTGATATTTCCTGTATAATCAGTAGTGATATTTCCTGTATAATCAGTGGTGATATTTCCTGTATAAACAGTGGTGATATTTCCTGTATAATCAGTGGTGATACTTCCTGTATAAATCAGTGGTGATATTTCCTGTATAATCAGTGGTGATATTTCCTGTATAATCAGTGGTGATATTTCCTGTATAATCAGTGATATTTCCTGTATAATCAGTAGTGATATTTCCTGTATAATCAGTGGTGATACTTCCTGTATTAATCAGTGGTGATACTTCCTATATTAATCAGTGGTGATATTTCCTGTATAATCAGTAGTGATATGTCCTGTATAATCAGTGGTGATATTTCCTGCATAATCAGTGGTGATATTTCCTGTATAATCAGTGGTGATATTTCCTGTATAATCAGTGGTGATACTTCCTGTATAAATCAGTGGTGATATTTCCTGTATAATCAGTGGTGATATTTCCTGTATAATCAGTGGTGATACTTCCTGTATAATCAGTGGTGATATTTCCTGTATAATCAGTGGTGATATTTCCAGTATAATCAGTGATATTTCCTGTATAATCAGTGATATTTCCTGTATAATCAGTGGTGATATTTCCTGTATAATCAGTGGTGATATTTCCTGAATAATCAGTGGTGATATTTCCTGTATAATCAGTGGTGATATTTCCTGTATAATCAGTAGTGATATTTCCTGTATAATCAGTGGTGATATTTCCTGTATAATCAGTGGTGATATTTCCTGTATAATCAGTAGTGATATTTCCTGTATAATCAGCGGTGATATTTCCTGAATAATCAGTGGTGATATTTCCTGAATAATCAGTGGTGATATTTCCTGTATAATCAGTGATATTTCCTGTATAATCAGTGGTGATATTTCCTGTATAATCAGTGGTGATATTTCCTGTATAATCAGTGGTGATATTTCCTATATAATCAGTGGTGATCTTTCCTGTATAATCAGTGGTGATATTTCCTGTATAATCAGTAGTGATATTTCCTGTATAATCAGTAGTGATATTTCCTGTATAATCAGTGGTGATATTTCCTGTATAATCAGTAGTGATATTTCCTGCATAATCAGTGGTGATATTTCCTGTATAATCAGTGGTGATACTTCCTGAATAATCATTGGTGATATTTCCTGTATAATCAGTGATATGTCCTGTATAATCAGTGGTGATATTTCCTGTATAATCAGTGATATTTCCTGTATAATCAGTGGTGATATTTCCTGAATAATCAGTGGTGATATTTCCTGTATAATCAGTAGTGATATTTCCTGTATAATCAGTAGTGATATTTCCTGTATAATCAGTGGTGATATTTCCTGCATAATCAGTGGTGATATTTCCTGTATAATCAGTGGTGATATTTCCTGTATAATCAGTGGTGATACTTCCTGTATAATCAGTGGTGATATTTCCAGTATAATCAGTGATATTTCCTGTATAATCAGTGATATTTCCTGTATAATCAGTGGTGATATTTCCTGTATAATCAGTGGTGATATTTCCTGAATAATCAGTGGTGATATTTCCTGTATAATCAGTGGTGATATTTCCTGTATAATCAGTGATATTTCCTGTATAATCAGTGGTGATATTTCCTGTATAATCAGTGGTGATATTTCCTGTATAATCAGTGGTGATATTTCCTGTATAATCAGTAGTGATATTTCCTGTATAATCAGTGGTGATACTTCCTGTATAAATCAGTGGTGATATTTCCTGTATAATCAGTGGTGATATTTCCTGTATAATCAGTGGTGATATTTCTTGTATAATCAGTGGTGATATTTCCTGTATAATCAGTAGTGATATTTCCTGTATAATCAGTAGTGATATTTCCTGTATAATCAGTGGTGATATTTCCTGTATAATCAGTGGTGATATTTCCTGTATAATCAGTAGTGATATTTCCTGTATAATCAGTGGTGATATTTCCTGTATAATCAGTGGAGATACCTCCTGTATAAATTAGTGGTGATATTTCCTGTATAATCAGTGATATTTCCTGTATAATCAGTGGTGATATGTCCTGTATAATCAGTGGTGATATTTCCTGTATAATCAGTGATATTTCCTGTATAATCAGTGGTGATATTTCCTGTATAATCAGTGGTGATATTTCCTGTATAATCAGTGGTGATACTTCCTGTATAATCAGTGGTGATATTTCCTGTACAATCAGTAGTGATATTTCCTGTATAAACAGGGGTGATATTTCCTGTATAATCAGTGGTGATATTTCCTGTATAATCAGTGGTGATATTTCCTGTATAATCAGTAGTGATATTTCCTGTATAATCAGTGATATTTCCTGTATAATCAGTAGTGATATTTCCTGTATAATCAGTAGTGATATTTCCTGTATAATCAGTGGTGATACTTCCTGTATAATCAGTGGTGATACTTCCTGAATAATCATTGGTGATATTTCCTGTATAATCAGTGATATGTCCTGTATAATCAGTGGTGAAATTTCCTGTATAATCAGTGATATTTCCTGTATAATCAGTGGTGATATTTCCTGAATAATCAGTGGTGATATTTCCTGTATAATCAGTAGTGATATTTCCTGTATAATCAGTAGTGATATTTCCTGTATAATCAGTGGTGATACTTCCTGTATAAATCAGTGGTGATATTTCCTGTATAATCAGTGGTGATATTTCCTGTATAATCAGTGATATTTCCTGTATAATCAGTAGTGATATTTCCTGTATAATCAGTGGTGATACTTCCTGTATTAATCAGTGGTGATACTTCCTGTATTAATCAGTGGTGATATTTCCTGTATAATCAGTAGTGATATGTCCTGTATAATCAGTGGTGATATTTCCTGCATAATCAGTGGTGATATTTCCTGTATAATCAGTGGGGATATTTCCTGTATAATCAGTGGTGATACTTCCTGTATAAATCAGTGGTGATATTTCCTGTATAATCAGTGGTGATATTTCCTGTATAATCAGTGGTGATACTTCCTGTATAATCAGTGGTGATATTTCCAGTATAATCAGTGATATTTCCTGTATAATCAGTGGTGATATTTCCTGTATAATCAGTGGTGATATTTCCTGAATAATCAGTGGTGATATTTCCTGTATAATCAGTGGTGATATTTCCTGTATAATCAGTAGTGATATTTCCTGTATAATCAGTGGTGATATTTCCTGTATAATCAGTGGTGATATTTCCTGTATAATCAGTAGTGATATTTCCTGTATAATCAGTGGTGATATTTCCTGTATAATCAGTAGTGATATTTCCTGTATAATCAGTAGTGATATTTCCTGTATAATCAGTGGTGAAATTTCCTGTATAATCAGTGGTGATATTTCCTGTATAATCAGTAGTGATATTTCCTGTATAATCAGTGGTGATACTTCCTGTATTAATCAGTGGTGATACTTCCTGTATTAATCAGTGGTGATATTTCCTGTATAATCAGTAGTGATATGTCCTGTATAATCAGTGGTGATATTTCCTGCATAATCAGTGGTGATATTTCCTGTATAATCAGTGGGGATATTTCCTGTATAATCAGTGGTGATACTTCCTGTATAAATCAGTGGTGATATTTCCTGTATAATCAGTGGTGATATTTCCTGTATAATCAGTGGTGATACTTCCTGTATAATCAGTGGTGATATTTCCAGTATAATCAGTGATATTTCCTGTATAATCAGTGGTGATATTTCCTGTATAATCAGTGGTGATATTTCCTGAATAATCAGTGGTGATATTTCCTGTATAATCAGTTGTGATATTTCCTGTATAATCAGTAGTGATATTTCCTGTATAATCAGTGGTGATATTTCCTGTATAATCAGTGGTGATATTTCCTGTATAATCAGTAGTGATATTTCCTGTATAATCAGTGGTGATATTTCCTGTATAATCAGTAGTGATATTTCCTGTATAATCAGTAGTGATATTTCCTGTATAATCAGTGGTGAAATTTCCTGTATAATCAGTGGTGATATTTCCTGTATAATCAGTAGTGATATTTCCTGTATAATCAGTGGTGATATTTCCTGTATAATCAGTGGAGATACCTCCTGTATAAATTAGTGGTGATATTTCCTGTATAATCAGTGATATTTCCTGTATAATCAGTGGTGATATGTCCTGTATAATCAGTGGTGATATTTCCTGTATAATCAGTGATATTTCCTGTATAATCAGTGGTGATATTTCCTGTATAATCAGTGGTGATATTTCCTGTAAAATCAGTGGTGATACTTCCTGTATAATCAGTGGTGATATTTCCTGTACAATCAGTAGTGATATTTCCTGTATAAACAGGGGTGATATTTCCTGTATAATCAGTGGTGATATTTCCTGTATAATCAGTGGTGATATTTCCTGTATAATCAGTAGTGATATTTCCTGTATAATCAGTGATATTTCCTGTATAATCAGTAGTGATATTTCCTGTATAATCAGTAGTGATATTTCCTGTATAATCAGTGGTGATATTTCCTGTATAATCAGTGGTGATATTTCCTGTATAATCAGTGATATGTCCTGTATAATCAGTGGTGATATTTCCTGCATAATCAGTGGTGATATTTCCTGTATAATCAGTGGTGATATTTCCTGTATAATCAGTGGTGATACTTCCTGTATAATCAGTGATATTTCCTGTATAATGAGTGGTGATATTTCCTGTATAATCAGTAGTGATATTTCCTGTATAATCAGTGGTGATATTTCCTGTATAATCAGTAGTGATATTTCCTGTATAATCAGTGGTGATACTTCCTGTATAAATCAGTGGTGATATTTCCTATATAATCAGTGGTGATATTTCCTGTATAATCAGTGGTGATATTTCCTGTATAATCAGTGGTGATATTTCCTGTATAATCAGTAGTGATATTTCCTGTATAATCAGTAGTGATATTTCCTGTATAATCAGTGGTGATATTTCCTGTATAATCAGTGGTGATATTTCCTGTATAATCAGTAGTGATATTTCCTGTATAATCAGTGGTGATATTTCCTGTATAATCAGTGGAGATACCTCCTGTATAAATTAGTGGTGATATTTCCTGTATAATCAGTGATATTTCCTGTATAATCAGTGATATTTCCTGTATAATCAGTGGTGATATGTCCTGTATAATCAGTGGTGATATTTCCTGTATAATCAGTGATATTTCCTGTATAATCAGTGGTGATATTTCCTGTATAATCAGTGGTGATATTTCCTGTATAATCAGTGGTGATACTTCCTGTATAATCAGTGGTGATATTTCCTGTACAATCAGTAGTGATATTTCCTGTATAAACAGGGGTGATATTTCCTGTATAATCAGTGGTGATATTTCCTGTATAATCAGTAGTGATATTTCCTGTATAATCAGTGATATTTCCTGTATAATCAGTAGTGATATTTCCTGTATAATCAGTGGTGATATTTCCTGTATAATCAGTGGTGATATTTCCTGTATAATCAGTGATATGTCCTGTATAATCAGTGGTGATATTTCCTGCATAATCAGTGGTGATATTTCCTGTATAATCAGTGGTGATATTTCCTGTATAATGAGTGGTGATATTTCCTGTATAATCAGTAGTGATATTTCCTGTATAATCAGTGGTGATACCTCCTGTATAAATTAGTGATGATATTTCCTGTATAATCAGTGGTGATATTTCCTTAATAATCAGTGGTGATATTTCCTGTATAATCAGTGGTGATATTTCCTGTATAATCAGTAGTGATATTTCCTGTATAATCAGTGGTGATATTTCCTGTATAATCAGTGGTGATATTTCCTGTATAATCAGTAGTGATATTTCCTGTATAATCAGTGGTGATACTTTCTGTATAATCAGTGGTGATATTTCCTGTATAATCAGTGATATTTCCTGTATAATCAGTGGTGATATTTCCTGTATAATCAGTGGTGTTATTTCCTGTATAATCAGTGGTGATATTTCCTGTATAATCAGTGGTGATCTTTCCTGTATAATCAGTGGTGATATTTCCTGTATAACCAGTAGTGATATTTCCTGTATAATCAGTAGTGATATTTCCTGTATAATCAGTGGTGATATTTCCTGTATAATCAGTAGTGATATTTCCTGTATAATCAGTGGAGATACCTCCTGTATAAATTAGTGGTGATATTTCCTGTATAATCAGTGATATTTCCTGTATAATCAGTGGTGATATTTCCTGTATAATCAGTGGTGATATTTCCTGTATAATCAGTGATATGTCCTGTATAATCAGTGGTGATATTTCCTGCATAATCAGTGGTGATATTTCCTGTATAATCAGTGGTGATATTTCCTGTATAATCAGTGGTGATACTTCCTGTATAATCAGTGATATTTCCTGTATAATGAGTGGTGATATTTCCTGTATAATCAGTAGTGATATTTCCTGTATAATCAGTGGTGATATTTCCTGTATAATCAGTAGTGATATTTCCTGTATAATCAGTGGTGATACTTCCTGTATAAATCAGTGGTGATATTTCCTATATAATCAGTGGTGATATTTCCTGTATAATCAGTGGTGATATTTCCTGTATAATCAGTGGTGATATTTCCTGTATAATCAGTAGTGATATTTCCTGTATAATCAGTAGTGATATTTCCTGTATAATCAGTGGTGATATTTCCTGTATAATCAGTGGTGATATTTCCTGTATAATCAGTAGTGATATTTCCTGTATAATCAGTGGTGATATTTCCTGTATAATCAGTGGAGATACCTCCTGTATAAATTAGTGGTGATATTTCCTGTATAATCAGTGATATTTCCTGTATAATCAGTGATATTTCCTGTATAATCAGTGGTGATATGTCCTGTATAATCAGTGGTGATATTTCCTGTATAATCAGTGATATTTCCTGTATAATCAGTGGTGATATTTCCTGTATAATCAGTGGTGATATTTCCTGTATAATCAGTGGTGATACTTCCTGTATAATCAGTGGTGATATTTCCTGTACAATCAGTAGTGATATTTCCTGTATAAACAGGGGTGATATTTCCTGTATAATCAGTGGTGATATTTCCTGTATAATCAGTAGTGATATTTCCTGTATAATCAGTGATATTTCCTGTATAATCAGTAGTGATATTTCCTGTATAATCAGTGGTGATATTTCCTGTATAATCAGTGGTGATATTTCCTGTATAATCAGTGATATGTCCTGTATAATCAGTGGTGATATTTCCTGCATAATCAGTGGTGATATTTCCTGTATAATCAGTGGTGATATTTCCTGTATAATGAGTGGTGATATTTCCTGTATAATCAGTAGTGATATTTCCTGTATAATCAGTGGTGATACCTCCTGTATAAATTAGTGATGATATTTCCTGTATAATCAGTGGTGATATTTCCTTAATAATCAGTGGTGATATTTCCTGTATAATCAGTGGTGATATTTCCTGTATAATCAGTAGTGATATTTCCTGTATAATCAGTGGTGATATTTCCTGTATAATCAGTGGTGATATTTCCTGTATAATCAGTAGTGATATTTCCTGTATAATCAGTGGTGATACTTTCTGTATAATCAGTGGTGATATTTCCTGTATAATCAGTGATATTTCCTGTATAATCAGTGGTGATATTTCCTGTATAATCAGTGGTGTTATTTCCTGTATAATCAGTGGTGATATTTCCTGTATAATCAGTGGTGATCTTTCCTGTATAATCAGTGGTGATATTTCCTGTATAACCAGTAGTGATATTTCCTGTATAATCAGTAGTGATATTTCCTGTATAATCAGTGGTGATATTTCCTGTATAATCAGTAGTGATATTTCCTGTATAATCAGTGGAGATACCTCCTGTATAAATTAGTGGTGATATTTCCTGTATAATCAGTGATATTTCCTGTATAATCAGTGGTGATATTTCCTGTATAATCAGTGGTGATATTTCCTGTATAATCAGTGATATGTCCTGTATAATCAGTGGTGATATTTCCTGCATAATCAGTGGTGATATTTCCTGTATAATCAGTGGTGATATTTCCTGTATAATCAGTGGTGATACTTCCTGTATAATCAGTGATATTTCCTGTATAATGAGTGGTGATATTTCCTGTATAATCAGTAGTGATATTTCCTGTATAATCAGTGGTGATATTTCCTGTATAATCAGTAGTGATATTTCCTGTATAATCAGTGGTGATACTTCCTGTATAAATCAGTGGTGATATTTCCTATATAATCAGTGGTGATATTTCCTGTATAATCAGTGGTGATATTTCCTGTATAATCAGTGGTGATATTTCCTGTATAATCAGTAGTCATATTTCCTGTATAATCAGTAGTGATATTTCCTGTATAATCAGTGGTGATATTTCCTGTATAATCAGTGGTGATATTTCCTGTATAATCAGTAGTGATATTTCCTGTATAATCAGTGGTGATATTTCCTGTATAATCAGTGGAGATACCTCCTGTATAAATTAGTGGTGATATTTCCTGTATAATCAGTGATATTTCCTGTATAATCAGTGATATTTCCTGTATAATCAGTGGTGATATGTCCTGTATAATCAGTGGTGATATTTCCTGTATAATCAGTGATATTTCCTGTATAATCAGTGGTGATATTTCCTGTATAATCAGTGGTGATATTTCCTGTATAATCAGTGGTGATACTTCCTGTATAATCAGTGGTGATATTTCCTGTACAATCAGTAGTGATATTTCCTGTATAAACAGGGGTGATATTTCCTGTATAATCAGTGGTGATATTTCCTGTATAATCAGTAGTGATATTTCCTGTATAATCAGTGATATTTCCTGTATAATCAGTAGTGATATTTCCTGTATAATCAGTGGTGATATTTCCTGTATAATCAGTGGTGATATTTCCTGTATAATCAGTGATATGTCCTGTATAATCAGTGGTGATATTTCCTGCATAATCAGTGGTGATATTTCCTGTATAATCAGTGGTGATATTTCCTGTATAATCAGTGGTGATACTTCCTGTATAATCAGTGATATTTCCTGTATAATGAGTGGTGATATTTCCTGTATAATCAGTAGTGATATTTCCTGTATAATCAGTGGTGATACCTCCTGTATAAATTAGTGATGATATTTCCTGTATAATCAGTGGTGATATTTCCTTAATAATCAGTGGTGATATTTCCTGTATAATCAGTGGTGATATTTCCTGTATAATCAGTAGTGATATTTCCTGTATAATCAGTGGTGATATTTCCTGTATAATCAGTGGTGATATTTCCTGTATAATCAGTAGTGATATTTCCTGTATAATCAGTGGTGATACTTTCTGTATAATCAGTGGTGATATTTCCTGTATAATCAGTGATATTTCCTGTATAATCAGTGGTGATATTTCCTGTATAATCAGTGGTGTTATTTCCTGTATAATCAGTGGTGATATTTCCTGTATAATCAGTGGTGATCTTTCCTGTATAATCAGTGGTGATATTTCCTGTATAACCAGTAGTGATATTTCCTGTATAATCAGTAGTGATATTTCCTGTATAATCAGTGGTGATATTTCCTGTATAATCAGTAGTGATATTTCCTGTATAATCAGTGGAGATACCTCCTGTATAAATTAGTGGTGATATTTCCTGTATAATCAGTGATATTTCCTGTATAATCAGTGGTGATATGTCCTGTATAATCAGTGGTGATATTTCCTGTATAATCAGTGATATTTCCTGTATAATCAGTGGTGATATTTCCTGTATAATCAGTGGTGATACTTCCTGTATAATCAGTGGTGATATTTCCTGTACAATCAGTAGTGATATTTCCTGTATAAACAGGGGTGATATTTCCTGTATAATCAGTGGTGATATTTCCTGTATAATCAGTGGTGATATTTCCTGTATAATCAGTAGTGATATTTCAATGTATAATCAGTGATATTTCCTGTATAATCAGTAGTGATATTTCCTGTATAATCAGTAGTGATATTTCCTGTATAATCAGTGGTGATACTTCCTGTATAATCAGTGGTGATACTTCCTGTATAATCAGTGATATGTCCTGTATAATCAGTGGTGATATTTCCTGCATAATCAGTGGTGATATTTCCAGTATAATCAGTGGTGATATTTCCTGCATAATCAGTGGTGATATTTCCAGTATAATCAGTGGTGATATTTCCTGTATAATCAGTGGTGATACTTCCTGTATAATCAGTGATATTTCCTGTATAATGAGTGGTGATATTTCCTGTATAATCAGTAGTGATATTTCCTGTATAATCAGTGGTGATACCTCCTGTATAAATTAGTGGTGATATTTCCTGTATAATCAGTGGTGATATTTCCTGTATAATCAGTGGTGATACTTCCTGAATAATCATTGGTGATATTTCCTGTATAATCAGTGGTGATATTTCCTGTATAATCAGTGGTGATATTTCCTGTATAATCAGTGGTGATATTTCCTGTATAATCAGTAGTGATATTTCCTGTATAATCAGTGGTGATATTTCCTGTATAATCAGTGGTGATATTCCCTGTATAATCAGTGATATTTCCTGTATAATCAGTAGTGATATTTCCTGTATAATCAGTAGTGATATTTCCTGTATAATCAGTGGTGATACTTCCTGTATAATCAGTGATATGTCCTGTATAATCAGTGGTGATATTTCCTGCATAATCAGTGGTGATATTTCCAGTATAATCAGTGGTGATATTTCCTGTATAATCAGTGGTGATATTTCCTGTATAATCAGTGGTGATACTTCCTGTATAATCAGTGGTGATACTTTCTGTATAATCAGTGGTGATATTTCCTGTATAATCAGTGGTGATATTTCCTGTATAATCAGTGGTGTTATTTCCTGTATAATCAGTGGTGATATTTCCTGTATAATCAGTGGTGATCTTTCCTGTATAATCAGTGGTGATATTTCCTGTATAACCAGTAGTGATATTTCCTGTATAATCAGTAGTGATATTTCCTGTATAATCAGTGGTGATATTTCCTGTATAATCAGTAGTGATATTTCCTGTATAATCAGTGGTGATATTTCCTGTATAATCAGTGGTGATACTTCCTGAATAATCATTGGTGATATTTCTTGTATAATCAGTGATATGTCCTGTATAATCAGTGGTGATATTTCCTGTATAATCAGTGATATTTCCTGTATAATCAGTGGTGATATTTCCTGAATAATCAGTGGTGATATTTCCTGTATAATCAGTAGTGATATTTCCTGTATAATCAGTAGTGATATTTCCTGAATAATCAGTGGTGATATTTCCTGTATAAACAGTGGTGATATTTCCTGTATAATCAGTGGTGATATTTCCTGTATAATCAGTGATATTTCCTGTATAATCAGTAGTGATATTTCCTGTATAATCAGTAGTGATATTTCCTGTATAATCAGTGGTGATACTTCCTGTATAATCAGTGGTGATATTTCCTGTATAATCAGTGGTGATATTTCCTGTATAATCAGTGGTGATACTTCCTGAATACTCATTGGTGATATTTCCTGTATAATCAGTGGTGATATTTCCTGTATAATCAGTGATATTTCCTGTATAATCAGTGGTGATATTTCCTAAATAATCAGTGGTGATATTTCCTGTATAATCACTGGTGATATTTCCTGTATAATCAGTAGTGATATTTCCTGTATAATCAGTGGTGATATTTCCTGTATAATCAGTGGTGATATTTCCTGTATAATCAGTAGTGATATTTCCTGTATAATCAGTGATATTTCCTATATAATCAGTGGAGATCTTTCCTGTATAATCAGTGGTGATATTTCCTGTATAATCAGTAGTGATATTTCCTGTATAATCAGTAGTGATATTTCCTGTATAATCAGTGGTGATATTTCCTGTATAATCAGTAGTGATATTTCCTGTATAATCAGTGGTGATATTTCCTGTATAATCAGTGGTGATACTTCCTGAATAATCATTGGTGATATTTCCTGTATAATCAGTGATATGTCCTGTATAATCAGTGGTGAAATTTCCTGTATAATCAGTGATATTTCCTGTATAATCAGTGGTGATATTTCCTGAATAATCAGTGGTGATATTTCCTGTATAATCAGTAGTGATATTTCCTGTATAATCAGTAGTGATATTTCCTGTATAATCAGTGGTGATATTTCCTGTATAAACAGTGGTGATATTTCCTGTATAATCAGTGGTGATACTTCCTGTATAAATCAGTGGTGATATTTCCTGTATAATCAGTGGTGATACTTCCTGTATTAATCAGTGGTGATACTTCCTGTATTAATCAGTGGTGATATTTCCTGTATAATCAGTAGTGATATGTCCTGTATAATCAGTGGTGATATTTCCTGCATAATCAGTGGTGATATTTCCTGTATAATCAGTGGTGATATTTCCTGTATAATCAGTGGTGATACTTCCTGTATAAATCAGTGGTGATATTTCCTGTATAATCAGTGGTGATATTTCCTGTATAATCAGTGGTGATACTTTCTGTATAATCAGTGGTGATACTTCCTGTATAATCAGTGGTGATATTTCCTGTATAATCAGTGATATTTCCTGTATAATCAGTGGTGATATTTCCTAAATAATCAGTGGTGATATTTCCTGTATAATCACTGGTGATATTTCCTGTATAATCAGTAGTGATATTTCCTGTATAATCAGTGGTGATATTTCCTGTATAATCAGTGGTGATATTTCCTGTATAATCAGTGGTGATACTTCCTGTATAATCAGTGGTGATACTTTCTGTATAATCAGTGGTGATATTTCCTGTATAATCAGTGATATTTCCTGTATAATCAGTGGTGATTTTTCCTGTATAATCAGTGGTGATATTTCCTGTATAATCAGTGGTGATATTTCCTGTATAATCAGTGATATTTCCTATATAATCAGTGGTGATCTTTCCTGTATAATCAGTGGTGATATTTCCTGTATAATCAGTAGTGATATTTCCTGTATAATCAGTGGTGATATTTCCTGTATAATCAGTAGTGATATTTCCTGTATAATCAGTGGTGATATTTCCTGTATAATCAGTGGTGATACTTCCTGAATAATCATTGGTGATATTTCCTGTATAATCAGTGATATGTCCTGTATAATCAGTGGTGAAATTTCCTGTATAATCAGTGATATTTCCTGTATAATCAGTGGTGATATTTCCTGAATAATCAGTGGTGATATTTCCTGTATAATCAGTAGTGATATTTCCTGTATAATCAGTAGTGATATTTCCTGTATAATCAGTGGTGATATTTCCTGTATAATCAGTAGTGATATTTCCTGTATAATCAGTGGTGATACTTCCTGTATAATCAGTGGTGATATTTCCTGTATAATCAGTGGTGATATTTCCTGTATAATCAGTGGTGATATTTCCTGTATAATCATTGGTGATATTTCTTGTATAATCAGTGATATGTCCTGTATAATCAGTGGTGATATTTCCTGTATAATCAGTGATATTTCCTGTATAATCAGTGGTGATATTTCCTGAATAATCAGTGGTGATATTTCCTGTATAATCAGTAGTGATATTTCCTGTATAATCAGTAGTGATATTTCCTGTATAATCAGTGGTGATATTTCCTGTATAAACAGTGGTGATATTTCCTGTATAATCAGTGGTGATATTTCCTGTATAATCAGTGATATTTCCTGTATAATCAGTAGTGATATTTCCTGTATAATCAGTAGTGATATTTCCTGTATAATCAGTGGTGATACTTCCTGTATAATCAGTGGTGATATTTCCTGTATAATCAGTGGTGATATTTCCTGTATAATCAGTGGTGATACTTCCTGAATACTCATTGGTGATATTTCCTGTATAATCAGTGGTGATATTTCCTGTATAATCAGTGATATTTCCTGTATAATCAGTGGTGATATTTCCTAAATAATCAGTGGTGATATTTCCTGTATAATCACTGGTGATATTTCCTGTATAATCAGTAGTGATATTTCCTGTATAATCAGTGGTGATATTTCCTGTATAATCAGTGGTGCTATTTCCTGTATAATCAGTGGTGATATTTCCTGTATAATCAGTGGTGATACTTCCTGTATAATCAGTGGTGATACTTTCTGTATAATCAGTGGTGATATTTCCTGTATAATCAGTAGTGATATTTCCTGTATAATCAGTGATATTTCCTATATAATCAGTGGTGATCTTTCCTGTATAATCAGTGGTGATATTTCCTGTATAATCAGTGGTGATATTTCCTGTATAATCAGTGATATTTCCTGTATAATCAGTAGTGATATTTCCTGTATAATCAGTGGTGATACTTCCTGTATTAATCAGTGGTGATACTTCCTGTATTAATCAGTGGTGATACTTCCTGTATAATCAGTGGTGATATGTCCTGTATAATCAGTGGTGATATTTCCTGCATAATCAGTGGTGATATTTCCTGTATAATCAGTGGTGATATTTCCTGTATAATCAGTGGTGATACTTCCTGTATAAATCAGTGGTGATATTTCCTGTATAATCAGTGGTGATATTTCCTGTATAATCAGTGGTGATACTTCCTGTATAATCAGTGGTGATATTTCCAGTATAATCAGTGGTGATATTTCCAGTATAATCAGTGATATTTCCTGTATAATCAGTGGTGATATTTCCTGTATAATCAGTGGTGATATTTCCTGAATAATCAGTGGTGATATTTCTTGTATAATCAGTGGTGATATTTCCTGTATAATCAGTGGTGATATTTCCTGTATAATCAGTGGTGATATTTCCTGTATAATCAGTAGTGATATTTCCTGTATAATCAGTGGTGATATTTCCTGTATAATCAGTGATACTTCCTGTATAATCAGTGGTGATATTTCCTGTATAATCAGTGGTGATATTTCCTGTATAATCACTGGTGATATTTCCTGTATAATCAGTAGTGATATTTCCTGTATAATCAGTGGTGATATTTCCTGTATAATCAGTGGTGATATTTCCTGTATAATCAGTGGTGATATTTCCTGTATAATCAGTGGTGATACTTCCTGTATAATCAGTGGTGATACTTTCTGTATAATCAGTGGTGATATTTCCTGTATAATCAGTGATATTTCCTGTATAATCAGTGGTGATTTTTCCTATATAATCAGTGGTGATATTTCCTGTATAATCAGTGGTGATATATCCTGTATAATCAGTGATATTTCCTATATAATCAGTGGTGATCTTTCCTGTATAATCAGTCGTGATATTTCCTGTATAATCAGTAGTGATATTTCCTTTATAATCAGTAGTGATATTTCCTGTATAATCAGTGGTGATATTTCCTGTATAATCAGTAGTGATATTTCCTGTATAATCAGTGGTGATATTTCCTGTATAATCAGTGGAGATACTTCCTGAATAATCATTGGTGATATTTCCTGTATAATCAGTGATATGTCCTGTATAATCAGTGGTGAAATTTCCTGTATAATCAGTGATATATCCTGTATAATCAGTGGTGATATTTCCTGAATAATCAGTGGTGATGTTTCCTGTATAATCAGTAGTGATATTTCCTGTATAATCAGTAGTGATATTTCCTGTATAATCAGTGGTGATATTTCCTGTATAAACAGTGGTGATATTTCCTGTATAATCAGTGGTGATACTTCCTGTATAAATCAGTGGTGATATTTCCTGTATAATCAGTGGTGATATTTCCTGTATAATCAGTGGTGATATTTCCTGTATAATCAGTGATATTTCCTGTATAATCAGTAGTGATATTTCCTGTATTAATCAGTGGTGATACTTCCTGTATTAATCAGTGGTGATATTTCCTGTATAATCAGTAGTGATATGTCCTGTATAATCAGTGGTGATATTTCCTGCATAATCAGTGGTGATATTTCCTGTATAATCAGTGGTGATATTTCCTGTATAATCAGTGGTGATACTTCCTGTATAAATCAGTGGTGATATTTCCTGTATAATCAGTGGTGATATTTCCTGTATAATCAGTGATATTTCCTGTATAATCAGTGGTGATTTTTCCTATATAATCAGTGGTGATATTTCCTGTATAATCAGTGGTGATATTTCCTGTATAATCAGTGATATTTCCTATATAATCAGTGGTGATCTTTCCTGTATAATCAGTGGTGATATTTCCTGTATAATCACTGGTGATATTTCCTGTATAATCAGTAGTGATATTTCCTGTATAATCAGTGGTGATATTTCCTGTATAATCAGTGGTGATATTTCCTGTATAATCAGTGGTGATTTTTCCTATATAATCAGTGGTGATATTTCCTGTATAATCAGTGGTGATATTTCCTGTATAATCAGTGATATTTCCTATATAATCAGTGGTGATCTTTCCTGTATAATCAGTGGTGATATTTCCTGTATAATCAGTAGTGATATTTCCTGTATAATCAGTGGTGATATTTCCTGTATAATCACTGGTGATATTTCCTGTATAATCAGTAGTGATATTTCCTGTATAATCAGTGGTGATATTTCCTGTATAATCAGTGGTGATATTTCCTGTATAATCAGTGGTGATACTTCCTGTATAATCAGTGGTGATACTTTCTGTATAATCAGTGGTGATATTTCCTGTATAATCAGTGATATTTCCTGTATAATCAGTGGTGATGTTTCCTGTATAATCAGTGGTGATATTTCCTGTATAATCAGTGGTGATATTTCCTGTATAATCAGTGATATTTCCTATATAATCAGTGGTGATCTTTCCTGTATAATCAGTGGTGATATTTCCTGTATAATCAGTAGTGATATTTCCTGTATAATCAGTGGTGATATTTCCTGTATAATCAGTAGTGATATTTCCTGTATAATCAGTGGTGATATTTCCTGTATAATCAGTGGTGATACTTCCTGAATAATCATTGGTGATATTTCCTGTATAATCAGTGATATGTCCTGTATAATCAGTGGTGAAATTTCCTGTATAATCAGTGATATTTCCTGTATAATCAGTGGTGATATTTCCTGAATAATCAGTGGTGATATTTCCTGTATAATCAGTAGTGATATTTCCTGTATAATCAGTAGTGATATTTCCTGTATAATCAGTGGTGATATTTCCTGTATAATCAGTAGTGATATTTCCTGTATAATCAGTGGTGATACTTCCTGTATAATCAGTGGTGATATTTCCTGTATAATCAGTGGTGATATTTCCTGTATAATCAGTGGTGATATTTCCTGTATAATCATTGGTGATATTTCTTGTATAATCAGTGATATGTCCTGTATAATCAGTGGTGATATTTCCTGTATAATCAGTGATATTTCCTGTATAATCAGTGGTGATATTTCCTGAATAATCAGTGGTGATATTTCCTGTATAATCAGTAGTGATATTTCCTGTATAATCAGTAGTGATATTTCCTGTATAATCAGTGGTGATATTTCCTGTATAAACAGTGGTGATATTTCCTGTATAATCAGTGGTGATATTTCCTGTATAATCAGTGATATTTCCTGTATAATCAGTAGTGATATTTCCTGTATAATCAGTAGTGATATTTCCTGTATAATCAGTGGTGATACTTCCTGTATAATCAGTGGTGATATTTCCTGTATAATCAGTGGTGATATTTCCTGTATAATCAGTGGTGATACTTCCTGAATACTCATTGGTGATATTTCCTGTATAATCAGTGGTGATATTTCCTGTATAATCAGTGATATTTCCTGTATAATCAGTGGTGATATTTCCTAAATAATCAGTGGTGATATTTCCTGTATAATCACTGGTGATATTTCCTGTATAATCAGTAGTGATATTTCCTGTATAATCAGTGGTGATATTTCCTGTATAATCAGTGGTGATATTTCCTGTATAATCAGTGGTGATATTTCCTGTATAATCAGTGGTGATACTTCCTGTATAATCAGTGGTGATACTTTCTGTATAATCAGTGGTGATATTTCCTGCATAATCAGTAGTGATATTTCCTGTATAATCAGTGATATTTCCTATATAATCAGTGGTGATCTTTCCTGTATAATCAGTGGTGATATTTCCTGTATAATCAGTGGTGATATTTCCTGTATAATCAGTAGTGATATTTCCTGTATAATCAGTAGTGATATTTCCTGTATAATCAGTGGTGATACTTCCTGTATTAATCAGTGGTGATACTTCCTGTATTAATCAGTGGTGATACTTCCTGTATAATCAGTGGTGATATGTCCTGTATAATCAGTGGTGATATTTCCTGCATAATCAGTGGTGATATTTCCTGTATAATCAGTGGTGATATTTCCTGTATAATCAGTGGTGATACTTCCTGTATAAATCAGTGGTGATATTTCCTGTATAATCAGTGGTGATATTTCCTGTATAATCAGTGGTGATACTTCCTGTATAATCAGTGGTGATATTTCCAGTATAATCAGTGATATTTCCTGTATAATCAGTGGTGATATTTCCTGTATAATCAGTGGTGATATTTCCTGAATAATCAGTGGTGATATTTCTTGTATAATCAGTGGTGATATTTCCTGTATAATCAGTGGTGATATTTCCTGTATAATCAGTGGTGATATTTCCTGTATAATCAGTAGTGATATTTCCTGTATAATCAGTGGTGATATTTCCTGTATAATCAGTGATACTTCCTGTATAATCAGTGGTGATATTTCCTGTATAATCAGTGGTGATATTTCCTGTATAATCACTGGTGATATTTCCTGTATAATCAGTAGTGATATTTCCTGTATAATCAGTGGTGATATTTCCTGTATAATCAGTGGTGATATTTCCTGTATAATCAGTGGTGATATTTCCTGTATAATCAGTGGTGATACTTCCTGTATAATCAGTGGTGATACTTTCTGTATAATCAGTGGTGATATTTCCTGTATAATCAGTGATATTTCCTGTATAATCAGTGGTGATTTTTCCTATATAATCAGTGGTGATATTTCCTGTATAATCAGTGGTGATATATCCTGTATAATCAGTGATATTTCCTATATAATCAGTGGTGATCTTTCCTGTATAATCAGTCGTGATATTTCCTGTATAATCAGTAGTGATATTTCCTTTATAATCAGTAGTGATATTTCCTGTATAATCAGTGGTGATATTTCCTGTATAATCAGTAGTGATATTTCCTGTATAATCAGTGGTGATATTTCCTGTATAATCAGTGGAGATACTTCCTGAATAATCATTGGTGATATTTCCTGTATAATCAGTGATATGTCCTGTATAATCAGTGGTGAAATTTCCTGTATAATCAGTGATATATCCTGTATAATCAGTGGTGATATTTCCTGAATAATCAGTGGTGATATTTCCTGTATAATCAGTAGTGATATTTCCTGTATAATCAGTAGTGATATTTCCTGTATAATCAGTGGTGATATTTCCTGTATAAACAGTGGTGATATTTCCTGTATAATCAGTGGTGATACTTCCTGTATAAATCAGTGGTGATATTTCCTGTATAATCAGTGGTGATATTTCCTGTATAATCAGTGGTGATATTTCCTGTATAATCAGTGATATTTCCTGTATAATCAGTAGTGATATTTCCTGTATAATCAGTGGTGATACTTCCTGTATTAATCAGTGGTGATACTTCCTGTATTAATCAGTGGTGATATTTCCTGTATAATCAGTAGTGATATGTCCTGTATAATCAGTGGTGATATTTCCTGCATAATCAGTGGTGATATTTCCTGTATAATCAGTGGTGATATTTCCTGTATAATCAGTGGTGATACTTCCTGTATAAATCAGTGGTGATATTTCCTGTATAATCAGTGGTGATATTTCCTGTATAATCAGTGATATTTCCTGTATAATCAGTGGTGATTTTTCCTATATAATCAGTGGTGATATTTCCTGTATAATCAGTGGTGATATTTCCTGTATAATCAGTGATATTTCCTATATAATCAGTGGTGATCTTTCCTGTATAATCAGTGGTGATATTTCCTGTATAATCAGTAGTGATATTTCCTGTATAATCAGTAGTGATATTTCCTGTATAATCAGTGGTGATATTTCCTGTATAATCAGTAGTGATATTTCCTGTATAATCAGTGGTGATATTTCCTGTATAATCAGTGGAGATACTTCCTGAATAATCATTGGTGATATTTCCTGTATAATCAGTGATATGTCCTGTATAATCAGTGGTGAAAGTTCCTGTATAATCAGTGATATATCCTGTATAATCAGTGGTGATATTTCCTGAATAATCAGTGGTGATATTTCCTGTATAATCAGTAGTGATATTTCCTGTATAATCAGTAGTGATATTTCCTGTATAATCAGTGGTGATATTTCCTGTATAAACAGTGGTGATATTTCCTGTATAATCAGTGGTGATACTTCCTGTATAAATCAGTGGTGATATTTCCTGTATAATCAGTGGTGATATTTCCTGTATAATCAGTGGTGATATTTCCTGTATAATCAGTGATATTTCCTGTATAATCAGTAGTGATATTTCCTGTATAATCAGTGGTGATACTTCCTGTATTAATCAGTGGTGATACTTCCTGTATTAATCAGTGGTGATATTTCCTGTATAATCAGTAGTGATATGTCCTGTATAATCAGTGGTGATATTTCCTGCATAATCAGTGGTGATATTTCCTGTATAATCAGTGGTGATATTTCCTGTATAATCAGTGGTGATACTTCCTGTATAAATCAGTGGTGATATTTCCTGTATAATCAGTGGTGATATTTCCTGTATAATCAGTGGTGATACTTCCTGTATAATCAGTGGTGATATTTCCAGTATAATCAGTGATATTTCCTGTATAATCAGTGATATTTCCTGTATAATCAGTGGTGATATTTCCTGTATAATCAGTGGTGATATTTCCTGAATAATCAGTGGTGATATTTCTTGTATAATCAGTGGTGATATTTCCTGTATAATCAGTAGTGATATTTCCTGTATAATCAGTGGTGATATTTCCTGAATAATCAGTGGTGATATTTCCTGTATAATCAGTGGTGATATTTCCTGTATAATCAGTAGTGATATTTCCTGTATAATCAGTGGTGATATTTCCTGTATAAACAGTGGTGATATTTCCTGTATAATCAGTGGTGATATTTCCTGTATAATCAGTGATATTTCCTGTATAATCAGTAGTGATATTTCCTGTATAATCAGTAGTGATATTTCCTGTATAATCAGTGGTGATACTTCCTGTATAATCAGTGGTGATATTTCCTGTATAATCAGTGGTGATATTTCCTGTATAATCAGTGGTGATACTTCCTGAATACTCATTGGTGATATTTCCTGTATAATCAGTGGTGATATTTCCTGTATAATCAGTGATATTTCCTGTATAATCAGTGGTGATATTTCCTAAATAATCAGTGGTGATATTTCCTGTATAATCACTGGTGATATTTCCTGTATAATCAGTACTGATATTTCCTGTATAATCAGTGGTGATATTTCCTGTATAATCAGTGGTGATATTTCCTGTATAATCAGTGGTGATACTTCCTGTATAAATCAGTGGTGATATTTCCTGTATAATCAGTGGTGATATTTCCTGTATAATCAGTGGTGATACTTCCTGTATAATCAGTGGTGATATTTCCAGTATAATCAGTGATATTTCCTGTATAATCAGTGATATTTCCTGTATAATCAGTGGTGATATTTCCTGTATAATCAGTGGTGATATTTCCTGAATAATCAGTGGTGATATTTCTTGTATAATCAGTGGTGATATTTCCTGTATAATCAGTAGTGATATTTCCTGTATAATCAGTGGTGATATTTCCTGAATAATCAGTGGTGATATTTCCTGTATAATCAGTGGTGATATTTCCTGTATAATCAGTAGTGATATTTCCTGTATAATCAGTGGTGATATTTCCTGTATAAACAGTGGTGATATTTCCTGTATAATCAGTGGTGATATTTCCTGTATAATCAGTGATATTTCCTGTATAATCAGTAGTGATATTTCCTGTATAATCAGTAGTGATATTTCCTGTATAATCAGTGGTGATACTTCCTGTATAATCAGTGGTGATATTTCCTGTATAATCAGTGGTGATATTTCCTGTATAATCAGTGGTGATACTTCCTGAATACTCATTGGTGATATTTCCAGTATAATCAGTGGTGATATTTCCTGTATAATCAGTGATATTTCCTGTATAATCAGTGGTGATATTTCCTAAATAATCAGTGGTGATATTTCCTGTATAATCACTGGTGATATTTCCTGTATAATCAGTAGTGATATTTCCTGTATAATCAGTGGTGATATTTCCTGTATAATCAGTGGTGATATTTCCTGTATAATCAGTGGTGATATTTCCTGTATAATCAGTGGTGATACTTCCTGTATAATCAGTGGTGATACTTTCTGTATAATCAGTGGTGATATTTCCTGTATAATCAGTGATATTTCCTGTATAATCAGTGGTGATTTTTCCTGTATAATCAGTGGTGATATTTCCTGTATAATCAGTGGTGATATTTCCTGTATAATCAGTGATATTTCCTATATAATCAGTGGTGATCTTTCCTGTATAATCAGTGGTGATATTTCCTGTATAATCAGTAGTGATATTTCCTGTATAATCAGTAGTGATATTTCCTGTATAATCAGTAGTGATATTTCCTGTATAATCAGTGGTGATACTTCCTGTATTAATCAGTGGTGATACTTCCTGTATTAATCAGTGGTGATATTTCCTGTATAATCAGTAGTGATATGTCCTGTATAATCAGTGGTGATATTTCCTGCATAATCAGTGGTGATATTTCCTGTATAATCAGTGGTGATATTTCCTGTATAATCAGTGGTGATACTTCCTGTATAAATCAGTGGTGATATTTCCTGTATAATCAGTGGTGATATTTCCTGTATAATCAGTGGTGATACTTCCTGTATAATCAGTGGTGATATTTCCTGTATAATCAGTGATATTTCCTGTATAATCAGTGGTGATATTTCCTAAATAATCAGTGGTGATATTTCCTGTATAATCACTGGTGATATTTCCTGTATAATCAGTAGTGATATTTCCTGTATAATCAGTAGTGATATTTCCTGTATAATCAGTGGTGATATTTCCTGTATAAACAGTGGTGATATTTCCTGTATAATCAGTGGTGATACTTCCTGTATAAATCAGTGGTGATATTTCCTGTATAATCAGTAGTGATATTTCCTGTATAATCAGTGGTGATATTTCCTGTATAAACAGTGGTGATATTTCCTGTATAATCAGTGGTGATACTTCCTGTATAAATCAGTAGTGATATTTCCTGTATAATCAGTAGTGATATTTCCTGTATAATCAGTGGTGATACTTCCTGTATTAATCAGTGGTGATACTTCCTGTATTAATCAGCGGTGATATTTCCTGTATAATCAGTAGTGATATGTCCTGTATAATCAGTGGTGCTTTTTCCTGCATAATCAGTGGTGATATTTCCTGTATAATCAGTGGTGATATTTCCTGTATAATCAGTGGTGATACTTCCTGTATAAATCAGTGGTGATATTTCCTGTATAATCAGTGGTGATATTTCCTGTATAATCAGTGGTGATACTTCCTGTATAATCAGTGGTGATATTTCCTGTATAATCAGTGATATTTCCTGTATAATCAGTGGTGATATTTCCTAAATAATCAGTGGTGATATTTCCTGTATAATCACTGGTGATATTTCCTGTATAATCAGTAGTGATATTTCCTGTATAATCAGTAGTGATATTTCCTGTATAATCAGTGGTGATATTTCCTGTATAAACAGTGGTGATATTTCCTGTATAATCAGTGGTGATACTTCCTGTATAAATCAGTGGTGATATTTCCTGTATAATCAGTAGTGATATTTCCTGTATAATCAGTGGTGATATTTCCTGTATAAACAGTGGTGATATTTCCTGTATAATCAGTGGTGATACTTCCTGTATAAATCAGTGGTGATATTTCCTGTATAATCAGTGGTGATATTTCCTGTATAATCAGTGGTGATATTTCCTGTATAATCAGTGATATTTCCTGTATAATCAGTAGTGACATTTCCTGTATAATCAGTGGTGATACTTCCTGTATTAATCAGTGGTGATACTTCCTGTATTAATCAGTGGTGATATTTCCTGTATAATCAGTAGTGATATGTCCTGTATAATCAGTGGTGATATTTCCTGCATAATCAGTGGTGATATTTCCTGTATAATCAGTGGTGATATTTCCTGTATAATCAGTGGTGATACTTCCTGTATAAATCAGTGGTGATATTTCCTGTATAATCAGTGGTGATATTTCCTGTATAATCAGTGGTGATACTTCCTGTATAATCAGTGGTGATATTTCCAGTATAATCAGTGATATTTCCTGTATAATCAGTGATATTTCCTGTATAATCAGTGGTGATATTTCCTGTATAATCAGTGGTGATATTTCCTGAATAATCAGTGGTGATATTTCTTGTATAATCAGTGGTGATATTTCCTGTATAATCAGTAGTGATATTTCCTGTATAATCAGTGGTGATATTTCCTGAATAATCAGTGGTGATATTTCCTGTATAATCAGTGGTGATATTTCCTGTATAATCAGTAGTGATATTTCCTGTATAATCAGTGGTGATATTTCCTGTATAAACAGTGGTGATATTTCCTGTATAATCAGTGGTGATATTTCCTGTATAATCAGTGATATTTCCTGTATAATCAGTAGTGATATTTCCTGTATAATCAGTAGTGATATTTCCTGTATAATCAGTGGTGATACTTCCTGTATAATCAGTGGTGATATTTCCTGTATAATCAGTGGTGATATTTCCTGTATAATCAGTGGTGATACTTCCTGAATACTCATTGGTGATATTTCCTGTATAATCAGTGGTGATATTTCCTGTATAATCAGTGATATTTCCTGTATAATCAGTGGTGATATTTCCTAAATAATCAGTGGTGATATTTCCTGTATAATCACTGGTGATATTTCCTGTATAATCAGTAGTGATATTTCCTGTATAATCAGTGGTGATATTTCCTGTATAATCAGTGGTGATATTTCCTGTATAATCAGTGGTGATACTTCCTGTATAAATCAGTGGTGATATTTCCTGTATAATCAGTGGTGATATTTCCTGTATAATCAGTGGTGATACTTCCTGTATAATCAGTGGTGATATTTCCAGTATAATCAGTGATATTTCCTGTATAATCAGTGATATTTCCTGTATAATCAGTGGTGATATTTCCTGTATAATCAGTGGTGATATTTCCTGAATAATCAGTGGTGATATTTCTTGTATAATCAGTGGTGATATTTCCTGTATAATCAGTAGTGATATTTCCTGTATAATCAGTGGTGATATTTCCTGAATAATCAGTGGTGATATTTCCTGTATAATCAGTGGTGATATTTCCTGTATAATCAGTAGTGATATTTCCTGTATAATCAGTGGTGATATTTCCTGTATAAACAGTGGTGATATTTCCTGTATAATCAGTGGTGATATTTCCTGTATAATCAGTGATATTTCCTGTATAATCAGTAGTGATATTTCCTGTATAATCAGTAGTGATATTTCCTGTATAATCAGTGGTGATACTTCCTGTATAATCAGTGGTGATATTTCCTGTATAATCAGTGGTGATATTTCCTGTATAATCAGTGGTGATACTTCCTGAATACTCATTGGTGATATTTCCTGTATAATCAGTGGTGATATTTCCTGTATAATCAGTGATATTTCCTGTATAATCAGTGGTGATATTTCCTAAATAATCAGTGGTGATATTTCCTGTATAATCACTGGTGATATTTCCTGTATAATCAGTAGTGATATTTCCTGTATAATCAGTGGTGATATTTCCTGTATAATCAGTGGTGATATTTCCTGTATAATCAGTGGTGATATTTCCTGTATAATCAGTGGTGATACTTCCTGTATAATCAGTGGTGATACTTTCTGTATAATCAGTGGTGATATTTCCTGTATAATCAGTGATATTTCCTGTATAATCAGTGGTGATTTTTCCTGTATAATCAGTGGTGATATTTCCTGTATAATCAGTGGTGATATTTCCTGTATAATCAGTGATATTTCCTATATAATCAGTGGTGATCTTTCCTGTATAATCAGTGGTGATATTTCCTGTATAATCAGTAGTGATATTTCCTGTATAATCAGTAGTGATATTTCCTGTATAATCAGTAGTGATATTTCCTGTATAATCAGTGGTGATACTTCCTGTATTAATCAGTGGTGATACTTCCTGTATTAATCAGTGGTGATATTTCCTGTATAATCAGTAGTGATATGTCCTGTATAATCAGTGGTGATATTTCCTGCATAATCAGTGGTGATATTTCCTGTATAATCAGTGGTGATATTTCCTGTATAATCAGTGGTGATACTTCCTGTATAAATCAGTGGTGATATTTCCTGTATAATCAGTGGTGATATTTCCTGTATAATCAGTGGTGATACTTCCTGTATAATCAGTGGTGATATTTCCTGTATAATCAGTGATATTTCCTGTATAATCAGTGGTGATATTTCCTAAATAATCAGTGGTGATATTTCCTGTATAATCACTGGTGATATTTCCTGTATAATCAGTAGTGATATTTCCTGTATAATCAGTAGTGATATTTCCTGTATAATCAGTGGTGATATTTCCTGTATAAACAGTGGTGATATTTCCTGTATAATCAGTGGTGATACTTCCTGTATAAATCAGTGGTGATATTTCCTGTATAATCAGTGGTGATATTTCCTGTATAATCAGTGGTGATATTTCCTGTATAATCAGTGATATTTCCTGTATAATCAGTAGTGATATTTCCTGTATAATCAGTGGTGATACTTCCTGTATTAATCAGTGGTGATACTTCCTGTATTAATCAGTGGTGATATTTCCTGTATAATCAGTAGTGATATGTCCTGTATAATCAGTGGTGATATTTCCTGCATAATCAGTGGTGATATTTCCTGTATAATCAGTGGTGATATTTCCTGTATAATCAGTGGTGATACTTCCTGTATAAATCAGTGGTGATATTTCCTGTATAATCAGTGGTGATATTTCCTGTATAATCAGTGGTGATACTTCCTGTATAATCAGTGGTGATATTTCCTGTATAATCAGTGATATTTCCTGTATAATCAGTGGTGATATTTCCTAAATAATCAGTGGTGATATTTCCTGTATAATCAGTGGTGATATTTCCTGTATAATCAGTAGTGATATTTCCTGTATAATCAGTAGTGATATTTCCTGTATAATCAGTGGTGATATTTCCTGTATAATCAGTAGTGATATTTCCTGTATAATCAGTGGTGATATTTCCTGTATAATCAGTGGTGATACTTCCTGTATAATCAGTGGTGATATTTCCAGTATAATCAGTGATATTTCCTGTATAATCAGTGATATTTCCTGTATAATCAGTGGTGATATTTCCTGTATAATCAGTGGTGATATTTCCTGAATAATCAGTGGTGATATTTCTTGTATAATCAGTGGTGATATTTCCTGTATAATCAGTAGTGATATTTCCTGTATAATCAGTGGTGATATTTCCTGAATAATCAGTGGTGATATTTCCTGTATAATCAGTGGTGATATTTCCTGTATAATCAGTAGTGATATTTCCTGTATAATCAGTGGTGATATTTCCTGTATAAACAGTGGTGATATTTCCTGTATAATCAGTGGTGATATTTCCTGTATAATCAGTGATATTTCCTGTATAATCAGTAGTGATATTTCCTGTATAATCAGTAGTGATATTTCCTGTATAATCAGTGGTGATACTTCCTGTATAATCAGTGGTGATATTTCCTGTATAATCAGTGGTGATATTTCCTGTATAATCAGTGGTGATACTTCCTGAATACTCATTGGTGATATTTCCTGTATAATCAGTGGTGATATTTCCTGTATAATCAGTGATATTTCCTGTATAATCAGTGGTGATATTTCCTAAATAATCAGTGGTGATATTTCCTGTATAATCACTGGTGATATTTCCTGTATAATCAGTAGTGATATTTCCTGTATAATCAGTGGTGATATTTCCTGTATAATCAGTGGTGATATTTCCTGTATAATCAGTGGTGATATTTCCTGTATAATCAGTGGTGATACTTCCTGTATAATCAGTGGTGATACTTTCTGTATAATCAGTGGTGATATTTCCTGTATAATCAGTGATATTTCCTGTATAATCAGTGGTGATTTTTCCTGTATAATCAGTGGTGATATTTCCTGTATAATCAGTGGTGATATTTCCTGTATAATCAGTGATATTTCCTATATAATCAGTGGTGATCTTTCCTGTATAATCAGTGGTGATATTTCCTGTATAATCAGTAGTGATATTTCCTGTATAATCAGTAGTGATATTTCCTGTATAATCAGTGGTGATATTTCCTGTATAATCAGTAGTGATATTTCCTGTATAATCAGTGGTGATATTTCCTGTATAATCAGTGGTGATACTTCCTGAATAATCATTGGTGATATTTCCTGTATAATCAGTGATATGTCCTGTATAATCAGTGGTGAAATTTCCTGTATAATCAGTGATATTTCCTGTATAATCAGTGGTGATATTTCCTGTATAATCAGTGATATTTCCTGTATAATCAGTAGTGATATTTCCTGTATAATCAGTGGTGATACTTCCTGTATTAATCAGTGGTGATACTTCCTGTATTAATCAGTGGTGATATTTCCTGTATAATCAGTAGTGATATGTCCTGTATAATCAGTGGTGATATTTCCTGCATAATCAGTGGTGATATTTCCTGTATAATCAGTGGTGATATTTCCTGTATAATCAGTGGTGATACTTCCTGTATAAATCAGTGGTGATATTTCCTGTATAATCAGTGGTGATATTTCCTGTATAATCAGTGGTGATACTTCCTGTATAATCAGTGGTGATATTTCCTGTATAATCAGTGATATTTCCTGTATAATCAGTGGTGATATTTCCTAAATAATCAGTGGTGATATTTCCTGTATAATCACTGGTGATATTTCCTGTATAATCAGTAGTGATATTTCCTGTATAATCAGTAGTGATATTTCCTGTATAATCAGTGGTGATATTTCCTGTATAAACAGTGGTGATATTTCCTGTATAATCAGTGGTGATACTTCCTGTATAAATCAGTGGTGATATTTCCTGTATAATCAGTGGTGATATTTCCTGTATAATCAGTGGTGATATTTCCTGTATAATCAGTGATATTTCCTGTATAATCAGTAGTGATATTTCCTGTATAATCAGTGGTGATACTTCCTGTATTAATCAGTGGTGATACTTCCTGTATTAATCAGTGGTGATATTTCCTGTATAATCAGTAGTGATATGTCCTGTATAATCAGTGGTGATATTTCCTGCATAATCAGTGGTGATATTTCCTGTATAATCAGTGGTGATACTTCCTGTATAATCAGTGGTGATATTTCCTGTATAATCAGTGATATTTCCTGTATAATCAGTGGTGATATTTCCTAAATAATCAGTGGTGATATTTCCTGTATAATCACTGGTGATATTTCCTGTATAATCAGTAGTGATATTTCCTGTATAATCAGTGGTGATATTTCCTGTATAATCAGTGGTGATACTTCCTGTATAATCAGTGGTGATACTTCCTGTATAATCAGTGGTGATATTTCCTGTATAATCAGTGGTGATATTTCCTGTATAATCAGTGGTGATACTTCCTGAATAATCATTGGTGATATTTCCTGTATAATCAGTGATATGTCCTGTATAATCAGTGGTGAAATTTCCTGTATAATCAGTGATATTTCCTGTATAATCAGTGGTGATATTTCCTGAATAATCAGTGGTGATATTTCCTGTATAATCAGTAGTGATATTTCCTGTATAATCAGTAGTGATATTTCCTGTATAATCAGTGGTGATATTTCCTGTATAAACAGTGGTGATATTTCCTGTATAATCAGTGGTGATACTTCCTGTATAAATCAGTGGTGATATTTCCTGTATAATCAGTGGTGATATTTCCTGTATAATCAGTGGTGATACTTCCTGTATTAATCAGTGGTGATACTTCCTGTATTAATCAGTGGTGATATTTCCTGTATAATCAGTAGTGATATGTCCTGTATAATCAGTGGTGATATTTCCTGCATAATCAGTGGTGATATTTCCTGTATAATCAGTGGTGATATTTCCTGTATAATCAGTGGTGATACTTCCTGTATAAATCAGTGGTGATATTTCCTGTATAATCAGTGGTGATATTTCCTGTATAATCAGTGGTGATACTTTCTGTATAATCAGTGGTGATACTTCCTGTATAATCAGTGGTGATATTTCCTGTATAATCAGTGATATTTCCTGTATAATCAGTGGTGATATTTCCTAAATAATCAGTGGTGATATTTCCTGTATAATCACTGGTGATATTTCCTGTATAATCAGTAGTGATATTTCCTGTATAATCAGTGGTGATATTTCCTGTATAATCAGTGGTGATATTTCCTGTATAATCAGTGGTGATACTTCCTGTATAATCAGTGGTGATACTTTCTGTATAATCAGTGGTGATATTTCCTGTATAATCAGTGATATTTCCTGTATAATCAGTGGTGATTTTTCCTGTATAATCAGTGGTGATATTTCCTGTATAATCAGTGGTGATATTTCCTGTATAATCAGTGATATTTCCTGTATAATCAGTGGTGATCTTTCCTGTATAATCAGTGGTGATCTTTCCTGTATAATCAGTGGTGATATTTCCTGTATAATCAGTGGTGATATTTCCTGTATAATCAGTAGTGATATTTCCTGTATAATCAGTGGTGATATTTCCTGTATAATCAGTGGTGATACTTCCTGAATAATCATTGGTGATATTTCCTGTATAATCAGTGATATGTCCTGTATAATCAGTGGTGAAATTTCCTGTATAATCAGTGATATTTCCTGTATAATCAGTGGTGATATTTCCTGAATAATCAGTGGTGATATTTCCTGTATAATCAGTAGTGATATTTCCTGTATAATCAGTAGTGATATTTCCTGTATAATCAGTGGTGATATTTCCTGTATAATCAGTAGTGATATTTCCTGTATAATCAGTGGTGATACTTCCTGTATAATCAGTGGTGATATTTCCTGTATAATCAGTGGTGATATTTCCTGTATAATCAGTGGTGATATTTCCTGTATAATCATTGGTGATATTTCTTGTATAATCAGTGATATGTCCTGTATAATCAGTGGTGATATTTCCTGTATAATCAGTGATATTTCCTGTATAATCAGTGGTGATATTTCCTGAATAATCAGTGGTGATATTTCCTGTATAATCAGTAGTGATATTTCCTGTATAATCAGTAGTGATATTTCCTGTATAATCAGTGGTGATATTTCCTGTATAAACAGTGGTGATATTTCCTGTATAATCAGTGGTGATATTTCCTGTATAATCAGTAGTGATATTTCCTGTATAATCAGTAGTGATATTTCCTGTATAATCAGTAGTGATATTTCCTGTATAATCAGTGGTGATACTTCCTGTATAATCAGTGGTGATATTTCCTGTATAATCAGTGGTGATATTTCCTGTATAATCAGTGGTGATACTTCCTGAATACTCATTGGTGATATTTCCTGTATAATCAGTGGTGATATTTCCTGTATAATCAGTGATATTTCCTGTATAATCAGTGGTGATATTTCCTAAATAATCAGTGGTGATATTTCCTGTATAATCACTGGTGATATTTCCTGTATAATCAGTAGTGATATTTCCTGTATAATCAGTGGTGATATTTCCTGTATAATCAGTGGTGATATTTCCTGTATAATCAGTGGTGATATTTCCTGTATAATCAGTGGTGATACTTCCTGTATAATCAGTGGTGATACTTTCTGTATAATCAGTGGTGATATTTCCTGTATAATCAGTAGTGATATTTCCTGTATAATCAGT
This sequence comes from Salmo salar, assembly GCF_965601325.2. Classification (NCBI taxonomy): domain Eukaryota; kingdom Metazoa; phylum Chordata; class Actinopteri; order Salmoniformes; family Salmonidae; genus Salmo; species Salmo salar. The sequence goes on along the minus strand of NC_138304.1, from coordinate 57,811,674 downwards.
GATATTTCCTATATAATCAGTGGTGATCTTTCCTGTATAATCAGTGGTGATATTTCCTGTATAATCAGTGGTGATATTTCCTGTATAAACAGTGGTGATATTTCCTGTATAATCAGTGGTGATACTTCCTGTATAAATCAGTGGTGATATTTCCTGTATAATCAGTGGTGATATTTCCTGTATAATCAGTGGTGATATTTCCTGTATAATCAGTGATATTTCCTGTATAATCAGTAGTGATATTTCCTGTATAATCAGTGGTGATACTTCCTGTATTAATCAGTGGTGATACTTCCTGTATTAATCAGTGGTGATATTTCCTGTATAATCAGTGGTGATATGTCCTGTATAATCAGTGGTGATATTTCCTGCATAATCAGTGGTGATATTTCCTGTATAATCAGTGGTGATATTTCCTGTATAATCAGTGGTGATACTTCCTGTATAAATCAGTGGTGATATTTCCTGTATAATCAGTGGTGATATTTCCTGTATAATCAGTGGTGATACTTCCTGTATAATCAGTGGTGATATTTCCAGTATAATCAGTGATATTTCCTGTATAATCAGTGATATTTCCTGTATAATCAGTGGTGATATTTCCTGTATAATCAGTGGTGATATTTCCTGAATAATCAGTGGTGATATTTCTTGTATAATCAGTGGTGATATTTCCTGTATAATCAGTAGTGATATTTCCTGTATAATCAGTGGTGATATTTCCTGTATAATCAGTGGTGATATTTCCTGTATAATCAGTAGTGATATTTCCTGTATAATCAGTGGTGATATTTCCTGTATAATCAGTGATACTTCCTGTATAATCAGTGGTGATATTTCCTGTATAATCACTGGTGATATTTCCTGTATAATCAGTAGTGATATTTCCTGTATAATCAGTGGTGATATTTCCTGTATAATCAGTGGTGATATTTCCTGTATAATCAGTGGTGATATTTCCTGTATAATCAGTGGTGATACTTCCTGTATAATCAGTGGTGATACTTTCTGTATAATCAGTGGTGATATTTCCTGTATAATCAGTGATATTTCCTGTATAATCAGTGGTGATTTTTCCTATATAATCAGTGGTGATATTTCCTGTATAATCAGTGGTGATATATCCTGTATAATCAGTGATATTTCCTATATAATCAGTGGTGATCTTTCCTGTATAATCAGTCGTGATATTTCCTGTATAATCAGTAGTGATATTTCCTTTATAATCAGTAGTGATATTTCCTGTATAATCAGTGGTGATATTTCCTGTATAATCAGTAGTGATATTTCCTGTATAATCAGTGGTGATATTTCCTGTATAATCAGTGGAGATACTTCCTGAATAATCATTGGTGATATTTCCTGTATAATCAGTGATATGTCCTGTATAATCAGTGGTGAAATTTCCTGTATAATCAGTGATATATCCTGTATAATCAGTGGTGATATTTCCTGAATAATCAGTGGTGATATTTCCTGTATAATCAGTAGTGATATTTCCTGTATAATCAGTAGTGATATTTCCTGTATAATCAGTGGTGATATTTCCTGTATAAACAGTGGTGATATTTCCTGTATAATCAGTGGTGATACTTCCTGTATAAATCAGTGGTGATATTTCCCGTATAATCAGTGGTGATATTTCCTGTATAATCAGTGGTGATATTTCCTGTATAATCAGTGATATTTCCTGTATAATCAGTAGTGATATTTCCTGTATAATCAGTGGTGATACTTCCTGTATTAATCAGTGGTGATACTTCCTGTATTAATCAGTGGTGATATTTCCTGTATAATCAGTAGTGATATGTCCTGTATAATCAGTGGTGATATTTCCTGCATAATCAGTGGTGATATTTCCTGTATAATCAGTGGTGATATTTCCTGTATAATCAGTGGTGATACTTCCTGTATAAATCAGTGGTGATATTTCCTGTATAATCAGTGGTGATATTTCCTGTATAATCAGTGATATTTCCTGTATAATCAGTGGTGATTTTTCCTATATAATCAGTGGTGATATTTCCTGTATAATCAGTGGTGATATTTCCTGTATAATCAGTGGTGATATTTCCTGTATAATCAGTGGTGATACTTCCTGTATAATCAGTGGTGATACTTTCTGTATAATCAGTGGTGATATTTCCTGTATAATCAGTAGTGATATTTCCTGTATAATCAGTGATATTTCCTATATAATCAGTGGTGATCTTTCCTGTATAATCAGTGGTGATATTTCCTGTATAATCAGTGGTGATATTTCCTGTATAAACAGTGGTGATATTTCCTGTATAATCAGTGGTGATACTTCCTGTATAAATCAGTGGTGATATTTCCTGTATAATCAGTGGTGATATTTCCTGTATAATCAGTGGTGATATTTCCTGTATAATCAGTGATATTTCCTGTATAATCAGTAGTGATATTTCCTGTATAATCAGTGGTGATACTTCCTGTATTAATCAGTGGTGATACTTCCTGTATTAATCAGTGGTGATATTTCCTGTATAATCAGTGGTGATATGTCCTGTATAATCAGTGGTGATATTTCCTGCATAATCAGTGGTGATATTTCCTGTATAATCAGTGGTGATATTTCCTGTATAATCAGTGGTGATACTTCCTGTATAAATCAGTGGTGATATTTCCTGTATAATCAGTGGTGATATTTCCTGTATAATCAGTGGTGATACTTCCTGTATAATCAGTGGTGATATTTCCAGTATAATCAGTGATATTTCCTGTATAATCAGTGATATTTCCTGTATAATCAGTGGTGATATTTCCTGTATAATCAGTGGTGATATTTCCTGAATAATCAGTGGTGATATTTCTTGTATAATCAGTGGTGATATTTCCTGTATAATCAGTAGTGATATTTCCTGTATAATCAGTGGTGATATTTCCTGTATAATCAGTGGTGATATTTCCTGTATAATCAGTAGTGATATTTCCTGTATAATCAGTGGTGATATTTCCTGTATAATCAGTGATACTTCCTGTATAATCAGTGGTGATATTTCCTGTATAATCACTGGTGATATTTCCTGTATAATCAGTAGTGATATTTCCTGTATAATCAGTGGTGATATTTCCTGTATAATCAGTGGTGATATTTCCTGTATAATCAGTGGTGATATTTCCTGTATAATCAGTGGTGATACTTCCTGTATAATCAGTGGTGATACTTTCTGTATAATCAGTGGTGATATTTCCTGTATAATCAGTGATATTTCCTGTATAATCAGTGGTGATTTTTCCTATATAATCAGTGGTGATATTTCCTGTATAATCAGTGGTGATATATCCTGTATAATCAGTGATATTTCCTATATAATCAGTGGTGATCTTTCCTGTATAATCAGTCGTGATATTTCCTGTATAATCAGTAGTGATATTTCCTTTATAATCAGTAGTGATATTTCCTGTATAATCAGTGGTGATATTTCCTGTATAATCAGTAGTGATATTTCCTGTATAATCAGTGGTGATATTTCCTGTATAATCAGTGGAGATACTTCCTGAATAATCATTGGTGATATTTCCTGTATAATCAGTGATATGTCCTGTATAATCAGTGGTGAAATTTCCTGTATAATCAGTGATATATCCTGTATAATCAGTGGTGATATTTCCTGAATAATCAGTGGTGATATTTCCTGTATAATCAGTAGTGATATTTCCTGTATAATCAGTAGTGATATTTCCTGTATAATCAGTGGTGATATTTCCTGTATAAACAGTGGTGATATTTCCTGTATAATCAGTGGTGATACTTCCTGTATAAATCAGTGGTGATATTTCCCGTATAATCAGTGGTGATATTTCCTGTATAATCAGTGGTGATATTTCCTGTATAATCAGTGATATTTCCTGTATAATCAGTAGTGATATTTCCTGTATAATCAGTGGTGATACTTCCTGTATTAATCAGTGGTGATACTTCCTGTATTAATCAGTGGTGATATTTCCTGTATAATCAGTAGTGATATGTCCTGTATAATCAGTGGTGATATTTCCTGCATAATCAGTGGTGATATTTCCTGTATAATCAGTGGTGATATTTCCTGTATAATCAGTGGTGATACTTCCTGTATAAATCAGTGGTGATATTTCCTGTATAATCAGTGGTGATATTTCCTGTATAATCAGTGATATTTCCTGTATAATCAGTGGTGATTTTTCCTATATAATCAGTGGTGATATTTCCTGTATAATCAGTGGTGATATTTCCTGTATAATCAGTGATATTTCCTATATAATCAGTGGTGATCTTTCCTGTATAATCAGTGGTGATATTTCCTGTATAATCAGTAGTGATATTTCCTGTATAATCAGTAGTGATATTTCCTGTATAATCAGTGGTGATATTTCCTGTATAATCAGTAGTGATATTTCCTGTATAATCAGTGGTGATATTTCCTGTATAATCAGTGGAGATACTTCCTGAATAATCATTGGTGATATTTCCTGTATAATCAGTGATATGTCCTGTATAATCAGTGGTGAAAGTTCCTGTATAATCAGTGATATATCCTGTATAATCAGTGGTGATATTTCCTGAATAATCAGTGGTGATATTTCCTGTATAATCAGTAGTGATATTTCCTGTATAATCAGTAGTGATATTTCCTGTATAATCAGTGGTGATATTTCCTGTATAAACAGTGGTGATATTTCCTGTATAATCAGTGGTGATACTTCCTGTATAAATCAGTGGTGATATTTCCTGTATAATCAGTGGTGATATTTCCTGTATAATCAGTGGTGATATTTCCTGTATAATCAGTGATATTTCCTGTATAATCAGTAGTGATATTTCCTGTATAATCAGTGGTGATACTTCCTGTATTAATCAGTGGTGATACTTCCTGTATTAATCAGTGGTGATATTTCCTGTATAATCAGTAGTGATATGTCCTGTATAATCAGTGGTGATATTTCCTGCATAATCAGTGGTGATATTTCCTGTATAATCAGTGGTGATATTTCCTGTATAATCAGTGGTGATACTTCCTGTATAAATCAGTGGTGATATTTCCTGTATAATCAGTGGTGATATTTCCTGTATAATCAGTGGTGATACTTCCTGTATAATCAGTGGTGATATTTCCAGTATAATCAGTGATATTTCCTGTATAATCAGTGATATTTCCTGTATAATCAGTGGTGATATTTCCTGTATAATCAGTGGTGATATTTCCTGAATAATCAGTGGTGATATTTCTTGTATAATCAGTGGTGATATTTCCTGTATAATCAGTAGTGATATTTCCTGTATAATCAGTGGTGATATTTCCTGAATAATCAGTGGTGATATTTCCTGTATAATCAGTGGTGATATTTCCTGTATAATCAGTAGTGATATTTCCTGTATAATCAGTGGTGATATTTCCTGTATAAACAGTGGTGATATTTCCTGTATAATCAGTGGTGATATTTCCTGTATAATCAGTGATATTTCCTGTATAATCAGTAGTGATATTTCCTGTATAATCAGTAGTGATATTTCCTGTATAATCAGTGGTGATACTTCCTGTATAATCAGTGGTGATATTTCCTGTATAATCAGTGGTGATATTTCCTGTATAATCAGTGGTGATACTTCCTGAATACTCATTGGTGATATTTCCTGTATAATCAGTGGTGATATTTCCTGTATAATCAGTGATATTTCCTGTATAATCAGTGGTGATATTTCCTAAATAATCAGTGGTGATATTTCCTGTATAATCACTGGTGATATTTCCTGTATAATCAGTAGTGATATTTCCTGTATAATCAGTGGTGATATTTCCTGTATAATCAGTGGTGATATTTCCTGTATAATCAGTGGTGATATTTCCTGTATAATCAGTGGTGATACTTCCTGTATAATCAGTGGTGATACTTTCTGTATAATCAGTGGTGATATTTCCTGTATAATCAGTGATATTTCCTGTATAATCAGTGGTGATTTTTCCTGTATAATCAGTGGTGATATTTCCTGTATAATCAGTGGTGATATTTCCTGTATAATCAGTGATATTTCCTATATAATCAGTGGTGATCTTTCCTGTATAATCAGTGGTGATATTTCCTGTATAATCAGTAGTGATATTTCCTGTATAATCAGTAGTGATATTTCCTGTATAATCAGTGGTGATATTTCCTGTATAATCAGTAGTGATATTTCCTGTATAATCAGTGGTGATATTTCCTGTATAATCAGTGATGATACTTCCTGAATAATCATTGGTGATATTTCCTGTATAATCAGTGATATGTCCTGTATAATCAGTGGTGAAATTTCCTGTATAATCAGTGATATTTCCTGTATAATCAGTGGTGATATTTCCTGAATAATCAGTGGTGATATTTCCTGTATAATCAGTAGTGATATTTCCTGTATAATCAGTAGTGATATTTCCTGTATAATCAGTGGTGATATTTCCTGTATAAACAGTGGTGATATTTCCTGTATAATCAGTGGTGATACTTCCTGTATAAATCAGTGGTGATATTTCCTGTATAATCAGTGGTGATATTTCCTGTATAATCAGTGGTGATATTTCCTGTATAATCAGTGATATTTCCTGTATAATCAGTAGTGATATTTCCTGTATAATCAGTGGTGATACTTCCTGTATTAATCAGTGGTGATACTTCCTGTATTAATCAGTGGTGATATTTCCTGTATAATCAGTAGTGATATGTCCTGTATAATCAGTGGTGATATTTCCTGCATAATCAGTGGTGATATTTCCTGTATAATCAGTGGTGATATTTCCTGTATAATCAGTGGTGATACTTCCTGTATAAATCAGTGGTGATATTTCCTGTATAATCAGTGGTGATATTTCCTGTATAATCAGTGGTGATACTTCCTGTATAATCAGTGGTGATATTTCCTGTATAATCAGTGATATTTCCTGTATAATCAGTGGTGATATTTCCTGTATAATCAGTGGTGATATTTCCTGTATAATCAGTGGTGATATTTCCTGTATAATCAGTGATATTTCCTGTATAATCAGTAGTGATATTTCCTGTATAATCAGTGGTGATACTTCCTGTATTAATCAGTGGTGATACTTCCTGTATTAATCAGTGGTGATATTTCCTGTATAATCAGTAGTGATATGTCCTGTATAATCAGTGGTGATATTTCCTGCATAATCAGTGGTGATATTTCCTGTATAATCAGTGGTGATATTTCCTGTATAATCAGTGGTGAGACTTCCTGTATAAATCAGTGGTGATATTTCCTGTATAATCAGTGGTGATATTTCCTGTATAATCAGTGGTGATACTTCCTGTATAATCAGTGGTGATATTTCCTGTATAATCAGTGATATTTCCTGTATAATCAGTGGTGATATTTCCTAAATAATCAGTGGTGATATTTCCTGTATAATCACTGGTGATATTTCCTGTATAATCAGTAGTGATATTTCCTGTATAATCAGTGGTGATATTTCCTGTATAATCAGTGGTGATATTTCCTGTATAATCAGTGGTGATACTTCCTGTATAATCAGTGGTGATACTTCCTGTATAATCAGTGGTGATACTTTCTGTATAATCAGTGGTGATATTTCCTGTATAATCAGTGATATTTCCTGTATAATCAGTGGTGATTTTTCCTGTATAATCAGTGGTGATATTTCCTGTATAATCAGTGGTGATATTTCCTGTATAATCAGTGATATTTCCTGTATAATCAGTGGTGATACTTTCTGTATAATCAGTGGTGATATTTCCTGTATAATCAGTGATATTTCCTGTATAATCAGTGGTGATTTTTCCTGTATAATCAGTGGTGATATTTCCTGTATAATCAGTGGTGATATTTCCTGTATAATCAGTGATATTTCCTATATAATCAGTGGTGATCTTTCCTGTATAATCAGTGGTGATATTTCCTGTATAATCAGTAGTGATATTTCCTGTATAATCAGTAGTGATATTTCCTGTATAATCAGTGGTGATATTTCCTGTATAATCAGTAGTGATATTTCCTGTATAATCAGTGGTGATATTTCCTGTATAATCAGTGGTAATACTTCCTGAATAATCATTGGTGAATTTTCCTGTATAATCAGTGATATGTCCTGTATAATCAGTGGTGAAATTTCCTGTATAATCAGTGATATTTCCTGTATAATCAGTGGTGATATTTCCTGAATAATCAGTGGTGATATTTCCTGTATAATCAGTAGTGATATTTCCTGTATAATCAGTAGTGATATTTCCTGTATAATCAGTGGTGATATTTCCTGTATAAACAGTGGTGATATTTCCTGTATAATCAGTGGTGATACTTCCTGTATAAATCAGTGGTGATATTTCCTGTATAATCAGTGGTGATATTTCCTGTATAATCAGTGGTGATATTTCCTGTATAATCAGTGATATTTCCTGTATAATCAGTAGTGATATTTCCTGTATAATCAGTGGTGATACTTCCTGTATTAATCAGTGGTGATACTTCCTGTATTAATCAGTGGTGATATTTCCTGTATAATCAGTAGTGATATGTCCTGTATAATCAGTGGTGATATTTCCTGCATAATCAGTGGTGATATTTCCTGTATAATCAGTGGTGATATTTCCTGTATAATCAGTGGTGATACTTCCTGTATAATCAGTGGTGATATTTCCTGTATAATCAGTGATATTTCCTGTATAATCAGTGGTGATATTTCCTAAATAATCAGTGGTGATATTTCCTGTATAATCAGTGGTGATATTTCCTGTATAAACAGTGGTGATATTTCCTGTATAATCAGTGGTGATACTTCCTGTATAAATCAGTGGTGATATTTCCTGTATAATCAGTGATATTTCCTGTATAATCAGTGGTGATATTTCCTGTATAATCAGTGGTGACATTTCCTGTATAATCACTGGTGATATTTCCTGTATAATCAGTAGTGATATTTCCTGTATAATCAGTGGTGATATTTCCTGTATAATCAGTGGTGATATTTCCTGTATAATCAGTGGTGATATTTCCTGTATAATCAGTGGTGATACTTCCTGTATAATCAGTGGTGATACTTTCTGTATAATCAGTGGTGATATTTCCTGTATAATCAGTGATATTTCCTGTATAATCAGTGGTGATTTTTCCTGTATAATCAGTGGTGATATTTCCTGTATAATCAGTGGTGATATTTCCTGTATAATCAGTGATATTTCCTATATAATCAGTGGTGATCTTTCCTGTATAATCAGTGGTGATATTTCCTGTATAATCAGTAGTGATATTACCTGTATAATCAGTAGTGATATTTCCTGTATAATCAGTGGTGATATTTCCTGTATAATCAGTAGTGATATTTCCTGTATAATCAGTGGTGATATTTCCTGTATAATCAGTGGTGATACTTCCTGAATAATCATTGGTGATATTTCCTGTATAATCAGTGATATGTCCTGTATAATCAGTGGTGAAATTTCCTGTATAATCAGTGATATTTCCTGTATAATCAGTGGTGATATTTCCTGAATAATCAGTGGTGATATTTCCTGTATAATCAGTAGTGATATTTCCTGTATAATCAGTAGTGATATTTCCTGTATAATCAGTGGTGATATTTCCTGTATAAACAGTGGTGATATTTCCTGTATAATCAGTGGTGATACTTCCTGTATAAATCAGTGGTGATATTTCCTGTATAATCAGTGGTGATATTTCCTGTATAATCATTGGTGATATTTCCTGTATAATCAGTGATATTTCCTGTATAATCAGTAGTGATATTTCCTGTATAATCAGTGGTGATACTTCCTGTATTAATCAGTGGTGATACTTCCTGTATTAATCAGTGGTGATATTTCCTGTATAATCAGTAGTGATATGTCCTGTATAATCAGTGGTGATATTTCCTGCATAATCAGTGGTGATATTTCCTGTATAATCAGTGGTGATATTTCCTGTATAATCAGTGGTGATATTTCCTGTATAATCAGTGGTGATATTTCCAGTATAATCAGTGATATTTCCTGTATAATCAGTGATATTTCCTGTATAATCAGTGGTGATACTTCCTGTATAATCAGTGGTGATATTTCCAGTATAATCAGTGATATTTCCTGTATAATCAGTGATATTTCCTGTATAATCAGTGGTGATATTTCCTGTATAATCAGTGGTGATATTTCCTGAATAATCAGTGGTGATATTTCTTGTATAATCAGTGGTGATATTTCCTGTATAATCACTGGTGATATTTCCTGTATAATCAGTGGTGATATTTCCTGTATAATCAGTGATATTTCCTGTATAATCAGTAGTGATATTTCCTGTATAATCAGTGGTGATTTTTCCTGTATAATCAGTGGTGATATTTCCTGTATAATCAGTGGTGATATTTCCTGTATAATCAGTGATATTTCCTATATAATCAGTGGTGATCTTTCCTGTATAATCAGTGGTGATATTTCCTGTATAATCAGTAGTGATATTACCTGTATAATCAGTAGTGATATTTCCTGTATAATCAGTGGTGATATTTCCTGTATAATCAGTAGTGATATTTCCTGTATAATCAGTGGTGATATTTCCTGTATAATCAGTGGTGATACTTCCTGAATAATCATTGGTGATATTTCCTGTATAATCAGTGATATGTCCTGTATAATCAGTGGTGAAATTTCCTGTATAATCAGTGATATTTCCTGTATAATCAGTGGTGATATTTCCTGAATAATCAGTGGTGATATTTCCTGTATAATCAGTAGTGATATTTCCTGTATAATCAGTAGTGATATTTCCTGTATAATCAGTGGTGATATTTCCTGTATAAACAGTGGTGATATTTCCTGTATAATCAGTGGTGATACTTCCTGTATAAATCAGTGGTGATATTTCCTGTATAATCAGTGGTGATATTTCCTGTATAATCATTGGTGATATTTCCTGTATAATCAGTGATATTTCCTGTATAATCAGTAGTGATATTTCCTGTATAATCAGTGGTGATACTTCCTGTATTAATCAGTGGTGATACTTCCTGTATTAATCAGTGGTGATATTTCCTGTATAATCAGTAGTGATATGTCCTGTATAATCAGTGGTGATATTTCCTGCATAATCAGTGGTGATATTTCCTGTATAATCAGTGGTGATATTTCCTGTATAATCAGTGGTGATATTTCCTGTATAATCAGTGGTGATATTTCCAGTATAATCAGTGATATTTCCTGTATAATCAGTGATATTTCCTGTATAATCAGTGGTGATACTTCCTGTATAATCAGTGGTGATATTTCCAGTATAATCAGTGATATTTCCTGTATAATCAGTGATATTTCCTGTATAATCAGTGGTGATATTTCCTGTATAATCAGTGGTGATATTTCCTGAATAATCAGTGGTGATATTTCTTGTATAATCAGTGGTGATATTTCCTGTATAATCACTGGTGATATTTCCTGTATAATCAGTGGTGATATTTCCTGTATAATCAGTGATATTTCCTGTATAATCAGTAGTGATATTTCCTGTATAATCAGTGGTGATACTTCCTGTATTAATCAGTGGTGATACTTCCTGTATTAATCAGTGGTGATATTTCCTGTATAATCAGTGGTGATACTTCCTGTATAATCAGTGGTGATATTTCCTGTATAATCAGTGGTGATATTTCCTGTATAATCAGTGGTGATATTTCCTAAATAATCAGTGGTGATATTTCCTGTATAATCAGTGGTGATATTTCCTGTATAAACAGTGGTGATATTTCCTGTATAATCAGTGGTGATACTTCCTGTATAAATCAGTGGTGATATTTCCTGTATAATCAGTGATATTTCCTGTATAATCAGTGGTGATATTTCCTGTATAATCACTGGTGATATTTCCTGTATAATCACTGGTGATATTTCCTGTATAATCAGTAGTGATATTTCCTGTATAATCAGTGGTGATATTTCCTGTATAATCAGTGGTGATATTTCCTGTATAATCAGTGGTGATATTTCCTGTATAATCAGTGGTGATACTTCCTGTATAATCAGTGGTGATACTTTCTGTATAATCAGTGGTGATATTTCCTGTATAATCAGTGATATTTCCTGTATAATCAGTGGTGATTTTTCCTGTATAATCAGTGGTGATATTTCCTGTATAATCAGTGGTGATATTTCCTGTATAATCAGTGATATTTCCTACATAATCAGTGGTGATCTTTCCTGTATAATCAGTGGTGATATTTCCTGTATAATCAGTAGTGATATTACCTGTATAATCAGTAGTGATATTTCCTGTATAATCAGTGGTGATATTTCCTGTATAATCAGTAGTGATATTTCCTGTATAATCAGTGGTGATATTTCCTGTATAATCAGTGGTGATACTTCCTGAATAATCATTGGTGATATTTCCTGTATAATCAGTGATATGTCCTGTATAATCAGTGGTGAAATTTCCTGTATAATCAGTGATATTTCCTGTATAATCAGTGGTGATATTTCCTGAATAATCAGTGGTGATATTTCCTGTATAATCAGTAGTGATATTTCCTGTATAATCAGTAGTGATATTTCCTGTATAATCAGTGGTGATATTTCCTGTATAAACAGTGGTGATATTTCCTGTATAATCAGTGGTGATACTTCCTGTATAAATCAGTGGTGATATTTCCTGTATAATCAGTGGTGATATTTCCTGTATAATCATTGGTGATATTTCCTGTATAATCAGTGATATTTCCTGTATAATCAGTAGTGATATTTCCTGTATAATCAGTGGTGATACTTCCTGTATTAATCAGTGGTGATACTTCCTGTATTAATCAGTGGTGATATTTCCTGTATAATCAGTAGTGATATGTCCTGTATAATCAGTGGTGATATTTCCTGCATAATCAGTGGTGATATTTCCTGTATAATCAGTGGTGATATTTCCTGTATAATCAGTGGTGATACTTCCTGTATAAATCAGTGGTGATATTTCCTGTATAATCAGTGGTGATATTTCCTGTATAATCAGTGGTGATATTTCCTGTATAATCAGTGGTGATATTTCCTGTATAATCAGTGGTGATATTTCCTGTATAATCAGTGGTGATATTTCCTGTATAATCAGTGGTGATATTTCCTGTATAATCAGTGGTGATACTTCCTGTATAAATCAGTGGTGATATTTCCTGTATAATCAGTGGTGATATTTCCTGTATAATCAGTGGTGATACTTCCTGTATAAATCAGTGGTGATATTTCCTGTATAATCAGTGGTGATATTTCCTGTATAATCAGTGGTGATATTTCCTGTATAATCAGTGGTGATATTTCCTGTATAATCAGTGGTGATATTTCCTGTATAATCAGTGATATTTCCTGTATAATCAGTAGTGATATTTCCTGTATAATCAGTAGTGATATTTCCTGTATAATCAGTGGTGATACTTCCTGTATAATCAGTGGTGATATTTCCTGTATAATCAGTGATATGTCCTGTATAATCAGTGGTGATATTTCCTGCATAATCAGTGGTGATATTTCCTGTATAATCAGTGGTGATATTTCCTGTATAATCAGTGGTGATACTTCCTGTATAATCAGTGATATTTCCTGTATAATGAGTGGTGATATTTCCTGTATAATCAGTAGTGATATTTCCTGTATAATCAGTGGTGATACCTCCTGTATAAATTAGTGGTGATATTTCCTGTATAATCAGTGGTGATATTTCCTGTATAATCAGTGGTGATACTTCCTGAATAATCATTGGTGATATTTCCTGTATAATCAGTGATATGTCCTGTATAATCAGTGATATTTCCTGTATAATCAGTGGTGATATTTCCTGTATAATCAGTGGTGATATTTCCTGAATAATCAGTGGTGATATTTCTTGTATAATCAGTGGTGATATTTCCTGTATAATCAGTAGTGATATTTCCTGTATAATCAGTGGTGATATTTCCTGTATAATCAGTGGTGATATTTCCTGTATAATCAGTAGTGATATTTCCTGTATAATCAGTGGTGATATTTCCTGTATAATCAGTGGTGATATTTCCTGTATAATCAGTGATATTTCCTGTATAATCAGTGGTGATATTTCCTGTATAATCAGTGGTGATATTTCCTGTATAATCAGTGGTGATATTTCCTGTATAATCAGTGGTGATATTTCCTGTATAATCAGTGCTGATATTTCCTGTATAATCAGTGGTGATACTTCCTGTATAAATCAGTGGTGATATTTCCTGTATAATCAGTGGTGATATTTCCTGTATAATCAGTGGTGATACTTCCTGAATACTCATTGGTGATATTTCCTGTATAATCAGTGGTGATATTTCCTGTATAATCAGTGATATTTCCTGTATAATCAGTGGTGATATTTCCTAAATAATCAGTGGTGATATTTCCTGTATAATCACTGGTGATACTTTCTGTATAATCAGTGGTGATATTTCCTGTATAATCAGTAGTGATATTTCCTGTATAATCAGTGATATTTCCTATATAATCAGTGGTGATCTTTCCTGTATAATCAGTGGTGATATTTCCTGTATAATCAGTGGTGATATTTCCTGTATAAACAGTGGTGATATTTCCTGTATAATCAGTGGTGATACTACCTGTATAAATCAGTGGTGATATTTCCTGTATAATCAGTGGTGATATTTCCTGTATAATCAGTGGTGATATTTCCTGTATAATCAGTGATATTTCCTGTATAATCAGTAGTGATATTTCCTGTATAATCAGTGGTGATACTTCCTGTATTAATCAGTGGTGATACTTCCTGTATTAATCAGTGGTGATATTTCCTGTATAATCAGTGGTGATATGTCCTGTATAATCAGTGGTGATATTTCCTGCATAATCAGTGGTGATATTTCCTGTATAATCAGTGGTGATATTTCCTGTATAATCAGTGGTGATACTTCCTGTATAAATCAGTGGTGATATTTCCTGTATAATCAGTGGTGATATTTCCTGTATAATCAGTGGTGATACTTCCTGTATAATCAGTGGTGATATTTCCAGTATAATCAGTGATATTTCCTGTATAATCAGTGATATTTCCTGTATAATCAGTGGTGATATTTCCTGTATAATCAGTGGTGATATTTCCTGAATAATCAGTGGTGATATTTCTTGTATAATCAGTGGTGATATTTCCTGTATAATCACTGGTGATATTTCCTGTATAATCAGTGGTGATATTTCCTGTATAATCAGTGATATTTCCTGTATAATCAGTAGTGATATTTCCTGTATAATCAGTGGTGATACTTCCTGTATTAATCAGTGGTGATACTTCCTGTATTAATCAGTGGTGATACTTCCTGTATTAATCAGTGGTGATATTTCCTGTATAATCAGTGGTGATATGTCCTGTATAATCAGTGGTGATATTTCCTGCATAATCAGTGGTGATATTTCCTGTATAATCAGTGGTGATACTTCCTGTATAAATCAGTGGTGATATTTCCTGTATAATCAGTGGTGATATTTCCTGTATAATCAGTGGTGATACTTCCTGTATAATCAGTGGTGATATTTCCAGTATAATCAGTGATATTTCCTGTATAATCAGTGATATTTCCTGTATAATCAGTGGTGATATTTCCTGTATAATCAGTGGTGATATTTCCTGAATAATCAGTGGTGATATTTCTTGTATAATCAGTGGTGATATTTCCTGTATAATCACTGGTGATATTTCCTGTATAATCAGTAGTGATATTTCCTGTATAATCAGTGGTGATATTTCCTGTATAATCAGTGGTGATATTTCCTGTATAATCAGTGGTGATATTTCCTGTATAATCAGTGGTGATACTTCCTGTATAATCAGTGGTGATACTTTCTGTATAATCAGTGGTGATATTTCCTGTATAATCAGTGATATTTCCTGTATAATCAGTGGTGATTTTTCCTATATAATCAGTGGTGATATTTCCTGTATAATCAGTGGTGATATTTCCTGTATAATCAGTGGTGATACTTCCTGTATAAATCAGTGGTGATATTTCCTGTATAATCAGTGGTGATATTTCCTGTATAATCAGTGGTGATACTTCCTGTATAATCAGTGGTGATATTTCCTGTATAATCAGTGATATTTCCTGTATAATCAGTGGTGATATTTCCTAAATAATCAGTGGTGATATTTCCTGTATAATCAGTGGTGATATTTCCTGTATAAACAGTGGTGATATTTCCTGTATAATCAGTGGTGATACTTCCTGTATAAATCAGTGGTGATATTTCCTGTATAATCAGTGATATTTCCTGTATAATCAGTGGTGATATTTCCTGTATAATCAGTGGTGATATTTCCTGTATAATCACTGGTGATATTTCCTGTATAATCAGTAGTGATATTTCCTGTATAATCAGTGGTGATATTTCCTGTATAATCAGTGGTGATATTTCCTGTATAATCAGTGGTGATATTTCCTGTATAATCAGTGGTGATACTTCCTGTATAATCAGTGGTGATACTTTCTGTATAATCAGTGGTGATATTTCCTGTATAATCAGTGATATTTCCTGTATAATCAGTGGTGATTTTTCCTGTATAATCAGTGGTGATATTTCCTGTATAATCAGTGGTGATATTTCCTGTATAATCAGTGATATTTCCTATATAATCAGTGGTGATCTTTCCTGTATAATCAGTGGTGATATTTCCTGTATAATCAGTAGTGATATTACCTGTATAATCAGTAGTGATATTTCCTGTATAATCAGTGGTGATATTTCCTGTATAATCAGTAGTGATATTTCCTGTATAATCAGTGGTGATATTTCCTGTATAATCAGTGGTGATACTTCCTGAATAATCATTGGTGATATTTCCTGTATAATCAGTGATATGTCCTGTATAATCAGTGGTGAAATTTCCTGTATAATCAGTGATATTTCCTGTATAATCAGTGGTGATATTTCCTGAATAATCAGTGGTGATATTTCCTGTATAATCAGTAGTGATATTTCCTGTATAATCAGTAGTGATATTTCCTGTATAATCAGTGGTGATATTTCCTGTATAAACAGTGGTGATATTTCCTGTATAATCAGTGGTGATACTTCCTGTATAAATCAGTGGTGATATTTCCTGTATAATCAGTGGTGATATTTCCTGTATAATCATTGGTGATATTTCCTGTATAATCAGTGATATTTCCTGTATAATCAGTAGTGATATTTCCTGTATAATCAGTGGTGATACTTCCTGTATTAATCAGTGGTGATACTTCCTGTATTAATCAGTGGTGATATTTCCTGTATAATCAGTAGTGATATGTCCTGTATAATCAGTGGTGATATTTCCTGCATAATCAGTGGTGATATTTCCTGTATAATCAGTGGTGATATTTCCTGTATAATCAGTGGTGATACTTCCTGTATAAATCAGTGGTGATATTTCCTGTATAATCAGTGGTGATATTTCCTGTATAATCAGTGGTGATATTTCCTGTATAATCAGTGGTGATATTTCCTGTATAATCAGTGGTGATATTTCCTGTATAATCAGTGGTGATATTTCCTGTATAATCAGTGGTGATATTTCCTGTATAATCAGTGGTGATACTTCCTGTATAAATCAGTGGTGATATTTCCTGTATAATCAGTGGTGATATTTCCTGTATAATCAGTGGTGATACTTCCTGTATAAATCAGTGGTGATATTTCCTGTATAATCAGTGGTGATATTTCCTGTATAATCAGTGGTGATATTTCCTGTATAATCAGTGGTGATATTTCCTGTATAATCAGTGGTGATATTTCCTGTATAATCAGTGATATTTCCTGTATAATCAGTAGTGATATTTCCTGTATAATCAGTAGTGATATTTCCTGTATAATCAGTGGTGATACTTCCTGTATAATCAGTGGTGATATTTCCTGTATAATCAGTGATATGTCCTGTATAATCAGTGGTGATATTTCCTGCATAATCAGTGGTGATATTTCCTGTATAATCAGTGGTGATATTTCCTGTATAATCAGTGGTGATACTTCCTGTATAATCAGTGATATTTCCTGTATAATGAGTGGTGATATTTCCTGTATAATCAGTAGTGATATTTCCTGTATAATCAGTGGTGATACCTCCTGTATAAATTAGTGGTGATATTTCCTGTATAATCAGTGGTGATATTTCCTGTATAATCAGTGGTGATACTTCCTGAATAATCATTGGTGATATTTCCTGTATAATCAGTGATATGTCCTGTATAATCAGTGATATTTCCTGTATAATCAGTGGTGATATTTCCTGTATAATCAGTGGTGATATTTCCTGAATAATCAGTGGTGATATTTCTTGTATAATCAGTGGTGATATTTCCTGTATAATCAGTAGTGATATTTCCTGTATAATCAGTGGTGATATTTCCTGTATAATCAGTGGTGATATTTCCTGTATAATCAGTAGTGATATTTCCTGTATAATCAGTGGTGATATTTCCTGTATAATCAGTGGTGATATTTCCTGTATAATCAGTGATATTTCCTGTATAATCAGTGGTGATATTTCCTGTATAATCAGTGGTGATATTTCCTGTATAATCAGTGGTGATATTTCCTGTATAATCAGTGGTGATATTTCCTGTATAATCAGTGCTGATATTTCCTGTATAATCAGTGGTGATACTTCCTGTATAAATCAGTGGTGATATTTCCTGTATAATCAGTGGTGATATTTCCTGTATAATCAGTGGTGATACTTCCTGAATACTCATTGGTGATATTTCCTGTATAATCAGTGGTGATATTTCCTGTATAATCAGTGATATTTCCTGTATAATCAGTGGTGATATTTCCTAAATAATCAGTGGTGATATTTCCTGTATAATCACTGGTGATACTTTCTGTATAATCAGTGGTGATATTTCCTGTATAATCAGTAGTGATATTTCCTGTATAATCAATGATATTTCCTATATAATCAGTGGTGATCTTTCCTGTATAATCAGTGGTGATATTTCCTGTATAATCAGTGGTGATATTTCCTGTATAAACAGTGGTGATATTTCCTGTATAATCAGTGGTGATACTACCTGTATAAATCAGTGGTGATATTTCCTGTATAATCAGTGGTGATATTTCCTGTATAATCAGTGGTGATATTTCCTGTATAATCAGTGATATTTCCTGTATAATCAGTAGTGATATTTCCTGTATAATCAGTGGTGATACTTCCTGTATTAATCAGTGGTGATACTTCCTGTATTAATCAGTGGTGATATTTCCTGTATAATCAGTGGTGATATGTCCTGTATAATCAGTGGTGATATTTCCTGCATAATCAGTGGTGATATTTCCTGTATAATCAGTGGTGATATTTCCTGTATAATCAGTGGTGATACTTCCTGTATAAATCAGTGGTGATATTTCCTGTATAATCAGTGGTGATATTTCCTGTATAATCAGTGGTGATACTTCCTGTATAATCAGTGGTGATATTTCCAGTATAATCAGTGATATTTCCTGTATAATCAGTGATATTTCCTGTATAATCAGTGGTGATATTTCCTGTATAATCAGTGGTGATATTTCCTGAATAATCAGTGGTGATATTTCTTGTATAATCAGTGGTGATATTTCCTGTATAATCACTGGTGATATTTCCTGTATAATCAGTGGTGATATTTCCTGTATAATCAGTGATATTTCCTGTATAATCAGTAGTGATATTTCCTGTATAATCAGTGGTGATACTTCCTGTATTAATCAGTGGTGATACTTCCTGTATTAATCAGTGGTGATATTTCCTGTATAATCAGTGGTGATATGTCCTGTATAATCAGTGGTGATATTTCCTGCATAATCAGTGGTGATATTTCCTGTATAATCAGTGGTGATATTTCCTGTATAATCAGTGGTGATACTTCCTGTATAAATCAGTGGTGATATTTCCTGTATAATCAGTGGTGATATTTCCTGTATAATCAGTGGTGATACTTCCTGTATAATCAGTGGTGATATTTCCAGTATAATCAGTGATATTTCCTGTATAATCAGTGATATTTCCTGTATAATCAGTGGTGATACTTCCTGTATAATCAGTGGTGATACTTTCTGTATAATCAGTGGTGATATTTCCTGTATAATCAGTGATATTTCCTGTATAATCAGTGGTGATTTTTCCTATATAATCAGTGGTGATATTTCCTGTATAATCAGTGGTGATATTTCCTGTATAATCAGTGATATTTCCTATATAATCAGTGGTGATCTTTCCTGTATAATCAGTGGTGATATTTCCTGTATAATCAGTAGTGATATTTCCTGTATAATCAGTAGTGATATTTCCTGTATAATCAGTGGTGATATTTCCTGTATAATCAGTAGTGATATTTCCTGTATAATCAGTGGTGATATTTCCTGTATAATCAGTGGAGATACTTCCTGAATAATCATTGGTGATATTTCCTGTATAATCAGTGATATGTCCTGTATAATCAGTGATGAAATTTCCTGTATAATCAGTGATATATCCTGTATAATCAGTGGTGATATTTCCTGAATAATCAGTGGTGATATTTCCTGTATAATCAGTAGTGATATTTCCTGTATAATCAGTAGTGATATTTCCTGTATAATCAGTGGTGATATTTCCTGTATAAACAGTGGTGATATTTCCTGTATAATCAGTGGTGATACTTCCTGTATAAATCAGTGGTGATATTTCCTGTATAATCAGTGGTGATATTTCCTGTATAATCAGTGGTGATATTTCCTGTATAATCAGTGATATTTCCTGTATAATCAGTAGTGATATTTCCTGTATAATCAGTGGTAATACTTCCTGTATTAATCAGTGGTGATACTTCCTGTATTAATCAGTGGTGATATTTCCTGTATAATCAGTAGTGATATGTCCTGTATAATCAGTGGTGATATTTCCTGCATAATCAGTGGTGATATTTCCTGTATAATCAGTGGTGATATTTCCTGTATAATCAGTGGTGATACTTCCTGTATAAATCAGTGGTGATATTTCCTGTATAATCAGTGGTGATATTTCCTGTATAATCAGTGGTGATACTTCCTGTATAATCAGTGGTGATATTTCCAGTATAATCAGTGATATTTCCTGTATAATCAGTGATATTTCCTGTATAATCAGTGGTGATATTTCCTGTATAATCAGTGGTGATATTTCCTGAATAATCAGTGGTGATATTTCTTGTATAATCAGTGGTGATATTTCCTGTATAATCAGTAGTGATATTTCCTGTATAATCAGTGGTGATATTTCCTGAATAATCAGTGGTGATATTTCCTGTATAATCAGTGGTGATATTTCCTGTATAATCAGTAGTGATATTTCCTGTATAATCAGTGGTGATATTTCCTGTATAAACAGTGGTGATATTTCCTGTATAATCAGTGGTGATATTTCCTGTATAATCAGTGATATTTCCTGTATAATCAGTAGTGATATTTCCTGTATAATCAGTAGTGATATTTCCTGTATAATCAGTGGTGATACTTCCTGTATAATCAGTGGTGATATTTCCTGTATAATCAGTGGTGATATTTCCTGTATAATCAGTGGTGATACTTCCTGAATACTCATTGGTGATATTTCCTGTATAATCAGTGGTGATATTTCCTGTATAATCAGTGATATTTCCTGTATAATCAGTGGTGATATTTCCTGTATAATCAGTGGTGATATTTCCTGTATAATCAGTGATATTTCCTGTATAATCAGTAGTGATATTTCCTGTATAATCAGTAGTGATATTTCCTGTATAATCAGTGGTGATACTTCCTGTATAATCAGTGGTGATATTTCCTGTATAATCAGTGATATGTCCTGTATAATCAGTGGTGATATTTCCTGCATAATCAGTGGTGATATTTCCTGTATAATCAGTGGTGATATTTCCTGTATAATCAGTGGTGATACTTCCTGTATAATCAGTGATATTTCCTGTATAATGAGTGGTGATATTTCCTGTATAATCAGTAGTGATATTTCCTGTATAATCAGTGGTGATACCTCCTGTATAAATTAGTGGTGATATTTCCTGTATAATCAGTGGTGATATTTCCTGTATAATCAGTGGTGATACTTCCTGAATAATCATTGGTGATATTTCCTGTATAATCAGTGATATGTCCTGTATAATCAGTGATATTTCCTGTATAATCAGTGGTGATATTTCCTGTATAATCAGTGGTGATATTTCCTGTATAAACAGTGGTGATATTTCCTGTATAATCAGTGGTGATACTTCCTGTATAAATCAGTGGTGATATTTCCTGTATAATCAGTGGTGATATTTCCTGTATAATCAGTGATATTTCCTGTATAATCAGTAGTGATATTTCCTGTATAATCAGTGGTGATACTTCCTGTATTAATCAGTGGTGATATTTCCTGTATAATCAGTGGTGATATTTCCTGTATAATCAGTAGTGATACTTCCTGTATAATCAGTGATATTTCCTGTATAATGAGTGGTGATATTTCCTGTATAATCAGTAGTGATCTTTCCTGTATAATCAGTGGTGATACTTCCTGTATTAATCAGTGGTGATACTTCCTGTATAAATCAGTGGTGATATTTCCTGTATAATCAGTGGTGATATTTCCTGTATAATCAGTAGTGATATTTCCTGTAAAATCAGTGATATGTCCTGTATAATCAGTGGTGATACTTCCTGTATAATCAGTGATATGTCCTGTATAATCAGTGGTGATATTTCCTGCATAATCAGTGGTGATATTTCCTGTATAATCAGTGGTGATACTTCCTGTATAATCAGTGGTGATATTTCCTGTATAATCAGTGATATGTCCTGCATAATCAGTGGTGATATTTCCTGCATAATCAGTGGTGATATTTCCTGTATAATCAGTGGTGATACTTCCTGTATAATCAGTTGTGATACTTCCTGTATAATCAGTGATATTTCCTGTATAATGAGTGGTGATATTTCCTGTATAATCAGTAGTGATATTTCCTGTATAATCAGTGGTGATACCTCCTGTATAAATTAGTGGTGATATTTCCTGTATAATCAGTGGTGATATTTCCTGTATAATCAGTGGTGATACTTCCTGTATAATCATTGGTGATATTTCCTGTATAATCAGTGATATGTCCTGTATAATCAGTGGTGATATTTCCTGTATAATCAGTGATATTTCCTGTATAATCAGTGGTGATATTTCCTGAATAATCAGTGGTGATATTTCCTGTATAATCAGTGGTGATATTTCCTGTATAATCAGTAGTGATATTTCCTGTATAATCAGTGGTGATATTTCCTGTATAATCAGTGGTGATACTTCCTGTATAATCAGTGGTGATACTTTCTGTATAATCAGTGGTGATACTTTCTGTATAATCAGTGGTGATATTTCCTGTATAATCAGTGATATTTCCTGTATAATCAGTGGTGATATTTCCTGTATAATCAGTTGTGATATTTCCTGTATAATCAGTGGTGATATTTCCTGTATAATCAGTGGTGATATTTCCTGTATAATCAGTGGTGATATTTCCTGTATAATCAGTAGTGATATTTCCTGTATAATCAGTAGTGATATTTCCTGTATAATCAGTGGTGATATTTCCTGTATAATCAGTGGTGATATTTCCTGTATAATCAGTAGTGATATTTCCTGTATAATCAGTGGTGATATTTCCTGTATAATCAGTGGTGATACTTCCTGTATAATCAGTGGTGATACTTTCTGTATAATCAGTGGTGATATTTCCTGTATAATCAGTGATATTTCCTGTATAATCAGTGGTGATATTTCCTGTATAATCAGTTGTGATATTTCCTGTATAATCAGTGGTGATATTTCCTGTATAATCAGTGGTGATACTTCCTGTATAAATCAGTGGTGATATTTCCTGTATAATCAGTGATGATATTTCCTGTATAATCAGTGATATTTCCTATATAATCAGTGGTGATATTTCCTGTATAATCAGTGGTGATATTTCCTGTATAATCAGTGGTGATATTTCCTGTATAATCAGTGGTGATATTTCCTGTATAATCAGTAGTGATATTTCCTGTATAATCAGTGGTGATATTTCCTGTATAATCAGTGATATTTCCTGTATAATCAGTGATATTTCCTGTATAATCAGTGGTGATATGTCCTGTACAATCAGTGGTGATATTTCCTGTATAATCAGTGGTGATACTTCCTGTATAATCAGTGGTGATATTTCCTGTATAATCAGGGGTGATATTTCCTGTATAATCAGTGGTGATATTTCCTGTATAATCAGTGGTGATATTTCCTGTATAATCAGTAGTGATATTTCCTGTATAATCAGTGATGTTTCCTGTATAATCAGTAGTGATATTTCCTGTATAATCAGTAGTGATATTTCCTGTATAATCAGTGGTGATACTTCCTGTATAATCAGTGATATTTCCTGTATAATCAGTGGTGATATTTCCTGTATAATCAGTAGTGATATTTCCTGTATAATCAGTGCTGATATTTCCTGTATAATCAGTGATATTTCCTGTATAATCAGTGGTGATATTTCCTGTATAATCAGTGGTGATACTTCCAGTATAATCAGTGATACTTCCTGTATAAATCAGTGGTGATATTTCCTGTATAATCAGTGGTGATATTTCCTGTATAATCAGTGATATTTCCTGTATAATCAGTGGTGATATTTCCTGTATAATCAGTGGTGATATTTCCTGTATAATCAGTGGTGATATTTCCTGAATAATCAGTGATATTTTCTGTATAATGAGTGGTGATATTTCCTGTATAATCAGTAGTGATATTTCCTGTATAATCAGTGGTGATACTTCCTGTATAAATCAGTGGTGATATTTCCTGTATAATCAGTGGTGATACTTCCTGTATAATCAGTGATATTTCCTGTATAATGAGTGGTGATATTTCCTGTATAATCAGTAGTGATATTTCCTGTATAATCAGTGGTGATACCTCCTGTATAAATTAGTGGTGATATTTCCTGTATAATCAGTGGTGATATTTCCTGTATAATCAGTGGTGATACTTCCTGTATAATCAGTGGTGATACTTCCTGTATAATCAGTGGTGATACTTTCTGTATAATCAGTGGTGATATTTCCTGTATAATCAGTGATATTTCCTGTATAATCAGTGGTGATATTTCCTGTATAATCTGTGGTGATATTTCCTGTATAATCAGTGATATTTCCTGTATAATCAGTGGTGATCTTTCCTGTATAATCAGTGGTGATATTTCCTGTATAATCAGTGGTGATATTTCCTGTATAATCAGTAGTGATATTTCCTGTATAATCAGTGGTGATATTTCCTGTATAATCAGTAGTGATATTTCCTGTATAATCAGTGGTGATACCTCCTGTATAAACTAGTGGTGATATTTCCTGTATAATCAGTGGTGATATTTCCTGTATAATCAGTAGTGATATTTCCTGTATAATCAGTGGTGATACCTCCTGTATAAACTAGTGGTGATATTTCCTTTATAATCAGTGGTGATATTTCCTGTATAATCAGTGGTGATACTTCCTGTATAATCATTGGTGATATTTCCTGTATAATCAGTGATATGTCCTGTATAATCAGTGGTGATATTTCCTGTATAATCAGTGATATTTCCTGTATAATCAGTGGTGATATTTCCTGAATAATCAGTGGTGATATTTCCTGTATAATCAGTAGTGATATTTCCTGTATAATCAGTAGTGATATTTCCTGTATAATCAGTGGTGATATTTCCTGTATAAACAGTGGTGATATTTCCTGTATAATCAGTGGTGTTACTTCCTGTATAAATCAGTGGTGATATTTCCTGTATAATCAGTGGTGATATTTCCTGTATAATCAGTGATATTTCCTGTATAATCAGTAGTGATATTTCCTGTATAATCAGTGGTGATACTTCCTCTATTAATCAGTGGTGATATTTCCTGTATAATCAGTGGTGATATTTCCTGTATAATCAGTAGTGATACTTCCTGTATAATCAGTGATATTTCCTGTATAATGAGTGGTGATATTTCCTGTATAATCAGTAGTGATATTTCCTGTATAATCAGTGGTGATACTTCCTGTATTAATCAGTGGTGATACTTCCTGTATAAATCAGTGGTGATATTTCCTGTATAATCAGTGGTGATATTTCCTGTATAATCAGTAGTGATATTTCCTGTAAAATCAGTGATATGTCCTGTATAATCAGTGGTGATACTTCCTGTATAATCAGTGATATGTCCTGTATAATCAGTGGTGATATTTCCTGCATAATCAGTGGTGATATTTCCTGTATAATCAGTGATATTTCCTGTATAATCAGTGGTGATATTTCCTGAATAATCAGTGGTGATATTTCCTGTATAATCAGTAGTGATATTTCCTGTATAATCAGTAGTGATATTTCCTGTATAATCAGTGGTGATATTTCCTGTATAAACAGTGGTGATATTTCCTGTATAATCAGTGGTGATACTTCCTGTATAAATCAGTGGTGATATTTCCTGTATAATCAGTGGTGATATTTCCTGTATAATCAGTGATATTTCCTGTATAATCAGTAGTGATATTTCCTGTATAATCAGTGGTGATACTTCTTGTATTAATCAGTGGTGATATTTCCTGTATAATCAGTGGTGATATTTCCTGTATAATCAGTAGTGATACTTCCTGTATAATCAGTGATATTTCCTGTATAATGAGTGGTGATATTTCCTGTATAATCAGTAGTGATATTTCCTGTATAATCAGTGGTGATACTTCCTGTATTAATCAGTGGTGATACTTCCTGTATAAATCAGTGGTGATATTTCCTGTATAATCAGTGGTGATATTTCCTGTATAATGAGTAGTGATATTTCCTGTAAAATCAGTGATATGTCCTGTATAATCAGTGGTGATACTTCCTGTATAATCAGTGATATGTCCTGTATAATCAGTGGTGATATTTCCTGCATAATCAGTGGTGATATTTCCTGTATAATCAGTGGTGATACTTCCTGTATAATCAGTGGTGATATTTCCTGTATAATCAGTGATATGTCCTGCATAATCAGTGGTGATATTTCCTGCATAATCAGTGGTGATATTTCCTGTATAATCAGTGGTGATATTTCCTGTATAATCAGTTGTGATACTTCCTGTATAATCAGTGATATTTCCTGTATAATGAGTGGTGATATTTCCTGTATAATCAGTAGTGATATTTCCTGTATAATCAGTGGTGATACCTCCTGTATAAATTAGTGGTGATATTTCCTGTATAATCAGTGGTGATATTTCCTGTATAATCAGTGGTGATACTTCCTGTATAATCATTGGTGATATTTCCTGTATAATCAGTGATATGTCCTGTATAATCAGTGGTGATATTTCCTGTATAATCAGTGATATTTCCTGTATAATCAGTGGTGATATTTCCTGAATAATCAGTGGTGATATTTCCTGTATAATCAGTGGTGATATTTCCTGTATAATCAGTAGTGATATTTCCTGTATAATCAGTGGTGATATTTCCTGTATAATCAGTGGTGATATTTCCTGTATAATCAGTAGTGATATTTCCTGTATAATCAGTGGTGATATTTCCTGTATAATCAGTGGTGATACTTCCTGTATAATCAGTGGTGATACTTTCTGTATAATCAGTGGTGATATTTCCTGTATAATCAGTGATATTTCCTGTATAATCAGTGGTGATATTTCCTGTATAATCAGTGGTGATATTTCCTGTATAATCAGTTGTGATATTTCCTGTATAATCAGTGGTGATATTTCCTGTATAATCAGTGGTGATATTTCCTGTATAATCAGTAGTGATATTTCCTGTATAATCAGTGGTGATACTTCCTGTATAAATCAGTGGTGATATTTCCTGTATAATCAGTGGTGATATTTCCTGTATAATCAGTGATATTTCCTATATAATCAGTGGTGATATTTCCTGTATAATCAGTGGTGATATTTCCTGTATAATCAGTGGTGATATTTCCTGTATAATCAGTGGTGATATTTCCTGTATAATCAGTAGTGATATTTCCTGTATAATCAGTGGTGATATTTCCTGTATAATCAGTGATATTTCCTGTATAATCAGTGATATTTCCTGTATAATCAGTGGTGATATGTCCTGTACAATCAGGGGTGATATTTCCTGTATAATCAGGGGTGATATTTCCTGTATAATCAGTGGTGATATTTCCTGTATAATCAGTGGTGATATTTCCTGTATAATCAGTAGTGATATTTCCTGTATAATCAGTGGTGATATTTCCTGTATAATCAGTAGTGATATTTCCTGTATAATCAGTGGTGATATTTCCTGTATAATCAGTGGTGATACTTCCTGTATAATCAGTGGTGATACTTTCTGTATAATCAGTGGTGATATTTCCTGTATAATCAGTGATATTTCCTGTATAATCAGTGGTGATATTTCCTGTATAATCAGTGGTGATATTTCCTGTATAATCAGTGATATTTCCTGTATAATCAGTGGTGATCTTTCCTGTATAATCAGTGGTGATATTTCCTGTAAAATCAGTAGTGATATTTCCTGTATAATCAGTAGTGATATTTCCTGTATAATCAGTGGTGATATTTCCTGTATAATCAGTAGTGATATTTCCTGTATAATCAGTGGTGATACCTCCTGTATAAACTAGTGGTGATATTTCCTGTATAATCAGTGGTGATATTTCCTGTATAATCAGTGGTGATATTTCCTGTATAATCAGTGGTGATATTTCCTGTATAATCAGTGATATTTCCTTTATAATCAGTAGTGATATTTCCTGTATAATCAGTGGTGATACTTCCTGTATTAATCAGTGGTGATACTTCCTGTATTAATCAGTGGTGATATGTCCTGTATAATCAGTAGTGATATGTCCTGTATAATCAGTGGTGATATTTCCTGTATAATCAGTCGTGATATTTCCTGTATAATCAGTGGTGATATTTCCTGTATAATCAGTGGTGATACTTCCTGTATAAATCAGTGGTGATATTTCCTGTATAATCAGTGGTGATATTTCCTGTATAATCAGTGGTGATACTTCCTGTATAATCAGTGGTGATATTTCCAGTATAATCAGTGATATTTCCTGTATAATCAGTGATATTTCCTGTATAATCAGTGGTGATATTTCCTGAATAATCAGTGGTGATATTTCCTGTATAATCAGTGGTGATATTTCCTGTATAAACAGTGGTGATATTTCCTGTATAATCAGTGGTGATATTTCCTGTATAATCAGTGGTGATATTTCCTGTATAATCAGTGATATTTCCTGTATAATCAGTAGTGATATTTCCTGTATAATCAGTGGTGATACTTCCTGTATTAATCAGTGGTGATACTTCCTGTATTAATCAGTGGTGATATTTCCTGTATAATCAGTAGTGATATGTCCTGTATAATCAGTGGTGATATTTCCTGCATAATCAGTGGTGATATTTCCTGTATAATCAGTGGTGATATTTCCTGTATAATCAGTGGTGATACTTCCTGTATAAATCAGTGGTGATATTTCCGGTATAATCAGCGGTGATATTTCCTGTATAATCAGTGGTGATACTTCCTGTATAATCAGTGGTGATATTTCCAGTATAATCAGTGATATTTCCTGTATAATCAGTGATATTTCCTGTATAATCAGTGGTGATATTTCCTGAATAATCAGTGGTGATATTTCCTGTATAATCAGTGGTGATATTTCCTGTATAATCTGTAGTGATATTTCCTGTATAATCAGTGGTGATATTTCCTGTATAATCAGTGGTGATATTTCCTGTATAATCAGTGGTGATATTTCCTGTATAATCAGTGGTGATATTTCCTGTATAATCAGTGGTGTTATTTCCTGTATAATCAGTGGTGATATTTCCTGTATAATCAGTGGTGATATTTCCTGTATAATCAGTAGTGATATTTCCTGTATAATCAGTGGTGATACTTCCTGTATAAATCAGTGGTGATATTTCCTGTATAATCAGTGGTGATATTTCCTGTATAATCAGTGGTGATATTTCCTGTATAATCAGTGGTGATATTTCCTGTATAATCAGTGGTGATATTTCCTATATAATCAGTAGTGATATTTCCTGTATAATCAGTGGTGATATTTCCTGTATAATCAGTGGTGATATTTCCTGTATAATCAGTGGTGATATTTCTTGTATAATCAGTGGTGATATTTCCTGTATAATCAGTGGAGATACCTCCTGTATAAATTAGTGGTGATATTTCCTGTATAATCAGTGATATTTCCTGTATAATCAGTGGTGATATGTCCTGTATAATCAGTGGTGATATTTCCTGTATAATCAGTGATATTTCCTGTATAATCAATGGTGATACTTCCTGTATAATCAGTGGTGATATTTCCTGTATAATCAGTGATATGTCCTGTATAATCAGTGGTGATATTTCCTGCATAATCAGTGGTGATATTTCCTGTATAATCAGTGGTGATACTTCCTGTATAATCAGTGATATTTCCTGTATAATGAGTGGTGATATTTCCTGTATAATCAGTAGTGATATTTCCTGTATAATCAGTGGTGATACCTCCTGTATAAATTAGTGGTGATATTTCCTGTATAATCAGTGGTGATATTTCCTGTATAATCAGTGGTGATACTTCCTGAATAATCATTGGTGATATTTCCTGTATAATCAGTGGTGATATTTCCTGTATAATCAGTGGTGATATTTCCTGAATAATCAGTGGTGATATTTCCTGTATAATCAGTGGTGATATTTCCTGTATAATCAGTAGTGATATTTCCTGTATAATCAGTGGTGATATTTCCTGTATAATCAGTAGTGATATTTCCTGTATAATCAGTGGTGATATTTCCTGTATAATCAGTGGTGATACTTCCTGTATAATCAGTGGTGATACTTTCTGTATAATCAGTGGTGATATTTCCTGTATAATCAGTGATATTTCCTGTATAATCAGTGGTGATATTTCCTGTATAATCAGTGGTGATATTTCCTGTATAATCAGTGATATTTCCTGTATAATCAGTGGTGATCTTTCCTGTATAATCAGTGGTGATATTTCCTGTATAATCAGTAGTGATATTTCCTGTATAATCAGTAGTGATATTTCCTGTATAATCAGTGGTGATATTTCCTGTATAATCAGTAGTGATATTTCCTGTATAATCAGTGGTGATACCTCCTGTATAAACTAGTGGTGATATTTCCTGTATAATCAGTGGTGATATTTCCTGTATAATCAGTGGTGATACTTCCTGTATAATCATTGGTGATATTTCCTGTATAATCAGTGATATGTCCTGTATAATCAGTGGTGATATTTCCTGTATAATCAGTGATATTTCCTGTATAATCAGTGGTGATATTTCCTGAATAATCAGTGGTGATATTTCCTGTATAATCAGTAGTGATATTTCATGTATAATCAGTACTGATATTTCCTGTATAATCAGTGGTGATATTTCCTGTATAAACAGTGGTGATATTTCCTGTATAATCAGTGGTGATACTTCCTGTATAAATCAGTGGTGATATTTCCTGTATAATCAGTGGTGATATTTCCTGTATAATCAGTGATATTTCCTGTATAATCAGTAGTGATATTTCCTGTATAATCAGTGGTGATACTTCCTGTATTAATCAGTGGTGATATTTCCTGTATAATCAGTGGTGATATTTCCTGTATAATCAGTAGTGATACTTCCTGTATAATCAGTGATATTTCCTGTATAATGAGTGGTGATATTTCCTGTATAATCAGTGGTGATATTTCCTGAATAATCAGTGGTGATATTTCCTGTATAATCAGTGGTGATATTTCCTGTATAATCAGTAGTGATATTTCCTGTATAATCAGTGGTGATATTTCCTGTATAATCAGTAGTGATATTTCCTGTATAATCAGTGGTGATATTTCCTGTATAATCAGTGGTGATACTTCCTGTATAATCAGTGGTGATACTTTCTGTATAATCAGTGGTGATATTTCCTGTATAATCAGTGATATTTCCTGTATAATCAGTGGTGATATTTCCTGTATAATCAGTGGTGATATTTCCTGTATAATCAGTTGTGATATTTCCTGTATAATCAGTGGTGATATTTCCTGTATAATCAGTGGTGATATTTCCTGTATAATCAGTAGTGATATTTCCTGTATAATCAGTGGTGATACTTCCTGTATAAATCAGTGGTGATATTTCCTGTATAATCAGTGGTGATATTTCCTGTATAATCAGTGATATTTCCTATATAATCAGTGGTGATATTTCCTGTATAATCAGTGGTGATATTTCCTGTATAATCAGTGGTGATATTTCCTGTATAATCAGTGGTGATATTTCCTGTATAATCAGTAGTGATATTTCCTGTATAATCAGTGGTGATATTTCCTGTATAATCAGTGATATTTCCTGTATAATCAGTGATATTTCCTGTATAATCAGTGGTGATATGTCCTGTACAATCAGTGGTGATATTTCCTGTATAATCAGGGGTGATATTTCCTGTATAATCAGTGGTGATATTTCCTGTATAATCAGTGGTGATATTTCCTGTATAATCAGTAGTGATATTTCCTGTATAATCAGTGGTGATATTTCCTGTATAATCAGTAGTGATATTTCCTGTATAATCAGTGGTGATATTTCCTGTATAATCAGTGGTGATACTTCCTGTATAATCAGTGGTGATACTTTCTGTATAATCAGTGGTGATATTTCCTGTATAATCAGTGATATTTCCTGTATAATCAGTGGTGATATTTCCTGTATAATCAGTGGTGATATTTCCTGTATAATCAGTGATATTTCCTGTATAATCAGTGGTGATCTTTCCTGTATAATCAGTGGTGATATTTCCTGTATAATCAGTAGTGATATTTCCTGTATAATCAGTAGTGATATTTCCTGTATAATCAGTGGTGATATTTCCTGTATAATCAGTAGTGATATTTCCTGTATAATCAGTGGTGATACCTCCTGTATAAACTAGTGGTGATATTTCCTGTATAATCAGTGGTGATATTTCCTGTATAATCAGTGGTGATATTTCCTGTATAATCAGTGGTGATATTTCCTGTATAATCAGTGATATTTCCTTTATAATCAGTAGTGATATTTCCTGTATAATCAGTGGTGATACTTCCTGTATTAATCAGTGGTGATACTTCCTGTATTAATCAGTGGTGATATGTCCTGTATAATCAGTAGTGATATGTCCTGTATAATCAGTGGTGATATTTCCTGTATAATCAGTCGTGATATTTCCTGTATAATCAGTGGTGATATTTCCTGTATAATCAGTGGTGATACTTCCTGTATAAATCAGTGGTGATATTTCCTGTATAATCAGTGGTGATATTTCCTGTATAATCAGTGGTGATACTTCCTGTATAATCAGTGGTGATATTTCCAGTATAATCAGTGATATTTCCTGTATAATCAGTGATATTTCCTGTATAATCAGTGGTGATATTTCCTGAATAATCAGTGGTGATATTTCCTGTATAATCAGTGGTGATATTTCCTGTATAAACAGTGGTGATATTTCCTGTATAATCAGTGGTGATATTTCCTGTATAATCAGTGGTGATATTTCCTGTATAATCAGTGATATTTCCTGTATAATCAGTAGTGATATTTCCTGTATAATCAGTGGTGATACTTCCTGTATTAATCAGTGGTGATACTTCCTGTATTAATCAGTGGTGATATTTCCTGTATAATCAGTAGTGATATGTCCTGTATAATCAGTGGTGATATTTCCTGCATAATCAGTGGTGATATTTCCTGTATAATCAGTGGTGATATTTCCTGTATAATCAGTGGTGATACTTCCTGTATAAATCAGTGGTGATATTTCCGGTATAATCAGTGGTGATATTTCCTGTATAATCAGTGGTGATACTTCCTGTATAATCAGTGGTGATATTTCCAGTATAATCAGTGATATTTCCTGTATAATCAGTGATATTTCCTGTATAATCAGTGGTGATATTTCCTGAATAATCAGTGGTGATATTTCCTGTATAATCAGTGGTGATATTTCCTGTATAATCTGTAGTGATATTTCCTGTATAA
The DNA here is from genome assembly GCF_965601325.2 of Salmo salar. Classification (NCBI taxonomy): domain Eukaryota; kingdom Metazoa; phylum Chordata; class Actinopteri; order Salmoniformes; family Salmonidae; genus Salmo; species Salmo salar. The sequence continues at coordinate 57,777,626 of NC_138304.1, read as the reverse complement.
TCAGTGGTGATATTTCCTGTATAATCAGTGGTGATATTTCCTGTATAATCAGTGGTGATATTTCCTGTATAATCAGTGGTGATATTTCCTGTATAATCAGTGGTGATATTTCCTGTATAATCAGTGGTGTTATTTCCTGTATAATCAGTGGTGATATTTCCTGTATAATCAGTAGTGATATTTCCTGTATAATCAGTGGTGATACTTCCTGTATAAATCAGTGGTGATATTTCCTGTATAATCAGTGGTGATATTTCCTGTATAATCAGTGGTGATATTTCCTGTATAATCAGTGGTGATATTTCCTGTATAATCAGTGGTGATATTTCCTATATAATCAGTAGTGATATTTCCTGTATAATCAGTGGTGATATTTCCTGTATAATCAGTGGTGATATTTCCTGTATAATCAGTGGTGATATTTCTTGTATAATCAGTGGTGATATTTCCTGTATAATCAGTGGAGATACCTCCTGTATAAATTAGTGGTGATATTTCCTGTATAATCAGTGATATTTCCTGTATAATCAGTGGTGATATGTCCTGTATAATCAGTGGTGATATTTCCTGTATAATCAGTGATATTTCCTGTATAATCAATGGTGATACTTCCTGTATAATCAGTGGTGATATTTCCTGTATAATCAGTGATATGTCCTGTATAATCAGTGGTGATATTTCCTGCATAATCAGTGGTGATATTTCCTGTATAATCAGTGGTGATACTTCCTGTATAATCAGTGATATTTCCTGTATAATGAGTGGTGATATTTCCTGTATAATCAGTAGTGATATTTCCTGTATAAATTAGTGGTGATATTTCCTGTATAATCAGTGGTGATATTTCCTGTATAATCAGTGGTGATACTTCCTGAATAATCATTGGTGATATTTCCTGTATAATCAGTGGTGATATTTCCTGTATAATCAGTGGTGATATTTCCTGAATAATCAGTGGTGATATTTCCTGTATAATCAGTGGTGATATTTCCTGTATAATCAGTAGTGATATTTCCTGTATAATCAGTGGTGATATTTCCTGTATAATCAGTAGTGATATTTCCTGTATAATCAGTGGTGATATTTCCTGTATAATCAGTGGTGATATTTCCTGTATAATCAGTGATATTTCCTGTATAATCAGTGGTGATCTTTCCTGTATAATCAGTGGTGATATTTCCTGTATAATCAGTAGTGATATTTCCTGTATAATCAGTAGTGATATTTCCTGTATAATCAGTGGTGATATTTCCTGTATAATCAGTAGTGATATTTCCTGTATAATCAGTGGTGATACCTCCTGTATAAACTAGTGGTGATATTTCCTGTATAATCAGTGGTGATATTTCCTGTATAATCAGTGGTGATACTTCCTGTATAATCATTGGTGATATTTCCTGTATAATCAGTGATATGTCCTGTATAATCAGTGGTGATATTTCCTGTATAATCAGTGATATTTCCTGTATAATCAGTGGTGATATTTCCTGAATAATCAGTGGTGATATTTCCTGTATAATCAGTAGTGATATTTCATGTATAATCAGTACTGATATTTCCTGTATAATCAGTGGTGATATTTCCTGTATAAACAGTGGTGATATTTCCTGTATAATCAGTGGTGATACTTCCTGTATAAATCAGTGGTGATATTTCCTGTATAATCAGTGGTGATATTTCCTGTATAATCAGTGATATTTCCTGTATAATCAGTAGTGATATTTCCTGTATAATCAGTGGTGATACTTCCTGTATTAATCAGTGGTGATATTTCCTGTATAATCAGTGGTGATATTTCCTGTATAATCAGTAGTGATACTTCCTGTATAATCAGTGATATTTCCTGTATAATGAGTGGTGATATTTCCTGTATAATCAGTGGTCATATTTCCTGAATAATCAGTGGTGATATTTCCTGTATAATCAGTGGTGATATTTCCTGTATAATCAGTAGTGATATTTCCTGTATAATCAGTGGTGATATTTCCTGTATAATCAGTAGTGATATTTCCTGTATAATCAGTGGTGATATTTCCTGTATAATCAGTGGTGATACTTCCTGTATAATCAGTGGTGATACTTTCTGTATAATCAGTGGTGATATTTCCTGTATAATCAGTGGTGATCTTTCCTGTATAATCAGTGGTGATATTTCCTGTATAATCTGTGGTGATATTTCCTGTATAATCAGTGGATATTTCCTGTATAATCAGTGGTGATCTGTTCCCTGTATAATCAGTGGTGATATTTCCTGTATAATCAGTGGTGATATTTCCTGTATAATCAGTGGGACCCGTCGGGATATTTCCTGTATAATCAGTGATATGTCCTGTATAATCAGTGGTGATATTTCCTGTATAATCAGTGATATTTCCTGTATAATCAGTGGTGATATTTCCTGAATAATCAGTGGTGATATTTCCTGTATAATCAGTAGTGATATTTCCTGTATAATCAGTAGTGATATTTCCTGTATAAACAGTGGTGATATTTCCTGTATAATCAGTGGTGATACTTCCTGTATAAATCAGTGGTGATATTTCCTGTATAATCAGTGGTGATATTTCCTGTATAATCAGTGATATTTCCTGTATAATCAGTAGTGATATTTCCTGTATAATCAGTGGTGATACTTCCTGTATTAATCAGTGGTGATATTTCCTGTATAATCAGTGGTGATATTTCCTGTATAATCAGTAGTGATACTTCCTGTATAATCAGTGATATTTCCTGTATAATGAGTGGTGATATTTCCTGTATAATCAGTAGTGATATTTCCTGTATAATCAGTGGTGATACTTCCTGTATTAATCAGTGGTGATACTTCCTGTATAAATCAGTGGTGATATTTCCTGTATAATCAGTGGTGATATTTCCTGTATAATCAGTAGTGATATTTCCTGTAAAATCAGTGATATGTCCTGTATAATCAGTGGTGATACTTCCTGTATAATCAGTGATATGTCCTGTATAATCAGTGGTGATATTTCCTGCATAATCAGTGGTGATATTTCCTGTATAATCAGTGGTGATATTTCCTGTATAATCAGTGGTGATACTTCCTGTATAATCAGTGGTGATATTTCCTGTATAATCAGTGATATGTCCTGTATAATCAGTGGTGATATTTCCTGTATAATCAGTGGTGATATTTCCTGTATAATCAGTGGTGATATTTCCTATATAATCAGTAGTGATATTTCCTGTATAATCAGTAGTGATATTTCCTGTATAATCAGTGGTGATATTTCCTGTATAATCAGTGGTGATATTTCCTGTATAATCAGTGGTGATATTTCTTGTATAATCAGTGGTGATATTTCCTGTATAATCAGTGGAGATACCTCCTGTATAAATTAGTGGTGATATTTCCTGTATAATCAGTGATATTTCCTGTATAATCAGTGGTGATATGTCCTGTATAATCAGTGGTGATATTTCCTGTATAATCAGTGATATTTCCTGTATAATCAATGGTGATACTTCCTGTATAATCAGTGGTGATATTTCCTGTATAATCAGTGATATGTCCTGTATAATCAGTGGTGATATTTCCTGCATAATCAGTGGTGATATTTCCTGTATAATCAGTGGTGATATTTCCTGTATAATCAGTGGTGATACTTCCTGTATAATCAGTGATATTTCCTGTATAATGAGTGGTGATATTTCCTGTATAATCAGTAGTGATATTTCCTGTATAATCAGTGGTGATACCTCCTGTATAAATTAGTGGTGATATTTCCTGTATAATCAGTGGTGATATTTCCTGTATAATCAGTGGTGATACTTCCTGAATAATCATTGGTGATATTTCCTGTATAATCAGTGGTGATATTTCCTGTATAATCAGTGGTGATATTTCCTGAATAATCAGTGGTGATATTTCCTGTATAATCAGTGGTGATATTTCCTGTATAATCAGTGGTGATACTTCCTGTATTAATCAGTGGTGATACTTCCTGTATAAATCAGTGGTGATATTTCCTGTATAATCAGTGGTGATATTTCCTGTATAATCAGTAGTGATATTTCCTGTAAAATCAGTGATATGTCCTGTATAATCAGTGGTGATACTTCCTGTATAATCAGTGATATGTCCTGTATAATCAGTGGTGATATTTCCTGCATAATCAGTGGTGATATTTCCTGTATAATCAGTGGTGATATTTCCTGTATAATCAGTGGTGATACTTCCTGTATAATCAGTGGTGATATTTCCTGTATAATCAGTGATATGTCCTGTATAATCAGTGGTGATATTTCCTGTATAATCAGTGGTGATATTTCCTGTATAATCAGTGGTGATATTTCCTATATAATCAGTAGTGATATTTCCTGTATAATCAGTAGTGATATTTCCTGTATAATCAGTGGTGATATTTCCTGTATAATCAGTGGTGATATTTCCTGTATAATCAGTGGTGATATTTCTTGTATAATCAGTGGTGATATTTCCTGTATAATCAGTGGAGATACCTCCTGTATAAATTAGTGGTGTAATTTCCTGTATAATCAGTGATATTTCCTGTATAATCAGTGGTGATATGTCCTGTATAATCAGTGGTGATATTTCCTGTATAATCAGTGATATTTCCTGTATAATCAATGGTGATACTTCCTGTATAATCAGTGGTGATATTTCCTGTATAATCAGTGATATGTCCTGTATAATCAGTGGTGATATTTCCTGCATAATCAGTGGTGATATTTCCTGTATAATCAGTGGTGATATTTCCTGTATAATCAGTGGTGATACTTCCTGTATAATCAGTGATATTTCCTGTATAATGAGTGGTGATATTTCCTGTATAATCAGTAGTGATATTTCCTGTATAATCAGTGGTGATACCTCCTGTATAAATTAGTGGTGATATTTCCTGTATAATCAGTGGTGATATTTCCTGTATAATCAGTGGTGATACTTCCTGAATAATCATTGGTGATATTTCCTGTATAATCAGTGGTGATATTTCCTGTATAATCAGTGGTGATATTTCCTGAATAATCAGTGGTGATATTTCCTGTATAATCAGTGGTGATATTTCCTGTATAATCAGTAGTGATATTTCCTGTATAATCAGCGGTGATATTTCCTGTATAATCAGTAGTGATATTTCCTGTATAATCAGTGGTGATATTTCCTGTATAATCAGTGGTGATACTTCCTGTATAATCAGTGGTGATACTTTCTGTATAATCAGTGGTGATATTTCCTGTATAATAAGTGATATTTCCTGTATAATCAGTGGTGATATTTCCTGTATAATCAGTGGTGATATTTCCTGTATAATCAGTGATATTTCCTGTATAATCAGTGGTGATCTTTCCTGTATAATCAGTGGTGATATTTCCTGTATAATCAGTAGTGATATTTCCTGTATAATCAGTAGTGATATTTCCTGTATAATCAGTGGGGATATTTCCTGTATAATCAGTAGTGATATTTCCTGTATAATCAGTGGTGATACCTCCTGTATAAACTAGTGGTGATATTTCCTGTATAATCAGTGGTGATATTTCCTGTATAATCAGTGGTGATACTTCCTGTATAATCATTGGTGATATTTCCTGTATAATCAGTGATATGTCCTGTATAATCAGTGGTGATATTTCCTGTATAATCAGTGATATTTCCTGTATAATCAGTGGTGATATTTCCTGAATAATCAGTGGTGATATTTCCTGTATAATCAGTAGTGATATTTCCTGTATAATCAGTACTGATATTTCCTGTATAATCAGTGGTGATATTTCCTGTATAAACAGTGGTGATATTTCCTGTATAATCAGTGGTGATACTTCCTGTATAAATCAGTGGTGATATTTCCTGTATAATCAGTGGTGATATTTCCTGTATAATCAGTAGTGATATTTCCTGTATAATCAGTGGTGATACTTCCTGTATTAATCAGTGGTGATATTTCCTGTATAATCAGTGGTGATATTTCCTGTATAATCAGTAGTGATACTTCCTGTATAATCAGTGATATTTCCTGTATAATGAGTGGTGATATTTCCTGTATAATCAGTAGTGATATTTCCTGTATAATCAGTGGTGATACTTCCTGTATTAATCAGTAGTGATATTTCCTGTATAATCAGTGGTGATACTTCCTGTATTAATCAGTGGTGATACTTCCTGTATAAATCAGTGGTGATATTTCCTGTATAATCAGTGGTGATATTTCCTGTATAATCAGTAGTGATATTTCCTGTTTAATCAGTGATATGTCCTGTATAATCAGTGGTGATATTTCCTGCATAATCAGTGGTGATATTTCCTGTATAATCAGTGGTGATATTTCCTGTATAATCAGTGGTGATACTTCCTGTATAATCAGTGGTGATATTTCCTGTATAATCAGTGATATGTCCTGCATAATCAGTGGTGATATTTCCTGCATAATCAGTGGTGATATTTCCTGTATAATCAGTGGTGATATTTCCTGTATAATCAGTGATATTTCCTGTATAATCAGTGGTGATATTTCCTGTATAATCAGTGGTGATATTTCCTGTATAATCAGTGATATTTCCTGTATAATCAGTGGTGATCTTTCCTGTATAATCAGTGGTGATATTTCCTGTATAATCAGTAGTGATATTTCCTGTATAATCAGTAGTGATATTTCCTGTATAATCAGTGGTGATATTTCCTGTATAATCAGTAGTGATATTTCCTGTATAATCAGTGGTGATACCTCCTGTATAAACTAGTGGTGATATTTCCTGTATAATCAGTGGTGATATTTCCTGTATAATCAGTGGTGATACTTCCTGTATAATCATTGGTGATATTTCCTGTATAATCAGTGATATGTCCTGTATAATCAGTGGTGATATTTCCTGTATAATCAGTGATATTTCCTGTATAATCAGTGGTGATATTTCCTGAATAATCAGTGGTGATATTTCCTGTATAATCAGTAGTGATATTTCATGTATAATCAGTACTGATATTTCCTGTATAATCAGTGGTGATATTTCCTGTATAAACAGTGGTGATATTTCCTGTAAAATCAGTGGTGATACTTCCTGTATAAATCAGTGGTGATATTTCCTGTATAATCAGTGGTGATATTTCCTGTATAATCAGTGATATTTCCTGTATAATCAGTAGTGATATTTCCTGTATAATCAGTGGTGATACTTCCTGTATTAATCAGTGGTGATATTTCCTGTATAATCAGTGGTGATATTTCCTGTATAATCAGTAGTGATACTTCCTGTATAATCAGTGATATTTCCTGTATAATGAGTGGTGATATTTCCTGTATAATCAGTGGTGATATTTCCTGAATAATCAGTGGTGATATTTCCTGTATAATCAGTAGTGATATTTCCTGTATAATCAGTGGTGATATTTCCTGTATAATCAGTAGTGATATTTCCTGTATAATCAGTGGTGATATTTCCTGTATAATCAGTGGTGATACTTCCTGTATAATCAGTGGTGATACTTTCTGTATAATCAGTGGTGATATTTCCTGTATAATCAGTGATATTTCCTGTATAATCAGTGGTGATATTTCCTGTATAATCAGTGGTGATATTTCCTGTATAATCAGTGATATTTCCTGTATAATCAGTGGTGATCTTTCCTGTATAATCAGTGGTGATATTTCCTGTATAATCAGTAGTGATATTTCCTGTATAATCAGTAGTGATATTTCCTGTATAATCAGTGGTGATATTTCCTGTATAATCAGTAGTGATATTTCCTGTATAATCAGTGGTGATACCTCCTGTATAAACTAGTGGTGATATTTCCTGTATAATCAGTGGTGATATTTCCTGTATAATCATTGGTGATATTTCCTGTATAATCAGTGATATGTCCTGTATAATCAGTGGTGATATTTCCTGTATAATCAGTGATATTTCCTGTATAATCAGTGGTGATATTTCCTGAATAATCAGTGGTGATATTTCCTGTATAATCAGTAGTGATATTTCATGTATAATCAGTACTGATATTTCCTGTATAATCAGTGGTGATATTTCCTGTATAAACAGTGGTGATATTTCCTGTATAATCAGTGGTGATACTTCCTGTATAAATCAGTGGTGATATTTCCTGTATAATCAGTGGTGATATTTCCTGTATAATCAGTGATATTTCCTGTATAATCAGTGGTGATCTTTCCTGTACAATCAGTGGTGATATTTCCTGTATAATCAGTAGTGATATTTCCTGTATAATCAGTAGTGATATTTCCTGTATAATCAGTGGTGATATTTCCTGTATAATCAGTAGTGATATTTCCTGTATAATCAGTGGTGATACCTCCTGTATAAACTAGTGGTGATATTTCCTGTATAATCAGTGGTGATATTTCCTGTATAATCAGTGGTGATACTTCCTGTATAATCATTGGTGATATTTCCTGTATAATCAGTGATATGTCCTGTATAATCAGTGGTGATATTTCCTGTATAATCAGTGATATTTCCTGTATAATCAGTGGTGATATTTCCTGAATAATCAGTGGTGATATTTCCTGTATAATCAGTAGTGATATTTCATGTATAATCAGTACTGATATTTCCTGTATAATCAGTGGTGATATTTCCTGTATAAACAGTGGTGATATTTCCTGTATAATCAGTGGTGATACTTCCTGTATAAATCAGTGGTGATATTTCCTGTATAATCAGTGGTGATATTTCCTGTATAATCAGTGATATTTCCTGTATAATCAGTAGTGATATTTCCTGTATAATCAGTGGTGATACTTCCTGTATTAATCAGTGGTGATATTTCCTGTATAATCAGTGGTGATATTTCCTGTATAATCAGTAGTGATACTTCCTGTATAATCAGTGATATTTCCTGTATAATGAGTGGTGATATTTCCTGTATAATCAGTAGTGATATTTCCTGTATAATCAGTGGTGATACTTCCTGTATTAATCAGTGGTGATACTTCCTGTATAAATCAGTGGTGATATTTCCTGTATAATCAGTGGTGATATTTCCTGTATAATCAGTAGTGATATTTCCTGTAAAATCAGTGATATGTCCTGTATAATCAGTGGTGATACTTCCTGTATAATCAGTGATATGTCCTGTATAATCAGTGGTGATATTTCCTGCATAATCAGTGGTGATATTTCCTGTATAATCAGTGGTGATATTTCCTGTATAATCAGTGGTGATACTTCCTGTATAATCAGTGGTGATATTTCCTGTATAATCAGTGATATGTCCTGTATAATCAGTGGTGATATTTCCTGTATAATCAGTGGTGATATTTCCTGTATAATCAGTGGTGATATTTCCTATATAATCAGTAGTGATATTTCCTGTATAATCAGTAGTGATATTTCCTGTATAATCAGTGGTGATATTTCCTGTATAATCAGTGGTGATATTTCCTGTATAATCAGTGGTGATATTTCTTGTATAATCAGTGGTGATATTTCCTGTATAATCAGTGGAGATACCTCCTGTATAAATTAGTGGTGATATTTCCTGTATAATCAGTGATATTTCCTGTATAATCAGTGGTGATATGTCCTGTATAATCAGTGGTGATATTTCCTGTATAATCAGTGATATTTCCTGTATAATCAATGGTGATACTTCCTGTATAATCAGTGGTGATATTTCCTGTATAATCAGTGATATGTCCTGTATAATCAGTGGTGATATTTCCTGCATAATCAGTGGTGATATTTCCTGTATAATCAGTGGTGATATTTCCTGTATAATCAGTGGTGATACTTCCTGTATAATCAGTGATATTTCCTGTATAATGAGTGGTGATATTTCCTGTATAATCAGTAGTGATATTTCCTGTATAATCAGTGGTGATACCTCCTGTATAAATTAGTGGTGATATTTCCTGTATAATCAGTGGTGATATTTCCTGTATAATCAGTGGTGATACTTCCTGAATAATCATTGGTGATATTTCCTGTATAATCAGTGGTGATATTTCCTGTATAATCAGTGGTGATATTTCCTGAATAATCAGTGGTGATATTTCCTGTATAATCAGTGGTGATATTTCCTGTATAATCAGTAGTGATATTTCCTGTATAATCAGTGGTGATATTTCCTGTATAATCAGTGGTGATATTTCCTGTATAATCAGTGGTGATACTTCCTGTATAATCAGTGGTGATACTTTCTGTATAATCAGTGGTGATATTTCCTGTATAATCAGTGATATTTCCTGTATAATCAGTGGTGATATTTCCTGTATAATCAGTGGTGATATTTCCTGTATAATCAGTGATATTTCCTGTATAATCAGTGGTGATCTTTCCTGTATAATCAGTGGTGATATTTCCTGTATAATCAGTAGTGATATTTCCTGTATAATCAGTAGTGATATTTCCTGTATAATCAGTGGTGATATTTCCTGTATAATCAGTAGTGATATTTCCTGTATAATCAGTGGTGATACCTCCTGTATAAACTAGTGGTGATATTTCCTGTATAATCAGTGGTGATATTTCCTGTATAATCAGTGGTGATACTTCCTGTATAATCATTGGTGATATTTCCTGTATAATCAGTGATATGTCCTGTATAATCAGTGGTGATATTTCCTGTATAATCAGTGATATTTCCTGTATAATCAGTGATATTTCCTGTATAATCAGTGGTGATCTTTCCTGTATAATCAGTGGTGATATTTCCTGTATAATCAGTAGTGATATTTCCTGTATAATCAGTAGTGATATTTCCTGTATAATCAGTGGTGATATTTCCTGTATAATCAGTAGTGATATTTCCTGTATAATCAGTGGTGATACCTCCTGTATAAACTAGTGGTGATATTTCCTGTATAATCAGTGGTGATATTTCCTGTATAATCAGTGGTGATACTTCCTGTATAATCATTGGTGATATTTCCTGTATAATCAGTGATATGTCCTGTATAATCAGTGGTGATATTTCCTGTATAATCAGTGATATTTCCTGTATAATCAGTGGTGATATTTCCTGAATAATCAGTGGTGATATTTCCTGTATAATCAGTAGTGATATTTCATGTATAATCAGTACTGATATTTCCTGTATAATCAGTGGTGATATTTCCTGTATAAACAGTGGTGATATTTCCTGTATAATCAGTGGTGATACTTCCTGTATAAATCAGTGGTGATATTTCCTGTATAATCAGTGGTGATATTTCCTGTATAATCAGTGATATTTCCTGTATAATCAGTAGTGATATTTCCTGTATAATCAGTGGTGATACTTCCTGTATTAATCAGTGGTGATATTTCCTGTATAATCAGTGGTGATATTTCCTGTATAATCAGTAGTGATACTTCCTGTATAATCAGTGATATTTCCTGTATAATGAGTGGTGATATTTCCTGTATAATCAGTGGTGATATTTCCTGAATAATCAGTGGTGATATTTCCTGTATAATCAGTGGTGATATTTCCTGTATAATCAGTAGTGATATTTCCTGTATAATCAGTGGTGATATTTCCTGTATAATCAGTAGTGATATTTCCTGTATAATCAGTGGTGATATTTCCTGTATAATCAGTGGTGATACTTCCTGTATAATCAGTGGTGATACTTTCTGTATAATCAGTGGTGATATTTCCTGTATAATCAGTGATATTTCCTGTATAATCAGTGGTGATATTTCCTGTATAATCAGTGGTGATATTTCCTGTATAATCAGTGATATTTCCTGTATAATCAGTGGTGATCTTTCCTGTATAATCAGTGGTGATATTTCCTGTATAATCAGTAGTGATATTTCCTGTATAATCAGTAGTGATATTTCCTGTATAATCAGTGGTGATATTTCCTGTATAATCAGTAGTGATATTTCCTGTATAATCAGTGGTGATACCTCCTGTATAAACTAGTGGTGATATTTCCTGTATAATCAGTGGTGATATTTCCTGTATAATCAGTGGTGATACTTCCTGTATAATCATTGGTGATATTTCCTGTATAATCAGTGATATGTCCTGTATAATCAGTGGTGATATTTCCTGTATAATCAGTGATATTTCCTGTATAATCAGTGGTGATATTTCCTGAATAATCAGTGGTGATATTTCCTGTATAATCAGTAGTGATATTTCATGTATAATCAGTACTGATATTTCCTGTATAATCAGTGGTGATATTTCCTGTATAAACAGTGGTGATATTTCCTGTATAATCAGTGGTGATACTTCCTGTATAAATCAGTGGTGATATTTCCTGTATAATCAGTGGTGATATTTCCTGTATAATCAGTGATCTTTCCTGTATAATCAGTGGTGATATTTCCTGTATAATCAGTAGTGATATTTCCTGTATAATCAGTAGTGATATTTCCTGTATAATCAGTGGTGATATTTCCTGTATAATCAGTAGTGATATTTCCTGTATAATCAGTGGTGATACCTCCTGTATAAACTAGTGGTGATATTTCCTGTATAATCAGTGGTGATATTTCCTGTATAATCAGTGGTGATACTTCCTGTATAATCATTGGTGATATTTCCTGTATAATCAGTGATATGTCCTGTATAATCAGTGGTGATATTTCCTGTATAATCAGTGATATTTCCTGTATAATCAGTGGTGATATTTCCTGAATAATCAGTGGTGATATTTCCTGTATAATCAGTAGTGATATTTCATGTATAATCAGTACTGATATTTCCTGTATAATCAGTGGTGATATTTCCTGTATAAACAGTGGTGATATTTCCTGTATAATCAGTGGTGATACTTCCTGTATAAATCAGTGGTGATATTTCCTGTATAATCAGTGGTGATATTTCCTGTATAATCAGTGATATTTCCTGTATAATCAGTAGTGATATTTCCTGTATAATCAGTGGTGATACTTCCTGTATTAATCAGTGGTGATATTTCCTGTATAATCAGTGGTGATATTTCCTGTATAATCAGTAGTGATACTTCCTGTATAATCAGTGATATTTCCTGTATAATGAGTGGTGATATTTCCTGTATAATCAGTAGTGATATTTCCTGTATAATCAGTGGTGATACTTCCTGTATTAATCAGTGGTGACACTTCCTGTATAAATCAGTGGTGATATTTCCTGTATAATCAGTGGTGATATTTCCTGTATAATCAGTAGTGATATTTCCTGTAAAATCAGTGATATGTCCTGTATAATCAGTGGTGATACTTCCTGTATAATCAGTGATATGTCCTGTATAATCAGTGGTGATATTTCCTGCATAATCAGTGGTGATATTTCCTGTATAATCAGTGGTGATATTTCCTGTATAATCAGTGGTGATACTTCCTGTATAATCAGTGGTGATATTTCCTGTATAATCAGTGGTGATATTTCCTGTATAATCAGTGGTGATATTTCCTGTATAATCAGTGGTGATATTTCCTATATAATCAGTAGTGATATTTCCTGTATAATCAGTAGTGATATTTCCTGTATAATCAGTGGTGATATTTCCTGTATAATCAGTGGTGATATTTCCTGTATAATCAGTGGTGATACTTCCTGTATAATCATTGGTGATATTTCCTGTATAATCAGTGATATGTCCTGTATAATCAGTGGTGATATTTCCTGTATAATCAGTGATATTTCCTGTATAATCAGTGATATTTCCTGTATAATCAGTGGTGATCTTTCCTGTATAATCAGTGGTGATATTTCCTGTATAATCAGTAGTGATATTTCCTGTATAATCAGTAGTGATATTTCCTGTATAATCAGTGGTGATATTTCCTGTATAATCAGTAGTGATAATTCCTGTATAATCAGTGGTGATACCTCCTGTATAAACTAGTGGTGATATTTCCTGTATAATCAGTGGTGATATTTCCTGTATAATCAGTGGTGATACTTCCTGTATAATCATTGGTGATATTTCCTGTATAATCAGTGATATGTCCTGTATAATCAGTGGTGATATTTCCTGTATAATCAGTGATATTTCCTGTATAATCAGTGGTGATATTTCCTGAATAATCAGTGGTGATATTTCCTGTATAATCAGTAGTGATATTTCATGTATAATCAGTACTGATATTTCCTGTATAAACAGTGGTGATATTTCCTGTATAATCAGTGGTGATACTTCCTGTATAAATCAGTGGTGATATTTCCTGTATAATCAGTGGTGATATTTCCTGTATAATCATTGGTGATATTTCCTGTATAATCAGTGATATGTCCTGTATAATCAGTGGTGATATTTCCTGTATAATCAGTGATATTTCCTGTATAATCAGTGGTGATATTTCCTGAATAATCAGTGGTGATATTTCCTGTATAATCAGTAGTGATATTTCATGTATAATCAGTACTGATATTTCCTGTATAATCAGTGGTGATATTTCCTGTATAAACAGTGGTGATATTTCCTGTATAATCAGTGGTGATACTTCCTGTATAAATCAGTGGTGATATTTCCTGTATAATCAGTGGTGATATTTCCTGTATAATCAGTGATCTTTCCTGTATAATCAGTGGTGATATTTCCTGTATAATCAGTAGTGATATTTCCTGTATAATCAGTAGTGATATTTCCTGTATAATCAGTGGTGATATTTCCTGTATAATCAGTAGTGATATTTCCTGTATAATCAGTGGTGATACCTCCTGTATAAACTAGTGGTGATATTTCCTGTATAATCAGTGGTGATATTTCCTGTATAATCAGTGGTGATACTTCCTGTATAATCATTGGTGATATTTCCTGTATAATCAGTGATATGTCCTGTATAATCAGTGGTGATATTTCCTGTATAATCAGTGATATTTCCTGTATAATCAGTGGTGATATTTCCTGAATAATCAGTGGTGATATTTCCTGTATAATCAGTAGTGATATTTCATGTATAATCAGTACTGATATTTCCTGTATAATCAGTGGTGATATTTCCTGTATAAACAGTGGTGATATTTCCTGTATAATCAGTGGTGATACTTCCTGTATAAATCAGTGGTGATATTTCCTGTATAATCAGTGGTGATATTTCCTGTATAATCAGTGATATTTCCTGTATAATCAGTAGTGATATTTCCTGTATAATCAGTGGTGATACTTCCTGTATTAATCAGTGGTGATATTTCCTGTATAATCAGTGGTGATATTTCCTGTATAATCAGTAGTGATACTTCCTGTATAATCAGTGATATTTCCTGTATAATGAGTGGTGATATTTCCTGTATAATCAGTAGTGATATTTCCTGTATAATCAGTGGTGATACTTCCTGTATTAATCAGTGGTGACACTTCCTGTATAAATCAGTGGTGATATTTCCTGTATAATCAGTGGTGATATTTCCTGTAT
Organism: Salmo salar; assembly: GCF_965601325.2. Lineage (NCBI taxonomy): Eukaryota > Metazoa > Chordata > Actinopteri > Salmoniformes > Salmonidae > Salmo > Salmo salar. Next base: position 57,762,350 of record NC_138304.1, on the reverse strand, counting down.
AATCAGTAGTGATATTTCCTGTAAAATCAGTGATATGTCCTGTATAATCAGTGGTGATACTTCCTGTATAATCAGTGATATGTCCTGTATAATCAGTGGTGATATTTCCTGCATAATCAGTGGTGATATTTCCTGTATAATCAGTGGTGATATTTCCTGTATAATCAGTGGTGATACTTCCTGTATAATCAGTGGTGATATTTCCTGTATAATCAGTGGTGATATTTCCTGTATAATCAGTGGTGATATTTCCTGTATAATCAGTGGTGATATTTCCTATATAATCAGTAGTGATATTTCCTGTATAATCAGTAGTGATATTTCCTGTATAATCAGTGGTGATATTTCCTGTATAATCAGTGGTGATATTTCCTGTATAATCAGTGGTGATACTTCCTGTATAATCATTGGTGATATTTCCTGTATAATCAGTGATATGTCCTGTATAATCAGTGGTGATATTTCCTGTATAATCAGTGATATTTCCTGTATAATCAGTGATATTTCCTGTATAATCAGTGGTGATCTTTCCTGTATAATCAGTGGTGATATTTCCTGTATAATCAGTAGTGATATTTCCTGTATAATCAGTAGTGATATTTCCTGTATAATCAGTGGTGATATTTCCTGTATAATCAGTAGTGATATTTCCTGTATAATCAGTGGTGATACCTCCTGTATAAACTAGTGGTGATATTTCCTGTATAATCAGTGGTGATATTTCCTGTATAATCAGTGGTGATACTTCCTGTATAATCATTGGTGATATTTCCTGTATAATCAGTGATATGTCCTGTATAATCAGTGGTGATATTTCCTGTATAATCAGTGATATTTCCTGTATAATCAGTGGTGATATTTCCTGAATAATCAGTGGTGATATTTCCTGTATAATCAGTAGTGATATTTCATGTATAATCAGTACTGATATTTCCTGTATAAACAGTGGTGATATTTCCTGTATAATCAGTGGTGATACTTCCTGTATAAATCAGTGGTGATATTTCCTGTATAATCAGTGGTGATATTTCCTGTATAATCAGTGATATTTCCTGTATAATCAGTGGTGATCTTTCCTGTATAATCAGTGGTGATATTTCCTGTATAATCAGTAGTGATATTTCCTGTATAATCAGTGGTGATATTTCCTGTATAATCAGTAGTGATATTTCCTGTATAATCAGTGGTGATACCTCCTGTATAAACTAGTGGTGATATTTCCTGTATAATCAGTGGTGATATTTCCTGTATAATCAGTGGTGATACTTCCTGTATAATCATTGGTGATATTTCCTGTATAATCAGTGATATGTCCTGTATAATCAGTGGTGATATTTCCTGTATAATCAGTGATATTTCCTGTATAATCAGTGGTGATATTTCCTGAATAATCAGTGGTGATATTTCCTGTATAATCAGTAGTGATATTTCATGTATAATCAGTACTGATATTTCCTGTATAATCAGTGGTGATATTTCCTGTATAAACAGTGGTGATATTTCCTGTATAATCAGTGGTGATACTTCCTGTATAAATCAGTGGTGATATTTCCTGTATAATCAGTGGTGATATTTCCTGTATAATCAGTGATATTTCCTGTATAATCAGTAGTGATATTTCCTGTATAATCAGTGGTGATACTTCCTGTATTAATCAGTGGTGATATTTCCTGTATAATCAGTGGTGATATTTCCTGTATAATCAGTAGTGATACTTCCTGTATAATCAGTGATATTTCCTGTATAATGAGTGGTGATATTTCCTGTATAATCAGTAGTGATATTTCCTGTATAATCAGTGGTGATACTTCCTGTATTAATCAGTGGTGACACTTCCTGTATAAATCAGTGGTGATATTTCCTGTATAATCAGTGGTGATATTTCCTGTATAATCAGTAGTGATATTTCCTGTAAAATCAGTGATATGTCCTGTATAATCAGTGGTGATACTTCCTGTATAATCAGTGATATGTCCTGTATAATCAGTGGTGATATTTCCTGCATAATCAGTGGTGATATTTCCTGTATAATCAGTGGTGATATTTCCTGTATAATCAGTGGTGATACTTCCTGTATAATCAGTGGTGATATTTCCTGTATAATCAGTGGTGATATTTCCTGTATAATCAGTGGTGATATTTCCTGTATAATCAGTGGTGATATTTCCTATATAATCAGTAGTGATATTTCCTGTATAATCAGTAGTGATATTTCCTGTATAATCAGTGGTGATATTTCCTGTATAATCAGTGGTGATATTTCCTGTATAATCAGTGGTGATATTTCTTGTATAATCAGTGGTGATATTTCCTGTATAATCAGTGGAGATACCTCCTGTATAAATTAGTGGTGATATTTCCTGTATAATCAGTGATATTTCCTGTATAATCAGTGGTGATATGTCCTGTATAATCAGTGGTGATATTTCCTGTATAATCAGTGATATTTCCTGTATAATCAATGGTGATACTTCCTGTATAATCAGTGGTGATACGTCCTGTATAATCAGTGGTGATATTTCCTGCATAATCAGTGGTGATATTTCCTGTATAATCAGTGGTGATATTTCCTGTATAATCAGTGGTGATACTTCCTGTATAATCAGTGATATTTCCTGTATAATGAGTGGTGATATTTCCTGTATAATCAGTAGTGATATTTCCTGTATAATCAGTGGTGATACCTCCTGTATAAATTAGTGGTGATATTTCCTGTATAATCAGTGGTGATATTTCCTGTATAATCAGTGGTGATACTTCCTGAATAATCATTGGTGATATTTCCTGTATAATCAGTGGTGATATTTCCTGTATAATCAGTGGTGATATTTCCTGAATAATCAGTGGTGATATTTCCTGTATAATCAGTGATATTTCCTGTATAATCAGTGGTGATATTTCCTGTATAATCAGTGGTGATATTTCCTGTATAATCAGTAGTGATATTTCCTGTATAATCAGTACTGATATTTCCTGTATAATCAGTGGTGATATTTCCTGTATAAACAGTGGTGATATTTCCTGTATAATCAGTGGTGATATTTCCTGTATAATCAGTGGTGATATTTCCTGAATAATCAGTGGTGATATTTCCTGTATAATCAGTGGTGATATTTCCTGTATAATCAGTAGTGATATTTCCTGTATAATCAGTGGTGATATTTCCTGTATAATCAGTAGTGATATTTCCTGTATAATCAGTGGTGATATTTCCTGTATAATCAGTGGTGATACTTCCTGTATAATCAGTGGTGATACTTTCTGTATAATCAGTGGTGATATTTCCTGTATAATCAGTGATATTTCCTGTATAATCAGTGGTGATATTTCCTGTATAATCAGTGGTGATATTTCCTGTATAATCAGTGATATTTCCTGTATAATCAGTGGTGATCTTTCCTGTATAATCAGTGGTGATATTTCCTGTATAATCAGTAGTGACATTTCCTGTATAATCAGTAGTGATATTTCCTGTATAATCAGTGGTGATATTTCCTGTATAATCAGTAGTGATATTTCCTGTATAATCAGTGGTGATACCTCCTGTATAAACCAGTGGTGATATTTCCTGTATAATCAGTGGTGATATTTCCTGTATAATCATTGGTGATATTTCCTGTATAATCAGTGATATGTCCTGTATAATCAGTGGTGATATTTCCTGTATAATCAGTGATATTTCCTGTATAATCAGTGGTGATATTTCCTGAATAATCAGTGGTGATATTTCCTGTATAATCAGTAGTGATATTTCATGTATAATCAGTACTGATATTTCCTGTATAATCAGTGGTGATATTTCCTGTATAAACAGTGGTGATATTTCCTGTATAATCAGTGGTGATACTTCCTGTATAAATCAGTGGTGATATTTCCTGTATAATCAGTGGTGATATTTCCTGTATAATCAGTGATATTTCCTGTATAATCAGTGGTGATCTTTCCTGTATAATCAGTGGTGATATTTCCTGTATAATCAGTAGTGATATTTCCTGTATAATCAGTAGTGATATTTCCTGTATAATCAGTGGTGATATTTCCTGTATAATCAGTAGTGATATTTCCTGTATAATCAGTGGTGATACCTCCTGTATAAACTAGTGGTGATATTTCCTGTATAATCAGTGGTGATATTTCCTGTATAATCAGTGGTGATACTTCCTGTATAATCATTGGTGATATTTCCTGTATAATCAGTGATATGTCCTGTATAATCAGTGGTGATATTTCCTGTATAATCAGTGATATTTCCTGTATAATCAGTGGTGATATTTCCTGAATAATCAGTGGTGATATTTCCTGTATAATCAGTAGTGATATTTCATGTATAATCAGTACTGATATTTCCTGTATAATCAGTGGTGATATTTCCTGTATAAACAGTGGTGATATTTCCTGTATAATCAGTGGTGATACTTCCTGTATAAATCAGTGGTGATATTTCCTGTATAATCAGTGGTGATATTTCCTGTATAATCAGTGATATTTCCTGTATAATCAGTAGTGATATTTCCTGTATAATCAGTGGTGATACTTCCTGTATTAATCAGTGGTGATATTTCCTGTATAATCAGTGGTGATATTTCCTGTATAATCAGTAGTGATACTTCCTGTATAATCAGTGATATTTCCTGTATAATGAGTGGTGATATTTCCTGTATAATCAGTAGTGATATTTCCTGTATAATCAGTGGTGATACTTCCTGTATTAATCAGTGGTGATACTTCCTGTATAAATCAGTGGTGATATTTCCTGTATAATCAGTGGTGATATTTCCTGTATAATCAGTAGTGATATTTCCTGTAAAATCAGTGATATGTCCTGTATAATCAGTGGTGATACTTCCTGTATAATCAGTGATATGTCCTGTATAATCAGTGGTGATATTTCCTGCATAATCAGTGGTGATATTTCCTGTATAATCAGTGGTGATATTTCCTGTATAATCAGTGGTGATACTTCCTGTATAATCAGTGGTGATATTTCCTGTATAATCAGTGATATGTCCTGTATAATCAGTGGTGATATTTCCTGTATAATCAGTGGTGATATTTCCTGTATAATCAGTGGTGATATTTCCTATATAATCAGTAGTGATATTTCCTGTATAATCAGTAGTGATATTTCCTGTATAATCAGTGGTGATATTTCCTGTATAATCAGTGGTGATATTTCCTGTATAATCAGTGGTGATATTTCTTGTATAATCAGTGGTGATATTTCCTGTATAATCAGTGGAGATACCTCCTGTATAAATTAGTGGTGATATTTCCTGTATAATCAGTGATATTTCCTGTATAATCAGTGGTGATATGTCCTGTATAATCAGTGGTGATATTTCCTGTATAATCAGTGATATTTCCTGTATAATCAATGGTGATACTTCCTGTATAATCAGTGGTGATATTTCCTGTATAATCAGTGATATGTCCTGTATAATCAGTGGTGATATTTCCTGCATAATCAGTGGTGATATTTCCTGTATAATCAGTGGTGATATTTCCTGTATAATCAGTGGTGATACTTCCTGTATAATCAGTGATATTTCCTGTATAATGAGTGGTGATATTTCCTGTATAATCAGTAGTGATATTTCCTGTATAATCAGTGGTGATACCTCCTGTATAAATTAGTGGTGATATTTCCTGTATAATCAGTGGTGATATTTCCTGTATAATCAGTGGTGATACTTCCTGAATAATCATTGGTGATATTTCCTGTATAATCAGTGGTGATATTTCCTGTATAATCAGTGGTGATATTTCCTGAATAATCAGTGGTGATATTTCCTGTATAATCAGTGGTGATATTTCCTGTATAATCAGTAGTGATATTTCCTGTATAATCAGTGGTGATATTTCCTGTATAATCAGTGGTGATATTTCCTGTATAATCAGTGGTGATACTTCCTGTATAATCAGTGGTGATACTTTCTGTATAATCAGTGGTGATATTTCCTGTATAATCAGTGATATTTCCTGTATAATCAGTGGTGATATTTCCTGTATAATCAGTGGTGATATTTCCTGTATAATCAGTGATATTTCCTGTATAATCAGTGGTGATCTTTCCTGTATAATCAGTGGTGATATTTCCTGTATAATCAGTAGTGATATTTCCTGTATAATCAGTAGTGATATTTCCTGTATAATCAGTGGTGATATTTCCTGTATAATCAGTAGTGATATTTCCTGTATAATCAGTGGTGATATGTCCTGTATAATCAGTGGTGATATTTCCTGTATAATCAGTGATCTTTCCTGTATAATCAGTGGTGATATTTCCTGTATAATCAGTAGTGATATTTCCTGTATAATCAGTAGTGATATTTCCTGTATAATCAGTGGTGATATTTCCTGTATAATCAGTAGTGATATTTCCTGTATAATCAGTGGTGATACCTCCTGTATAAACTAGTGGTGATATTTCCTGTATAATCAGTGGTGATATTTCCTGTATAATCAGTGGTGATACTTCCTGTATAATCATTGGTGATATTTCCTGTATAATCAGTGATATGTCCTGTATAATCAGTGGTGATATTTCCTGTATAATCAGTGATATTTCCTGTATAATCAGTGGTGATATTTCCTGAATAATCAGTGGTGATATTTCCTGTATAATCAGTAGTGATATTTCATGTATAATCAGTACTGATATTTCCTGTATAATCAGTGGTGATATTTCCTGTATAAACAGTGGTGATATTTCCTGTATAATCAGTGGTGATACTTCCTGTATAAATCAGTGGTGATATTTCCTGTATAATCAGTGGTGATATTTCCTGTATAATCAGTGATATTTCCTGTATAATCAGTAGTGATATTTCCTGTATAATCAGTGGTGATACTTCCTGTATTAATCAGTGGTGATATTTCCTGTATAATCAGTGGTGATATTTCCTGTATAATCAGTAGTGATACTTCCTGTATAATCAGTGATATTTCCTGTATAATGAGTGGTGATATTTCCTGTATAATCAGTGGTGATATTTCCTGAATAATCAGTGGTGATATTTCCTGTATAATCAGTGGTGATATTTCCTGTATAATCAGTAGTGATATTTCCTGTATAATCAGTGGTGATATTTCCTGTATAATCAGTAGTGATATTTCCTGTATAATCAGTGGTGATATTTCCTGTATAATCAGTGGTGATACTTCCTGTATAATCAGTGGTGATACTTTCTGTATAATCAGTGGTGATATTTCCTGTATAATCAGTGATATTTCCTGTATAATCAGTGGTGATATTTCCTGTATAATCAGTGGTGATATTTCCTGTATAATCAGTGATATTTCCTGTATAATCAGTGGTGATCTTTCCTGTATAATCAGTGGTGATATTTCCTGTATAATCAGTAGTGATATTTCCTGTATAATCAGTAGTGATATTTCCTGTAAAATCAGTGGTGATATTTCCTGTATAATCAGTAGTGATATTTCCTGTATAATCAGTGGTGATACCTCCTGTATAAACTAGTGGTGATATTTCCTGTATAATCAGTGGTGATATTTCCTGTATAATCAGTGGTGATACTTCCTGTATAATCATTGGTGATATTTCCTGTATAATCAGTGATATGTCCTGTATAATCAGTGGTGATATTTCCTGTATAATCAGTGATATTTCCTGTATAATCAGTGGTGATATTTCCTGAATAATCAGTGGTGATATTTCCTGTATAATCAGTAGTGATATTTCATGTATAATCAGTACTGATATTTCCTGTATAATCAGTGGTGATATTTCCTGTATAAACAGTGGTGATATTTCCTGTATAATCAGTGGTGATACTTCCTGTATAAATCAGTGGTGATATTTCCTGTATAATCAGTGGTGATATTTCCTGTATAATCAGTGATATTTCCTGTATAATCAGTAGTGATATTTCCTGTATAATCAGTGGTGATACTTCCTGTATTAATCAGTGGTGATATTTCCTGTATAATCAGTGGTGATATTTCCTGTATAATCAGTAGTGATACTTCCTGTATAATCAGTGATATTTCCTGTATAATGAGTGGTGATATTTCCTGTATAATCAGTGGTGATATTTCCTGAATAATCAGTGGTGATATTTCCTGTATAATCAGTGGTGATATTTCCTGTATAATCAGTAGTGATATTTCCTGTATAATCAGTGGTGATATTTCCTGTATAATCAGTAGTGATATTTCCTGTATAATCAGTGGTGATATTTCCTGTATAATCAGTGGTGATACTTCCTGTATAATCAGTGGTGATACTTTCTGTATAATCAGTGGTGATATTTCCTGTATAATCAGTGATATTTCCTGTATAATCAGTGGTGATATTTCCTGTATAATCAGTGGTGATATTTCCTGTATAATCAGTGATATTTCCTGTATAATCAGTGGTGATCTTTCCTGTATAATCAGTGGTGATATTTCCTGTATAATCAGTAGTGATATTTCCTGTATAATCAGTAGTGATATTTCCTGTAAAATCAGTGGTGATATTTCCTGTATAATCAGTAGTGATATTTCCTGTATAATCAGTGGTGATACCTCCTGTATAAACTAGTGGTGATATTTCCTGTATAATCAGTGGTGATATTTCCTGTATAATCAGTGGTGATACTTCCTGTATAATCATTGGTGATATTTCCTGTATAATCAGTGATATGTCCTGTATAATCAGTGGTGATATTTCCTGTATAATCAGTGATATTTCCTGTATAATCAGTGGTGATATTTCCTGAATAATCAGTGGTGATATTTCCTGTATAATCAGTAGTGATATTTCATGTATAATCAGTACTGATATTTCCTGTATAATCAGTGGTGATATTTCCTGTATAAACAGTGGTGATATTTCCTGTATAATCAGTGGTGATACTTCCTGTATAAATCAGTGGTGATATTTCCTGTATAATCAGTGGTGATATTTCCTGTATAATCAGTGATATTTCCTGTATAATCAGTGGTGATATTTCCTGTATAATCAGTGATATTTCCTGTATAATCAGTGGTGATCTTTCCTGTATAATCAGTGGTGATATTTCCTGTATAATCAGTAGTGATATTTCCTGTATAATCAGTAGTGATATTTCCTGTATAATCAGTGGTGATATTTCCTGTATAATCAGTAGTGATATTTCCTGTATAATCAGTGGTGATACCTCCTGTATAAACTAGTGGTGATATTTCCTGTATAATCAGTGGTGATATTTCCTGTATAGTCAGTGGTGATACTTCCTGTATAATCATTGGTGATATTTCCTGTATAATCAGTGATATGTCCTGTATAATCAGTGGTGATATTTCCTGTATAATCAGTGATATTTCCTGTATAATCAGTGGTGATATTTCCTGAATAATCAGTGGTGATATTTCCTGTATAATCAGTAGTGATATTTCATGTATAATCAGTACTGATATTTCCTGTATAATCAGTGGTGATATTTCCTGTATAAACAGTGGTGATATTTCCTGTATAATCAGTGGTGATACTTCCTGTATAAATCAGTGGTGATATTTCCTGTATAATCAGTGGTGATATTTCCTGTATAATCAGTGATATTTCCTGTATAATCAGTAGTGATATTTCCTGTATAATCAGTGGTGATACTTCCTGTATTAATCAGTGGTGATATTTCCTGTATAATCAGTGGTGATATTTCCTGTATAATCAGTAGTGATACTTCCTGTATAATCAGTGATATTTCCTGTATAATGAGTGGTGATATTTCCTGTATAATCAGTAGTGATATTTCCTGTATAATCAGTGGTGATACTTCCTGTATTAATCAGTGGTGATACTTCCTGTATAAATCAGTGGTGATATTTCCTGTATAATCAGTGGTGATATTTCCTGTATAATCAGTAGTGATATTTCCTGTAAAATCAGTGATATGTCCTGTATAATCAGTGGTGATACTTCCTGTATAATCAGTGATATGTCCTGTATAATCAGTGGTGATATTTCCTGCATAATCAGTGGTGATATTTCCTGTATAATCAGTGGTGATATTTCCTGTATAATCAGTGGTGATACTTCCTGTATAATCAGTGGTGATATTTCCTGTATAATCAGTGATATGTCCTGTATAATCAGTGGTGATATTTCCTGTATAATCAGTGGTGATATTTCCTGTATAATCAGTGGTGATATTTCCTATATAATCAGTAGTGATATTTCCTGTATAATCAGTAGTGATATTTCCTGTATAATCAGTGGTGATATTTCCTGTATAATCAGTGGTGATATTTCCTGTATAATCAGTGGTGATATTTCTTGTATAATCAGTGGTGATATTTCCTGTATAATCAGTGGAGATACCTCCTGTATAAATTAGTGGTGATATTTCCTGTATAATCAGTGATATTTCCTGTATAATCAGTGGTGATATGTCCTGTATAATCAGTGGTGATATTTCCTGTATAATCAGTGATATTTCCTGTATAATCAATGGTGATACTTCCTGTATAATCAGTGGTGATATGTCCTGTATAATCAGTGGTGATATTTCCTGCATAATCAGTGGTGATATTTCCTGTATAATCAGTGGTGATATTTCCTGTATAATCAGTGGTGATACTTCCTGTATAATCAGTGATATTTCCTGTATAATGAGTGGTGATATTTCCTGTATAATCAGTAGTGATATTTCCTGTATAATCAGTGGTGATACCTCCTGTATAAATTAGTGGTGATATTTCCTGTATAATCAGTGGTGATATTTCCTGTATAATCAGTGGTGATACTTCCTGAATAATCATTGGTGATATTTCCTGTATAATCAGTGGTGATATTTCCTGTATAATCAGTGGTGATATTTCCTGAATAATCAGTGGTGATATTTCCTGTATAATCAGTGATATTTCCTGTATAATCAGTGGTGATCTTTCCTGTATAATCAGTGGTGATATTTCCTGTATAATCAGTAGTGATATTTCCTGTATAATCAGTACTGATATTTCCTGTATAATCAGTGGTGATATTTCCTGTATAAACAGTGGTGATATTTCCTGTATAATCAGTGGTGATACTTCCTGTATAAATCAGTGGTGATATTTCCTGTATAATCAGTGGTGATATTTCCTGTATAATCAGTGATATTTCCTGTATAATCAGTAGTGATATTTCCTGTATAATCAGTGGTGATACTTCCTGTATTAATCAGTGGTGATATTTCCTGTATAATCAGTGGTGATATTTCCTGTATAATCAGTAGTGATACTTCCTGTATAATCAGTGATATTTCCTGTATAATGAGTGGTGATATTTCCTGTATAATCAGTAGTGATATTTCCTGTATAATCAGTGGTGATACTTCCTGTATTAATCAGTAGTGATATTTCCTGTATAATCAGTGGTGATACTTCCTGTATTAATCAGTGGTGATACTTCCTGTATAAATCAGTGGTGATATTTCCTGTATAATCAGTGGTGATATTTCCTGTATAATCAGTAGTGATATTTCCTGTAAAATCAGTGATATGTCCTGTATAATCAGTGGTGATACTTCCTGTATAATCAGTGATATGTCCTGTATAATCAGTGGTGATATTTCCTGTATAATCAGTGGTGATATTTCCTGTATAATCAGTGGTGATACTTCCTGTATAATCAGTGGTGATATTTCCTGTATAATCAGTGATATGTCCTGCATAATCAGTGGTGATATTTCCTGCATAATCAGTGGTGATATTTCCTGTATAATCAGTGGTGATATTTCCTGTATAATCAGTTGTGATACTTCCTGTATAATCAGTGATATTTCCTGTATAATGAGTGGTGATATTTCCTGTATAATCAGTAGTGATATTTCCTGTATAATCAGTGGTGATACCTCCTGTATAAATTAGTGGTGATATTTCCTGTATAATCAGTGGTGATATTTCCTGTATAATCAGTGGTGATACTTCCTGTATAATCATTGGTGATATTTCCTGTATAATCAGTGATATGTCCTGTATAATCAGTGGTGATATTTCCTGTATAATCAGTGATATTTCCTGTATAATCAGTGGTGATATTTCCTGAATAATCAGTGGTGATATTTCCTGTATAATCAGTGGTGATATTTCCTGTATAATCAGTAGTGATATTTCCTGTATAATCAGTGGTGATATTTCCTTTATAATCAGTGGTGATATTTCCTGTATAATCAGTAGTGATATTTCCTGTATAATCAGTGGTGATATTTCCTGTATAATCAGTGGTGATACTTCCTGTATAATCAGTGGTGATACTTTCTGTATAATCAGTGGTGATATTTCCTGTATAATCAGTGATATTTCCTGTATAATCAGTGGTGATATTTCCTGTATAATCAGTGGTGATATTTCCTGTATAATCAGTTGTGATATTTCCTGTATAATCAGTGGTGATATTTCCTGTATAATCAGTGGTGATATTTCCTGTATAATCAGTAGTGATATTTCCTGTATAATCAGTGGTGATACTTCCTGTATAAATCAGTGGAGATACCTCCTGTATAAATTAGTGGTGATATTTCCTGTATAATCAGTGGTGATATGTCCTGTATAATCAGTGGTGATATTTCCTGTATAATCAGTGATATTTCCTGTATAATCAATGGTGATACTTCCTGTATAATCAGTGGTGATATTTCCTGTATAATCAGTGATATGTCCTGTATAATCAGTGGTGATATTTCCTGCATAATCAGTGGTGATATTTCCTGTATAATCAGTGGTGATATTTCCTGTATAATCAGTGGTGATACTTCCTGTATAATCAGTGATATTTCCTGTATAATGAGTGGTGATATTTCCTGTATAATCAGTAGTGATATTTCCTGTATAATCAGTGGTGATACCTCCTGTATAAATTAGTGGTGATATTTCCTGTATAATCAGTGGTGATATTTCCTGTATAATCAGTGGTGATACTTCCTGAATAATCATTGGTGATATTTCCTGTATAATCAGTGGTGATATTTCCTGTATAATCAGTGGTGATATTTCCTGAATAATCAGTGGTGATATTTCCTGTATAATCAGTGGTGATATTTCCTGTATAATCAGTAGTGATATTTCCTGTATAATCAGTGGTGATATTTCCTGTATAATCAGTAGTGATATTTCCTGTATAATCAGTGGTGATATTTCCTGTATAATCAGTGGTGATACTTCCTGTATAATCAGTGGTGATATTTCCTGTATAATCAGTAGTGATATTTCCTGTATAATCAGTGGTGATATTTCCTGTATAATCAGTGATATTTCCTGTATAATCAGTGGTGATATTTCCTGTATAATCAGTGGTGATATTTCCTGTATAATCAGTGGTGATACTTCCAGTATAATCAGTGATACTTCCTGTATAAATCAGTGGTGATATTTCCTGTATAATCAGTGGTGATATTTCCTGTATAATCAGTGATATTTCCTGTATAATCAGTGGTGATATTTCCTGTATAATCAGTGGTGATATTTCCTGTATAATCAGTGGTGATATTTCCTGTATAATCAGTGATATTTCCTGTATAATCAGTAGTGATATTTCCTGTATAATCAGTGGTGATACTTCCTGTATTAATCAGTGGTGATATTTCCTGTATAATCACTGGTGATATTTCCTGTATAATCAGTAGTGATACTTCCTGTATAATCAGTGATATTTTCTGTATAATGAGTGGTGATATTTCCTGTATAATCAGTAGTGATATTTCCTGTATAATCAGTGGTGATACTTCCTGTATAAATCAGTGGTGATATTTCCTGTATAATCAGTGGTGATATTTCCTGTATAATCAGTAGTGATATTTCCTGTAAAATCAGTGATATGTCCTGTATAATCAGTGGTGATACTTCCTGTATAATCAGTGATATGTCCTGTATAATCAGTGGTGATATTTCCTGCATAATCAGTGGTGATATTTCCTGTATAATCAGTGGTGATATTTCCTGTATAGTCAGTGGTGATACTTCCTGTATAATCAGTGGTGATATTTCCTGTATAATCAGTGATATGTCCTGCATAATCAGTGGTGATATTTCCTGCATAATCAGTGGTGATATTTCCTGTATAATCAGTGGTGATATTTCCTGTATAATCAGTGGTGATACTTCCTGTATAATCAGTGATATTTCCTGTATAATCAGTAGTGATATTTCCTGTAAATTCAGTAGTGATATTTCCTGTATAATCAGTGGTGATACTTCCTGTATAATCAGTGGTGACATTTCCTGTATAATCAGTAGTGATATTTCCTGTATAATCAGTGCTGATATTTCCTGTATAATCAGTGATATTTCCTGTATAATCAGTGGTGATACTTCCTGTATAATCAGTGGTGATACTTCCTGTATAATCAGTGATACTTCCTGTATAAATCAGTGGTGATATTTCCTGTATAATCAGTGGTGATATTTCCTGTATAATAAATGATATTTCCTGTATAATCAGTGGTGATATTTCCTGTATAATCAGTGGTGATATTTCCTGTATAATCAGTGGTGATATTTCCTGTATAATCAGTGATATTTCCTGTATAATCAGTAGTGATATTTCCTGTATAATCAGTGGTGATACTTCCTGTATTAATCAGTGGTGATATTTCCTGTATAATCAGTGGTGATATTTCCTGTATAATCAGTAGTGATACTTCCTGTATAATCAGTGATATTTCCTGTATAATGAGTGGTGATATTTCCTGTATAATCAGTAGTGATATTTCCTGTATAATCAGTGGTGATACTTCCTGTATAAATCAGTGGTGATATTTCCTGTATAATCAGTGGTGACATTTCCTGTATAATCAGTAGTGATATTTCCTGTAAAATCAGTGGTGATACTTCCTGTATAATCAGTGATATGTCCTGTATAATCAGTGGTGATATTTCCTGCATAATCAGTGGTGATATTTCCTGTATAATCAGTGGTGATATTTCCTGTATAATCAGTGGTGATACTTCCTGTATAATCAGTGGTGATATTTCCTGTATAATCAGTGATATGTCCTGCATAATCAGTGGTGATATTTCCTGCATAATCAGTGGTGATATGTCCTGTATAATCAGTGGTGATATGTCCTGTATAATCAGTGGTGATACTTCCTGTATAATCAGTGATATTTCCTGTATAATGAGTGGTGATATTTCCTGTATAATCAGTAGTGATATTTCCTGTATAATCAGTGGTGATACCTCCTGTATAAATTAGTGGTGATATTTCCTTTATAATCAGTGGTGATATTTCCTGTATAATCAGTGGTGATACTTCCTGTATAATCATTGGTGATATTTCCTGTATAATCAGTGATATGTCCTGTATAATCAGTGGTGATATTTCCTGTATAATCAGTGATATTTCCTGTATAATCAGTGGTGATATTTCCTGTATAATCAGTGATATTTCCTGTATAATCAGTGGTGATATTTCCTGTATAATCAGTGGTGATATTTCCTGTATAATCAGTAGTGATATTTCCTGTATAATCAGTGGTGATATTTCCTGTATAATCAGTGGTGATATTTCCTGTATAATCAGTAGTGATATTTCCTGTATAATCAGTGGTGATATTTCCTGTATAATCAGTGGTGATACCTACTGTATAAATTAGTGGTGATATTTCCTGTATAATCAGTGGTGATATTTCCTGTATAATCAGTGGTGATACTTCCTGTATAATCATTGGTGATATTTCCTGTATAATCAGTGATATTTCCTGTATAATCAGTGGTGATATTTCCTGTATAATCAGTGGTGATATTTCCTGTATAATCAGTAGTCATATTTCCTGTATAATCAGTGGTGATACTTCCTGTATAAATCAGTGGTGATATTTCCTGTATAATCAGTGATATTTCCTGTATAATCAGTGGTGATATGTCCTGTACAATCAGTGGTGATATGTCCTGTACAATCAGTGGTGATACTTCCTGTATAATCAGTAGTGATATTTCCTGTATAATCAGTGATATTTCCTGTATAATCAGTGGTGATATTTCCTGTATAATCAGTGGTGATATTTCCTGTATAATCAGTAGTGATATTTCCTGTATAATCAGTGGTGATATTTCCTGTATAATCAGTGGTGATATTTCCTGTATAATCAGTAGTGATATTTCCTGTATAATCAGTGGTGATATTTCCTGTATAACCAGTGGTGATACCTACTGTATAAATTAGTGGTGATATTTCCTGTATAATCAGTGGTGATATTTCCTGTATAATCAGTGGTGATACTTCCTGTATAATCATTGGTGATATTTCCTGTATAATCAGTGATATTTCCTGTATAATCAGTGGTGATATTTCCTGTATAATCAGTGGTGATATTTCCTGTATAATCAGTGGTGATATTTCCTGTATAATCAGTAGTCATATTTCCTGTATAATCAGTGGTGATACTTCCTGTATAAATCAGTGGTGATATTTCCTGTATAATCAGTGATATTTCCTGTATAATCAGTGGTGATATGTCCTGTACAATCAGTGGTGATATGTCCTGTACAATCAGTGGTGATACTTCCTGTATAATCAGTAGTGATATTTCCTGTATAATCAGTGGTGATATTTCCTGTATAATCAGTGGTGATATTTCCTGTATAATCAGTAGTGATATTTCCTGTATAATCAGTAGTGATATTTCCTGTATAATCAGTAGTGATATTTCCTGTATAATCAGTAGTGATATTTCCTGTATAATCAGTGGTGATACTTCCTGTATAATCAGTGATATTTCCTGTATAATCAGTGGTGATATTTCCTGTATAATCAGTGCTGATATTTCCTGTATAATCAGTGGTGATACTTCCTGTATAATCAGTGGTGATATTTCCTGTATAATCAGTGGTGATAATTCCTGTATAATCAGTGATACTTCCTGTATAAATCAGTGGTGATATTTCCTGTATAATCAGTGGTGATATTTCCTGTATAATCAGTGATATTTCCTGTATAATCAGTGGTGATATTTCCTGTAGTGATATTTCCTGTATAATCAGTGGTGATATTTCCTGTATAATCAGTAGTGATATTTCCTGTATAATCAGTGGTGACCTGTCATTCAGGGCAGTTGGGGCATGTTATTTTGGCATTAATACGTGTCACAGATCAGTTTGCAAACAATGTAAAAATATATATATATATCATTGAGTTAATAAAGTCACATACAAACATTGTCTCTTTTCTGCGTTCTTGAATAAGGCATTTCCAAAAGACAGGTGTTTCAGCCCAACTCAACTCTGTGGTGGTTACGGCAGCCAGCGGAAAATCCAGAGCGTAGGGGGTTGGTTATCTTCTCTAGTCGCGCCGTGATTGGCTCAGTGTTCTGTCACTCATAGGGACACTACGTCACCGCAACATCTACAGGTAGAGCTAAAAAATTCAAGCCACCCTTGGGTGCTGCCATAGAGTTACATTAGAAATGCCCATCCAAGAAGGCTCAAGGTCATTGGCCACAGATTAAAAACGTAAAATCTACAGTAGCTTTGATTGGACCGTCAACATCAAGCTAGACAAGCAGTCATCATCATGAATCAAGTCGACAATCAACTGGCAAATCCTTTTCAATCCTTGTCATATGAAGATAAATTATAAAGAAAAATTATGGTATCGCTGCTCATCGGCCATAAACATCGCAAATTCAACAATGAGTGGCTTGGAAGGAATCCGTGGCTAACTGCAAGCATTGCGAAGCAATCACTAGCATGCTATTCAGTGGAGTGGATGTGTGGTCCAATAATGGAATTAAGGGCCTCTTTTCCAAGCTTAAAAGGATAAACATTCAACATTGGCCATGCTGTCAATCCAGCATGACTTCTGCCACTTTCAAAACAACTGGAAATTCAGAACTGGGAACTTTCAGACTTCAGTGAGTTCAAGACAACTGGGAACTTTCAGACTTCAGTGAGTTCAAGACAACTGGGAACTCTGAACTGGGAACTCTGGCGGGAAAAAAACGAGCTCCGACTGGGAAAAAACGTTTTGAACGGTCATCCAATTCGGGATTCCAAATCGGGAAGTCAGAAATCTTTCTAGCGCTCTGACCTGAAGATCACTAACGTCATGTTTCAACCTTGTTTTTCCCCCAGAGTTCCCAGTTGTCTTGAAAGCACCATTAATCCAGAGAATGTCAGACTTTGATGACAAAGTTTGATGACAAAATTTGCCCACAAAAGACCGTCGCGCCACCTTCTTGTTCAAGTGATGGCATACAGAGTACTGGGTAGTTGCAGGAACAGGGTAGCAGGGCCCATGGCATACAGAGTACTGGGTATCAACCATGTCAACGCCAACCATGTTCCCACAACTACCCAGTACTCTGTATGCCATGGGCTATCCTACCCTGTTCCTGCAGCTACCCAGTACTCTGTATGGGCTCTCCTACCCTGTTCCTGTAGCTACCCAGTACTCTGTATGCCATGGGCTCTCCTACCATGTTCCTGTAGCTACCCAGTACTCTGTATGCCATGGGCTCTCCTACCCTGTTCCTACCCAGTACTCTGTATGCCATGGCCTTTCCTACCCTGTTCCCTAAGCTACCCAGTACTCTGTATGCCATGGGCCCTCCTACCCTGCTCCTGCAGCTACCCAGTACTCTGTATGCCATGGGCGCTTCTACCCTGTTACTGCAGCTACCCAGTACTCTGTATGCCATGGTCTCTCATACCCTGTTCCTGCAGCTACCCAGTACTCTGTATGCCATGGGCTCTACTACCCTGTTCCTGCAGCTACCCAGTACGCTGTATGCCATGGACTTTCCTACCCTGTTCCTGCAGCTACCCAGTACTCTGTATGCCATGGGCTCTCCTACCCTGTTACTGCAGCTACCCAGTACTCTGTATGCCATGGTCTCCCCTACCCTGTTGCTGTAGCTACCCAGTACTCTGAATGCCATGGGCCCTCCTACCCTGTTCCCGCTGCTACCCAGTACTCTATATGCCATGGGCTCACCTACCCTGTTCCTGCATCTACCCAGTGCTCTGGGAAAAACGTAACTTCCAGAGGACCTATCATTCTTTCAGTCCCTCCTCTCTTCGTTCTCTTCCTCTGTATCTGCTGCCAAAGTCACTTTCTACCACTCTAAATGTCAAGCTTCACCCTCTAACCCTGGGAAACTCTTTCCCATCTTCTCCTCCTTCCTTAATCCTCCACCCCCTCCCCCTACCTACTCCCTTTCTGTGGATGACTTTGTCAACCACTTTCAAAAGGAGGTTGACAATATCCGCTCCTTATTCACTCAGCCTATTGAGTCCACTGGTCCCATTCACACAGAACTACCCTACGCCTTGACCTCTTTCTCCCCTCTCTCTCTCCAGAACTACCCTACGCCTTGACCTCTTTCTCCCCTCTCTCTCCAGAACTACCCTATGCCTTGACCTCTTTCTCCCCTCTCTCTCTCTCCAGAACTACCCTATGCCTTGACCTCTTTCTCCCCTCTCTCTCTCCAGAACTACCCTACGCCTTGACCTCTTTCTCCCCTCTCTCTCTCCAGAACTACCCTACGCCTTGACCTCTTTCTCCAGAACTACCCTACGCCTTGACCTCTTTCTCCCCTCTCTCTCTCCAGAACTACCCTACGCCTTGACCTCTTTCTCCCCTCTCTCTCTCCAGAACTACCCTACGCCTTGACCTCTTTCTCCCCTCTCTCTCCAGAACTACCCTACGCCTTGACCTCTTTCTCCCCTCTCTCTCCAGAACTACCCTACGCCTTGACCTCTTTCTCCCCTCTCTCTCCAGAACTACGCTACGCCTTGACCTCTTTCTCCCCTCTCTCTCTAGAACTACGCTACGCCTTGACCTCTTTCTCCCCTCTCTCTCTCCAGGACTACCCTACGCCTTGACCTCTTTCTCCCCTCTCTCTCTCCAGAACTACCCTATGCCTTGACCTCTTTCTCCCCTCTCTCTCTCCAGAAGTACCTTACGCCTTGACCTCTTTCTCCTCTCTCTCTCCAGAACTACCCTACGCCTTGACCTCTTTCTCCCCTCTCTCTCCAGAACTACCCTACGCCTTGACCTCTTTCTCCTCTCTCTCTCCAGAACTACCCTACGCCTTGACCTCTTTCTCCCCTCTCTCTCTCTCTCTCCAGATGACATCCTGCGACTAGTGAGGTCTGGCCGCCCGACAACCTGCCCGCTCAACCCCATCCCCTCCTTTTCATAACCATCTCTGAAGACCTTCTCCCTTCCCTCATCAACTCATCCCTGACCACTGGCTGAGTCCCCTCTGACTTCCAAAGTGGCCCGAGTCGCTCCCCTCCTCAAGAAACCAACACTCAACCCCTCTGATGTCAAAAACTATAGACCTGTATATTTTCTTTCCAAACCGTCTCTGACCAACTCTCTCGTTAGCTCTCTCAGAACGATTTCCTTGATCCTAACCAGTCAGGCTTCAAGACGGGTCACTCAACTGAGACTGCTCTCTTTGTCACAGAGGGCTCTCCACACTGCCAAAGCTGACTCTCTCTCCTCTGTTCTCATCCTCCTAGATCTATCCTCTGCCTTCGACAACGTGAACCATCAGATCCTCCTCTCCACCCTCTCAGGGTTGGGTGTCTCAGGCTCTATCAGATCCTCCTCTCAGGGCTGGGTGTCTCAGACTCTATCAGATCCTCCTCTCAGGGCTGGGTGTCTCAGACTCTATCAGATCCTCCTCTCAGGGCTGGGTGTCTCAGGCTCTATCAGATCCTCCTCTCAGGGCTGGGCGTCTCAGGCTCTATCAGATCCTCCGCTCCACCCTCTCAGCGCTGGGCGTCTCAGGCTCTATCAGATCCTCCGCTCCACCCTCTCAGCGCTGGGCGTCTCAGTCTCTACACTCTTGGATTTCAGCCTACCTGTGGAGAGAATCTGTGTCTGCACCATGTACTCTCACTACTGGTGTCCCCCAGGGCTCGCTTCTAGGCCCTCTTCTCTCTATAGACCAAGTCACTCAGCTCTGTCATATCCTCTCATGGTCTCTCCTATCACTGCTATGAGGATGGACCTCTCCTCTTCTCCCTATACACCAAGTCACTCAGCTCTGTCATATCCTCTCATGGTCTCCTATCACTGCTATGCAGATGTCACTCAAGGTGGCGACACGCATCTTTGCGTGCCTGGCAGATATCTCAGCTTGGATGTTGGCCCACCACCTCAAGCGCAACCTCAACAAGACAGAGCTGTTCTTCCTCCTGGGGAAAGCCTGCCCACTTCAGGACGTCTCCATCAGGGTCGACTCCAAGATGTCCCCCTCCCAGAGTGCTAAGAACCTTGGCGTGACCCTAGACAACACACCCTTCGTTCTCAGGAAACATCTAAACAGTGACTCGCTGCTGCAGGTTTATGCTCAACAACCGGGTTCCCCAAACTGGCAGAGATGCATCAGGTCCCATTTTACAGTCTTTGGGAAGTCTCAGCAAGGGATTGAACTCACAACCTTTCAATCTCCACAAGGCCACTGAGTTCGTCTGGATCAGAGCGTCTGCTAAATGACGAAAATGTCTATGTAACATGTGAGCCAAAAAACCCACCTTTAAGCTATCAAAGCTAAAAAACCACCTCTGCTGTCAAAGATAAATCTCACCCACGTTCCAGTTGGGGAACGTGAGAATAATTCAGGACTCAGAGACAACAACTCTCGGTTTTTATATCAGAATCCGGTTATTTTCATCCTTTTAAGGGTCCTGTGACAGCGGCGCGATGTAGCTGGTAACTTTAATCACTGCTTTCTGAGAAACCGTTTGGAGCGTTTTGATGGTTTATTTTACACAATCACCCCCCTTTTTCTGCTCTGAACCAGATGAATAAAATAATAGACTTGTATTCATTAGAAGTTATGTGTTTCTCTAGTAGAGAAGTGGACTGTACTGGATATATAATAAAGTTGAATCAGATTAACAGCACGTGGTTGCCTTCAATAAGCCTCAATAGAGATGTAGCGTTTACACTCCACGACCACTGAATGGAACAACAGAAAAGCGAAAGGCCTTCTGAGTAAAGCCGTCTTATAAAGTAGCAAATGGGGCGGCAGGTCAGACTAGCAGTTAGAAAGGCCAGCTAGCAACCGGTGGGTTACAAGTCAACAGGGAAAAGCAGTTCTGTCCCAATTCTGTCTCTCCCCTCTCCTACCTCTTCTCCCTCCCTCCCATCCCTCTTCTCCCTCCCTCTCCTACCTCTTCTCCCTCCCTCCTCTCCCCTCTAGTATTTACCTGGAGAAACAGAAGAAAACATAGATGATGGTGGTGGCAAGCTCAACACTCTGCTTCCAGTCCTCCCGCAAAACTCTGGCCAGGGCTCCTAGAGCCGTTTCTACAGGACAGACAGAGAGACACACAAACAGAACCTTAGACATACGGACCAGAGCAGAGCCACTGTCCTGATGGTTTACACTTTAATGCAATGTTATGCATATAGCGCAGACCTTCTCCGTCTCTCCACCTCTGTCTTTACCATTCTGTAGTAGTTCCTCCAGGTTGTCCGGGTTCCTGGCCAGGTGTAGGATGAGTGTAGCCCCTTTCACCTTCTCCTCCATACCTTCATACAGCAGCTCTACATACTCTTCCACCTTGTTGATGTTAGCCTCCTCATCTATCTAGAACAGAGAGACACCATGTTGACGTTAGCCTCCTCATCTATCTAGAACAGAGAGACACCATGTTGATGTTAGCCTCCTCATCTATCTAGAACAGAGAGACACCATGTTGACGTTAGCATCCTCATCTATCTAGAACAGAGAGACACTGTGTTGACGTTAGCCTCCTCATCTATCTAGAACAGAGAGACACCGTGTTGACGTTAGCCTCCTCATCTATCTAGAACAGAGACACTGTGTTGACGTTAGCCTCCTCATCTATCTAGAACAGAGAGACACCGTGTTGACGTTAGCCTCCTCATCTATCTAGAACAGAGAGACACCGTGTTGACGTTAGCCTCCTCATCTATCTAGAACAGAGAGACACCGTGTTGACGTTAGCCTCCTCATCTATCTAGAACAGAGAGACACCGTGTTGACGTTAGCCTCCTCATCTATCTAGAACAGAGAGACACCGTGTTGACGTTAGCCTGCTCATCTATCTAGAGCAGAGACACCGTGTTGACGTTAGCCTCCTCATCTATCTAGAACAGAGAGACACCATGTTGACGTTAGCCTCCTCATCTATCTAGAACAGAGACACCGTGTTGACGTTAGCCTCCTCATCTATCTAGAACAGAGACACCGTGTTGACATTAGCCTCCTCATCTATCTAGAACAGAGAGACACCGTGTTGATGTTAGCCTCCTCATCTAGAACAGAGAGACACCATGTTGACGTTAGCCTCCTCATCTATCTAGAACAGAGAGACACCATGTTGATGTTAGCCTCCTCATCTATCTAGAACAGAGAGACACCATGTTGACGTTAGCATCCTCATCTATCTAGAACAGAGAGACACTGTGTTGACGTTAGCCTCCTCATCTATCTAGAACAGAGAGACACCATGTTGACGTTAGCCTCCTCATCTATCTAGAACAGAGACACCATGTTGACGTTAGCCTCCTCATCTATCTAGAACAGAGACACCATGTTGACGTTAGCCTCCTCATCTATCTAGAACAGAGACACCATGCTTACGTTAGCCTCCTCATCTATCTAGAACAGAGACACCGTGTTGACGTTAGCCTCCTCATCTATCTAGAACAGAGAGACACCATGTTGATGTTAGCCTCCTCATCTATCTAGAACAGAGAGACACCATGTTGACGTTAGCCTCCTCATCTATCTAGAACAGAGAGACACTGTGTTGACGTTAGCCTCCTCATCTATCTAGAACAGAGAGACACCGTGTTGACGTTAGCCTCCTCATCTATCTAGAACAGAGACACCATGTTGACGTTAGCCTCCTCATCTATCTAGAACAGAGACACCATGTTGACGTTAGCCTCCTCATCTATCTAGAACAGAGACACCATGCTGACGTTAGCCTCCTCATCTATCTAGAACAGAGACACCGTGTTGACGTTAGCCTCCTCATCTATCTAGAACAGAGAGACACCATGTTGACGTTAGCCTCCTCATCTATCTAGAACAGAGAGACACCATGTTGACGTTAGCCTACTCATCTATCTAGAACAGAGACACCGTGTTGACGTTAGCCTCTTCATCTATCTAGAACAGAGACACCGTGTTGACGTTAGCCTCCTCATCTATCTAGAACAGAGAGACACCATGTTGACGTTAGCCTCCTCATCTATCTAGAACAGAGAGACACCATGTTGACGTTAGCCTCCTCATCTATCTAGAACAGAGACACCGTGTTGACGTTAGCCTCCTCATCTATCTAGTCAAATGTATTATTATTTTATTTATTTCACCTTTATTTAACCAGGTAGGCTAGTTGAGAACAAGTTCTCATTTACAACTGCGACCTGGCCAAGATAAAGCAAAGCAGTTTGACACATACAACAACACAGAGTTACACATGGAGTAAAACAAACATACAGTCAATAATAAAGGTAGAAAAATAAGTCTATATACAATGTGAGCAAATGAGGTGAGATAAGGGAGGTAAAGGCAATAAATAGGCCATGGTGGCGAAGCAAATACAATATAGCAAGTAAAACACTGGAATGGTAGATTTGACAGTAGATGAGTGTGCAAAGTAGAAATACTGGGGTGCAAAGGAGCAAAATAAATAAATAAATACAGTAGGGGAAGAGGTAGTTGTTTGGGCTATTTATAGATGAGCTATGTACAGGTGCAGTGATCTGTGAGCTGCTCTGACAGCTGGTGCTTAAAGCTAGTGAGGGAGATAAGTGTTTCCAGTTTCAGAGATTTTTGTAGTTCGTTCCAGTCATTGGCAGCAGAGAACTGGAAGGAAAGGCGGCCAAAGGACGAATTGGCTTTGGGGGTGACAAGTGAGATATACCTGCTGGAACGCGTGCTACGGGTGGGTGCAGCGAGCAGAGATAAGGTGGGACTTTACCTAGCAGGGTCTTGTAGATGACCTGGAGCCAGTGGGTTTGGCGACGAGTATGAAGCGAGGGCCAGCCAACGAGAGCGTACAGGTCGCAGTGGTGGGTAGTATATGGGGCTTTGGTGACAAAACGGATGGCACTGTGATAGACTGCATCCAATTTGTTGAGTAGGGTGTTGGAGGCTATTTTGTAAATGACATCGCCAAAGTCGAGGATCGGTAAGATGGTCAGTTTTACGAGGGTATGTTTGGCAGCATGAGTGAAGGATGCTTTGTTGCGAAATAGGAAGCCAATTCTAGATTTATTTTGGACTGGAGATGTTTTATGTGAGTCTGGAAGGAGAGTTTACAGTCTTACCAGACACCTAGGTATTTGTAGTTGTCCACATATTCTAAGTCAGAACCGTCCAGAGTAGTGATGCTGGACGGGCCGGCAGGTGCAGGCAGCGATCGGTTGAAGAGTATGCATTTAGTTTTACTTGTATTTAAGAGCAGTTGGAGGCCACGGAAGGAGAGTTGTATGGCATTGAAGCTCGTCTGGAGGGTTATTAACACAGTGTCCAAAGAAGGGCCAGAAGTATACAGAATGGTGTCGTCTGCGTAGAGGTGGATCAGAGACTCACCAGCAGCAAGAGCGACATCATTGATATATACAGAGAAGAGAGTCGGCCCAAGAATTGAACCCTGTGGCACCCCCATAGATACTACCAGAGGTCCGGACAACAGGCCCTCAGATTTGACACACTGAACTCTGTCGGAGAAGTAGTTGGTGAACCAGTTGAGGCAGTCATTTGAGAAACCAAGGCTGTTGAGTCTGCCGATGAGGATGTGGTGATTGACAGAGTCAAAAGCCTTGGCCAGGTCAATGAATACGGCTACACAGTACTGTTTCTTATCGATGCCGGTTAAGATATCGTTTAGGACCTTGAGCGTGGCTGAGGTGCACCCATGACCAGCTCTGAAACCAGATTGGAGATCTGTTCATTAACTTGGCTTTGGAAGACCTTAGAAAGGCAGGGTAGGATAGATATAGGTCTGTAGCAGTTTGGGTCTAGAGTGTCCCCCCCTTTGAAGAGGGGGATGACCGCAGCTGCTTTCCAATCTATGGGAATCTCAGACGACACGAAAGAGAGGCTAGAGAGGCTAGAACAGGCTAGTAATAGGGGTTGCAACAATTTCGGCAGATCATTTTAGAAAGAAAGGGTCCAGATTTTCTAGCCCGGCTGATTTGTGGGGGTCCAGATTTTGCAGTTCTTTCAGAACATCAGCTGACTGGATTTGGGAGAAGGATAAATGGGGAAGGTTTGGGTGAGTTGCTGTGGGGGGTGCAGTTTTGTTGACCAGGGTAGGGGTGGCCAGGTGGAAAGCATTGCCAGCCGTAGTAAAATGCTTATTGAAATTCTCAATTATAGTGGATTTATCGGTGGTGACAGAGTTTCCTATCCTCAGTGCAGTGGGCAGCTAGGACGAGGTGCTCTTATTCTCCATGGACTTTACAATGTCCCAGAACTATGAGGATGCCCGTGTTTACGGCATTGGGGTTGTACCTGGTAGGTTCATTGATAATTTGTGTGAGATTGAGGGCATCAAGCTTAGATTGTAGGACGGCTGGGGTGTTAAGCGTGTCCCAGTTTAGGTCACCTAGCAGCACGAGCTCTGAAGATAGATGGGGGGCAATCAGTTCACATATGGTGTCCAGAGCACAGCTGGGGGCAGAGGGTGGTCTATAGCAGGCGGCAACGGTGAGAGACTTGTTTTTAGAGTGGTGGATTTTTAAAAGTAGAAGTTCAAATTGTTTGGGTGCAGACCTGGATTGTAGGACAGAACTCTGCAGGCTATCTCTGCAGTAGATTGCAACACTGCCCCCTTTGGCCGTTCTATCTTGTCTGAAAATGTTGTAGATAGGGATGTAGATTTCAGAGTTATTGGTGGTCTTCCTAAGCCAGGATTCAGACATGGCTAGGACATCCGGGTTGGCAGAGTGTGCTAAAGCAGTGAATAAAACAAACTTAGGCAGGAGGCTTCTAATGTTATTATGTATGAAACCAAAGCTTTTACAGTTAAAGAAGTCATGAAAAGAGAGCGCCTGGGGAATAGGAGTGGAGCTAGGCACTGCAGGGCCTGGATTCACCTCTACATCACCAGAGGAACAGAGGAGGAGCAGGATAAGGGTACGGCTAAAAGCCATGAGAATTGGACGTCTAGGACGTCCGGAACAGAGAGTAAAAGGAGCAGGTTTCTGGGGGCGATAAAATAGATTCGAGGTATAATGTACAGACAAAGGTATGGTAGGATGTGAATACAGTGGAGGTAAACCTAGGCATTGAGTGATGATGAAAGAGATATTGTCTCTAGAAACATAATTGAAACCAGGTGATGTCATTGCATGTGTGGGTGGAGGAACTGAGAGGTTGGATAAGGTATAATGAGCAGGGCTAGAGGCTCTACAGTGAAATAAGCCAATAAACACTAACCAGAACAGCAACGGACAAGGCATATTGACATTAAGGAGAGGCATGCTTAGTCGAGTGACCATAAGGGTCCAGTGAGTAGTGAGGTTGATTAGTTAGATTATGATTAGTAGCATTGTTGATGTTAGCCTCCTCATCTATCTAGTCAAATGTATTATGATTATTAGCATTGTTGATGTTAGCCTCAACTAACTAGTCAAATGTATTATGATTATTAGCATTGTTGATGTTAGCCTCCTCATCTATCTAGTCAAATGTATTATGATTATTAGCATCGTTGATGTTAGCCTCCTCATCTATCTAGTCAAATGTATTGTTATGATTATTAGCATTGTTGATGTTAGCCTCAACTCTCTAGTCAAATGTATTATGATTATTAGCATTGTTGATGTTAGCCTCCTCATCTATCTAGTAAAATGTATTGTGATTAGTATTATTGTTAGTTAAAGCAGTAGCAGCTGTAGTAGCAGTAGTGACTGCAGAGTTCCCCTTACTCACCTCCATTCCTTCAAATGGAGTTAGGTCTCTCGGTTTCACCACTCTCTTCTCTGCTGCAGAGAAATGGAATGATTCACTGGTTAACATAGAACTGCACTGTTATAGAATAGACTTTACAGTGGAATTCACTGGTTAACATAGAACTGCACTGTTATAGAATAGACCTTACAGTGGAATGATTCACTGGTTAACATAGAACTGCACTGTTATAGAATAGACCTGACAGTGGAATGACACAATAACTACAACTGTTTCATAAACTATAGAGTTGTACTATAGTTGTCTGTGGTATGGTGTTTCAGAGGGGAC
The DNA here is from genome assembly GCF_965601325.2 of Salmo salar. Taxonomy (NCBI): domain Eukaryota; kingdom Metazoa; phylum Chordata; class Actinopteri; order Salmoniformes; family Salmonidae; genus Salmo; species Salmo salar. The sequence goes on along the minus strand of NC_138304.1, from coordinate 57,734,196 downwards.
CATTGGTGTGGATGCTCACTGCTCACCCTTCCCGCTGGCCTTCTTGCGGTTCTGTAGATAGAAGAGCAGCTGCTCCACCTCAGACAGCTTGGAGGGATGGATGAGTTTACACTCCTCCACCACCTTACGGGCCAGCGCTGCAATGTCTGTGTTCGTATTCAGGCTCTTCAGACGGATACTGACAGGCAGGGAGTGAGAGAGTACAGTAGAATATAATCCAGGGCAATATAATAGAGGGGAATAGAATAGAATAGAGGGGAATAGAATAGAGGGAAATGGAATAGAATAGAGGGTAATGGAATATAATAGAGGGGAATGGAATAGAATAGAGGGGAATGGAATAGAATAGAGAGGAATAAAATACAGAGTAATGGAATAGAATACAGAGGAATAGAATACAGAGTAATGGAATAGAATAGAGGGTAATGGAATAGAATAGAGAGGAATAGAATACAGAGTAATGGAATAGAATAGAGGGTAATGGAATAGAATAGAGAGGAATAGAATACAGAGTAATGGAATAGAATAGAGGGGAATGGAATAGAATAGAGGGTAATGGAATAGAATAGAGAGGAATAGAATAGAGGGTAATGGAATAGAAAAAAAGAGGAATAGAATAGAGGGTAATGGAATAGAATAGAGAGGAATAGAATAGAGGGTAATGGAATAGAATAGAGAGGAATATAATACAGAGTAATGGAATAGAATAGAGAGGAATAGAATACAGAGTAATGGAATAGAATAGAGAGGAATAGAATACAGAGTAATGGAATAGAATAGAGGGTAATGGAATAGAATAGAGAGGAATAGAATACAGAGTAATGGAATAGAATAGAGGGTAATGGAATAGAATAGAGAGGAATAGAATACAGAGTAATGGAATAGAATAGAGGGGAATGGAATAGAATAGAGGGTAATGGAATAGAATAGAGGGGAATAGAATAGAGGGTAATGGAATAGAAAAAAAGAGGAATAGAATAGAGGGTAATGGAATAGAATAGAGAGGAATAGAATAGAGGGTAATGGAATAGAATAGAGGGTAATGGAATAGAATAGAGAGGAATATAATACAGAGTAATGGAATAGAATAGAGAGGAATAGAATACAGAGTAATGGAATAGAATAGAGAGGAATAGAATACAGAGTAATGGAATAGAATAGAGGGTAATGGAATAGAATGCAGAGTAATGGAAAAGAATAGAGGGTAATGGAATAGAATAGAGAGGAATATAATACAGGGTAATGAAATATAATACAAGGGAATAGAATAGAGGGTAATGGAATAGAATAGAGGGGAATAGAATAGAGGGTAATGGAATAGAAAAAAAGAGGAATAGAATAGAGGGTAATGGAATAGAATAGAGAGGAATAGAATAGAGGGTAATGGAATAGAATAGAGGGTAATGGAATAGAATAGAGAGGAATATAATACAGAGTAATGGAATAGAATAGAGAGGAATAGAATACAGAGTAATGGAATAGAATAGAGAGGAATAGAATACAGAGTAATGGAATAGAATAGAGGGTAATGGAATAGAATGCAGAGTAATGGAAAAGAATAGAGGGTAATGGAATAGAATAGAGAGGAATATAATACAGGGTAATGAAATATAATACAAGGGAATAGAATAGAGGGTAATGGAATAGAATAGAGGGTAATGGAATAGAATAGAAGGGAATGGAATAGAGGGGAATAGAACAGAGGGGAATATACTAGACGGTAATGGAATAGAGGGGAATAGAACATAGGGGAATAAACTAGAGGGTAATGGAATAGAATACAGGGTAATGGAATTGAATAGAACATAGGGGAATAGAACAGAGGGCAATGGAATAAAACAGAGGGCAATGGAATAGAATAGAGGAGAATAGAATAGAGGGGAATAGAATATCGGGTAATGGAATAGAGGGTAATGGAATAGAATAGAGGGTAATAGAATAGAGAAGAATAGAATAAAGGGTAATGGAATAGAATAGAGAGGAATAGAATAGAGGGTAATGGAATAGAATAGAGGGTAATGGAATAGAATAGAGAGGAATAGAATAGAGGGGAATGAATAGACAGGAAATTATTAGAATAGAACAGAGTGGAATAGGGGGGCGTCAAATAGAATAGAGGAGAATAGAATAGAAATAGATGAGAATACAATAGAGGAGAATAGAATAGATGAGAATAGAATAGAATAGAGGGGAATAGAATAGAGGGGAATAGAATACAATAGAGGGGAATAGAATACAATAGAGGAGAATAGAATACAATAGAGGGGAATACAATAGAGGGGAATAGAATACAATAGAGGGGAATAGAATAGAGGAGAATAGAATAGAGGAGAATAGAATACAATAGAGGGGAGTAGAATACAATAGAGGGGAATAGAATAGAGGAGAATAGAATACAATAGAGGGGAATACAATAGAGGGGAATAGAATACAATAGAGGGGAATAGAAAAGAGGAGAATAGAATACAATAGAGGGGAATAGAATAGGGGAGAATAGAATAGAGGAGAATAGAATAGAGGAGAATAGAATAGAGGAGAATAGAATACAATAGAGGGGAATAGAATAGGGGAGAATAGAATAGATGGGAATAGAATAGGGGAGAATAGAATAGAATAGCCTTCCCTGTGGCTCAGTTGGTAGAGCATGGTGTTTGCAACGCCAGGGTTGTGGGTTCGATTCCCACGGGGGGCCAGTACAAAAAAAATGCATAAAATGAAATGTATGCATTCACTACTGTAAGTCTCTCTGGATAAGAGCGTCTGCTAAAATGACTAAAAAATAAATAAATAACAATAGAATAGAGGGGAATAGAATAGAATAGAGGGGAATAGAATAGATGTGAATAGAATAGAGTAGAGTAGAATAGAGGAGAATAAAGGGGAATATAATAGAAGGGAAAAGAATAGAATTAGCCTAGATACATTTCCCCAGGCCACATCTCTCAGTTTACCAAAGAAAGTGGCAGGGTCAGACTATTTAAATCACAGACTGTGATTTTAGACCAAAACACCACATATAATTTCCACCGTTTGTTGACTGTGTTGAAACCATGCTTACATCTTCTGACACTTCTTGCGGTCTCCCAGCATCTCGTCTCCGGTCTCTCCAAGGATGGTGGCCTCCACCTCATACTGAACAACCAGGGCTTTTTCTGTAGGGTGCACGTCCAGGCTACCACCCTTCACTTTCCTACGGTCATCATAAAGATTGAAGAATATATTTTAGTTCACTTTTCATTTAAAAAAAACTTTAGACTTTAGAATCAACTAACTTGACCGCATTTGACTGCAATGCAATAAATATGACAGCTAGCCAGCTAGCTAGGGAGGCTAATTATTGTCCACACCCCATTGATGGGACTGAGATTTGTTCTCTATCACAGCTGTTGTTGACGCTGCCGCATCCGGGTAGATATTCAACAACACAATGTCTACATGTAACATTTTATCTTCAATTTAAGTAACAAATAAGTAAGCTACTGTAGGCTAGCTAGCTATACGATTAGTATGCCAATGAACTAGCTAGGTGGTGTGCTGCTAGCATGATAAGGCTTTCCATTATAGTTCACATTCCCAGCGAGATACACAACACATTGACGAAATGACAGCTTTAACTTTACCGTTTCAGATAGCGTGCATCCTCAGACTGCATCTTATGCTCTTTATATGAAAACTAAAGATGCCTTTTTTCTTTTTTAAATAGAATCACAGCGAAAAAAAATCACTGACCAGGAAAGTGGTGGTGAATGAACTTTCTTTCCCAGAATGCATTGTGTTGGAAAGAGGAAGAGGGAGGTGGTTTGATACCTTGACGCCTCTTGTGCGACTTCTACAGGTAAGACACAGTGGCGCAGCAACATGAAGGATGTTTATAATGAACAGTTTCATGGTCTCACATTGTAGCTAATCAAGAATGTTTTATAATCGCTCATATTGCTGTTCTCGGATTCAATCAGGACCTCTGTATTGGAAGTCTCTCCACACATCCACAATCGTTTACGGTTTAAAACAAACAGATGGATAGTGTTACCACGAGGTCCGGCAGGGTGTCAGTCTCTCCCTGTCTAGAGGTCTAACCCTAACCCTCTCCCAGAGATGTGGTATCGGCACTAATGTGTTGAGGAGATCCACAGGGTGACGATGACATGGATGGGCCGGCAGGTAGCCTAGTGGTTAAGAGCATTGGGCCAGTATCCGAAAGACGACTTTGGTGAAAAATCTGTCGACGTGCCCTTGAGCAAGGCACTTAACTCTAATTGCTAATGTAAGTCGCTCTGGATCAGAGTGTCTGTTAAATGACTAAGATGTTAGTTGGGGTCAACAGAATACCGCTCAACCACTTCCTGTTTTCAATGATGGATTGGGTGATGGCAGCATCAGGTCTTTTACCTCTTATTAAAGCCGTTGAGATGGTGCTTGGCTGAATTGGCGCCACTCCACTAAGACCCTTACCTTCTGGTCTACCCTTGGTGTGAAGGTGGACTTCACAACGGTGAAGTGATTGAACATGCTGGAGAAATCACTTAAATAGTGGTAAAACTGTCTTGAAAGAAATGAAAGTTCTGTTTGAATATTCAGCTCTGTAAATTGAAATGAATATCTCTGCTCTGTAAGAATACTTTAGAGTCACATATGATGCTTGCCTTTAAAATCCTGCTGTGTAAAGTAAGTGTACACTGAAATATAATTTATTGAATCAGACAGCATATGAGAGCTCCTGGACTTCAAAATATGGGACAGAGAGCAGAGTAAATAAGGACAGAGCACGCAAGGCTGAGAAATGTTTAAAGATTAGCTAAATCCCTTCAGAATAGTCTAACTCATGTTTTTTTCCACCCTCACCATAACCCTCTCACCTGTACCTTATAACCATAACCCTCTCACCTGTACCTTATAACCCTAACCCTCTCACCTGTACCTTATAACCCTAACCCTCTCATCTATACCTTATAACCATAACCCTCTCACCTGTACCTTATAACCCTAACCCTCTCACCTGTACCTTATAACACTAACCCTCTCACCTGTACCTTATAACACTAACCCTCTCACCTATACCTTATAACCCTAACCCTCTCATCTATACCTTATATCCCTAACCCGCTCACCTGTACCTTATAACCATAACCCTCTCACCTGTACCTTATAACCCTAACCCTCTCACCTGTACCTTATAACCCTAACCCTCTCACCTGTACCTTATAACCCTAACCCTCTCACCTGTACCTTATAACCCTAACCCTCTCACCTGTACCTTATAACACTAACCCTCTCACCTGTACCTTATAACACTAACCCTCTCACCTGTACCTTATAAACCTAACCCTCTCATCTATACTTTATATCCCTAACCCGCTCACCTGTACCTTATAACCCTAACCCTCTCATCTATACCTTATATCCCTAACCCGCTCACCTGTACCTTATAACCCTAACCCTCTCACCTGTACCTTATAACCCTAACCCTCTCATCTATACCTTATAACCATAACCCTCTCACCTGTACCTTATAACCCTAACCCTCTCACCTGTACCTTATAACCCTAACCCTCTCACCTGTACCTTATAACACTAACCCTCTCACCTGTACCTTATAACCCTAACCCTCTCATCTATACCTTATATCCCTAACCCGCTCACCTGTACCTTATAACCATAACCCTCTCACCTGTACCTTATAACCCTAACACTCTCATCTATACCTTATAACCATAACCCTCTCACCTGTACCTTATATCCCTAACCCTCTCACCTGTACCTTATAACCCTAACCCTCTCACCTGTACCTTATAACACTAACCCTCTTACCTGTACCTTATAACACTAACCCTCTCACCTGTACCTTATAACCCTCTCACCAGTACCTTATAACCCTAACCTTCTCACCTGTACCTTATAACACTAACCCTCTCACCTGTACCTTATAACCCTAACCCTCTCACCTGTACCTTATAACACTAACCCTCTTACCTGTACCTTATAACACTAACCCTCTCACCTGTACCTTATAACCCTCTCACCAGTACCTTATAACCCTAACCTTCTCACCTGTACCTTATAACACTAACCCTCTCACCTGTACCTTATAACACTAACCCTCTCACCTGTACCTTATAACCCAAACCCTCTCACCTGTACCTTATAACCCTAACCCTCTCACCAGTCCCGTTAGGTACAATGACTACACGGAGAAACAACTGCCCACAAATCCCATGGAAAAACACCCCTATTAAATAGGACCTTCAATTAGAGGCAATGAGGAACAGCTGCCTCCCATTGAAGGTCAACCCAATATACTAGACATAGAAATAGAAAAACTAGAACGAACATAGAAATACACTAACATAGAACATTAACCCCCCCCGCCCCCCAAAAAAACACACTAAACAAACACCCCCTGCCACGCCCTGACCAAACTACAATAACAAACAACCCCTTTTACTGGTCAGGACGTGACAGTACCCCCCCCCCCCCCCACCCCCCCCCCCCCCCCCCAAAGGTGGATGCACCTCAAACAAAAAAAAAAAAACACAAAAATAACCCCAAAACAAAAATAATCCTAAACTAAAGGGAGGGAAGGGAGGGTGGCTACCGTCACCAACGGCTCCCGTGCTACACACCCCCCCCCCCCCCCCCAATCCTCCGACTACGGAGGTGGCTCAGGCTCAGGCTCCGGCCTTAGTCCCCAACCTAACCTGTCCACCCCCGCTGAATGCTCAGGGCTAAGGCGCGTCGCTGGAGACCTCAGGCTGAGGTGTGTAAACCTTACAGTGAAATGCTTAGTTATGAGCCCCTAACCAACAATGCAGTTAAAAAATATATGGATAAGAATAAGAGATAAAAGTAACAAGTAATTAAAGAGCAGCAGTAAAATAACAATAGCGAGACTATATACAGGGGGGTACCGGTACAGAGTCAATGCGCGGGGGCACCGGTTAGTTGAGGTAGTATGTACAGTTGAAGTCAGAAGTTTACATACAGTTATGTTGGAGTCATTAAAACTCGTTTTTCAACCACTCCACAAATTTCTTGTTAAAACCTGTTGGGGATAGGGGGCAGTATTTGCACGGCCGAATAAAAAACGTACCCGATTTAATCTGGTTACTACTCCTGCCCAGTAACTAGAATATGCATATAATTGTTTGATTTGGATAGAAAACACCCTAAAGTTTCTAAAACTGTTTGAATGGTGTCTGTGAGTATAAAAGAACTCATTTGGCAGGCCAAAACCTGAGAAGATTCCAAACAGGAAGCGCTCTCTCTGACTATTTCTTGGCCTTCTTGATCATCTCTATCCAAAACAGGGGATCTCTGGCATAACGTGACATTTTCTAACGCTCCCATAGGCTCTCAGAAGGCGCCAGAACGATGAATGATGACTTTGCAGCCCATGGCTGAAAAACAGTAGCGCATTTGGATAGTGGTCGATCAGAGAACAATGAGACTGGGGGCGCGTGCACGAGCCGACACCATGTTTTTATTTTTTCGTCTTTGAACGAAAACAGGGTTTCCCGGTCGGAATATTATCGCTTTTTTACGAGAAAAATCGCATAAAAATTGATTTTAAACAGCGTTTGACATGCTTCGAAGTACGGTAATGGAATATTTTGAAATGTTTTGTCACGAAACGCGCCGGGCGCGTCACCCTTCTTTACCCTTCGGATAGTGTCTTGAACGCACAAACAAAACACCGCTATTTGGATATAACTATGGATTATTTGGAACCAAACCAACATTTGTTATTGAAGTAGAAGTCCTGGGAGTGCATTCTGACGAAGAACAGCAAAGGTAATCCAATTTTTCTTATAGTAAATCTGAGTTTGGTGAGGGCCAAACTTGGTGGGTGTCAAAATAGCTAGCCTGTGATGGCCGGGCTATCTACTCAGAATATTGCAAAATGTGCTTTCACCGAAAAGCTATTTTAAATCGGACATAGCGATTGCATAAAGGAGTTCTGTATCTATAATTCTTAAAATAATTGTTATGTTTTTTGTGAACGTTTATCGTGAGTAATTTAGTAAATTCACCGGAAGTGTTCGGTGGGAATGCTAGTCACATGCTAGTCACATGCTAATGTAAAAAGCTGGTTATTGATATAAATATGAACTTGATTGAACAAAACATGCATCTATTGTATAACATAATGTCCTAGGAGTGTCATCTGATGAAGATCATCAAAGGTTACTGCTGCATTTAGCTGTGGTTTTGGTTTTTGTGACATTATATGCTAGCTTGAAAAATGGGTGTCTGATTATTTCTGGCTGGGTACTCTGCTGACATAATCTAATGTTTTGCTTTCGTTGTAAAGTCTTTTTGAAATCGGACAGTGTGGTTAGATTAACGAGAGTCTTGTCTTTAAAATGGTGTAAAATAGTCATATGTTTGAGAAATTGAAGTAATAGCATTTCTAAGGTATTTGAATATCGCGCCACGGGATTCCACTGGCTGTTGAGTAGGTGGGACGCAAGCGTCCCACCTAGCCCATATTAACAAACTATAGTTTTGGCAAGTCGGTTAGGACATCTACTTTGTGCATAACAAGTCATTTTTCCAACAATTGTTTACAGACAGATTATTTCACTTATAATTCACTGTATCACAATTCCAGTGACTTAAGGACAACAAAGTCAAGATATTGGAGTGGCCATTACAAAGCCCTGACCTCAATCCCATAGAACATTTGTGGGCAGAACTGAAAAAGCGTGTGCAAGCAAGGAGGCCTACAAACTTAAAGGCAATGCTACCAAATACTTATTGAGTGTATGTAAACTTCTGACCCACTGGGAATGTGATGAAAGAAATAAAAGCTGAAATAAATAATTCTCTCTACAAATTGCTACAAGTAGTTCTGTGAAAATGTAATTTAAATCAGAAGCCACTGCCAGATTTCTGGATTGGGCTGCGCTCAGAGTATCCTGCCTTGGAAAATCGCGCTGTTAAGACACTGGTGCCCTTTGCAACCACGTACCTATGTGAGAGTGGATTCTCGACCCTCACTAGCATGAAAACTAAATACAGGCACAGACTGTGTGTGGAAAATGATTTAAGACTGAGACTCTCTCCAATACAACCCAACATTGCAGAGTTATGAGCATCCTTTCAAGCACACCCTTCTCATTAACCTGTGGTGAGTTATTCATAATTTTCAATGAACAAATACGTTTTTATATGTAAGATGGTTAAATAAAGAGCAAATTTATTGATTATTATTATTATATTATTATTTGTGCCCTGGTCCTATAAGAGCTCTTTGCCACTTCCCCCGAGCCGGGTTGTGACAAAAACTCACACTCATTCTTATGTTTAATAATAAATGTATCGTATAGTGTGTGTGTGGCAGGCTTACAATGATGGCAAAAAAACAACATTTGAGAGTGCGCTGACCCTGGTGCTAGATGGGGTACAGCTGGAGGTTGAATGTTTGAAGGGGTTGGGACTATAACAGGTTTGGGGACCACCGACCTACAGGACTGTTACAGTCTGCCTGTCAGGATCCATGTTACAGTCTGCCTGTCAGGATCCATGTTACAGTCTGCCTGTCAGGATCCATGTTACAGCATGCCTGTCAGGATCCATGTTACAGCCTGCCTGTCAGGATCCATGTTACAGCCTGCCTGTCAGGATCCATCTACAAGACTGTTACAGTCTGCCTGTCAGGATCCATGTTACAGCCTGCCTGTCAGGATCCATGTTACAGCCTGCCTGTCAGGATCCATCTACAAGACTGTTACAGCCTGCCTGTCAGGATCCATGTTACAGCCTGCCTGTCAGGATCCATGTTACAGCCTTCCTGTCAGGATCCATGTTACAGCCTGCCTGTCAGGATACATGTTACAGCCTGCCTGTCAGGATCCATCTACAAGACTGTTACAGCCTGCATGTCAGGATCCATGTTACAGCCTGCCTGTCAGGATCCATGTAACAGCCTGCCTGTCAGGATCCATCTACAAGACTGTTACAGCCTGCCTGTCAGGATCCATGTTAAAGCCTGCCTGTCAGGATCCATGTTACAACCTGCCTGTCAGGATCCATGTTACAGCCTGCCTGTCAGGATCCATGTTACAGGACTGTTACAGTCTGCCTGTCAGGATCCATGTTACTGTCAGGATCCATGTTACAGTCTGCCTGTCAGGATCCATGTTACAGCCTGCCTGTCAGGATCCATGTTACAGGACTGTTACAGCCTGCCTGTCAGGATCCATGTTACAGCCTGCCTGTCAGGATCCATGTTACAGGACTGTTACAGCCTGCCTGTCAGGATCCATGTTACAGGACTGTTACAGCCTGCCTGTCAGGATCCATGTTACAGCCTGCCTGTCAGGATCCATGTTACAGTCTGCCTGTCAGGATCCATGTTACAGCCTGCCTGTCAGGATCCATGTTACAGCCTGCCTGTGCTGGTTCAGCTGTCCACTGACTCATCCTCATCCTCTAAACCAAATTAAATAATGTCACTCGGTGTGTTTATTCCCAACATAGTGACTCATAAAGGGTTTATCTTGTGGTCAGATGTACAGGAGACACTGGGTGTATCCCAAATGGCACCCTATTCTCTATATAGGATACTACCTAGAGGGCCCTGGTCAATAGTAATACACTATATAGGATACTACCTAGAGGGCCCTGGTCAATAGTAATACACTATATAGGATACTACTAGAGGGCCCTGGTCAATAGTAATACACTATAGAGGATACTACTAGAGGGCCCTGGTCAATAGTAATACACTATACAGGATACTACTAGAGGGCCCTGGTCAATAGTAATACACTATACAGAATACTACTAGAGGGCCCTGGTCAATGGTAATACACTATACAGGATACTACTAGAGGGCCCTGGTCAATAATAATACACTATACAGGATACTACTAGAGGGCCCTGGTCAATGGTAATACACTCTATAGGGTACTACCTAGAGGGCCCTGGTCAATAGTAATACTACCTAGAGGGCCCTGGTCAATGGTAATACACTATACAGGATACAACTAGAGGGCCCTGGTCAATAGTAATACACTATATAGGATACTACCTAGAGGGCCCTGGTCAATAGTAATACACTATACAGGATACTACTAGAGGGCCCTGGTAAATAGTAATACACTATACAGGGTACTACCTAGAGGGCCCTGGTCAATAGTAATACACTATACAGGGTACTACCTAGAGGGCCCTGGTCAATAATAATACACTATACAGGGTACTACCTAGAGGGCCCTGGTCAATAGTAAAAAAAACTATACAGGGTACTACCTAGAGGGCCCTGGTCAATAGTAATACACTATACAGGCTACTACCTAGAGGGCCCTGGTCAATGGTAATACACTATAGAGGATACCACTAGAGGGCCCTGGTCAATAGTAATACACTATATAGGGTACTACCTAGAGGGCTCTGGTCAATAGTAATACACTATACAGGGTACTACCTAGAGGGCCCTGGTCAATAGTAATACACTATACAGGGTACTACCTAGAGGGCCCTGGTCAATGGTAATACACTATTCAGGATACTACTAGAGGGCCCTGGTCAATAGTAATACACTATACAGGATACTACCTAAAGGGCCCTGGTCAATAGTAATACACTATATAGGATACTACTATAGGGCCCTGGTCAATAGTAATACACTATATAGAATACTACTAGAGGGCCCTGGTGAATAGTAATACACTATACAGGATACTACCTTGAGGGCCCTGGTCAATAGTAATACACTATACAGGATACTACCTAGAGGGCCCTGGTCAATAGTAATACACTATGCAGGATACTACTAGAGGGCCCTGGTCAATAGTAATACACTATACAGGATACTACTAGAGGGCCCTGGTCAATAGTAATACACTATACAGGATACTACCTAGAGGGCCCTGGTCAATAGTAATACACTATACAGGATACTACTAGAGGGCCCTGGTCAATAGTAATACACTATACAGGATACTACTAGAGGGCCCTGGTCAATAGTAATACACTATACAGGATACTACTAGAGGGCCCTGGTCAATGGTAATACACTATACAGGATACTACTAGAGGGCCCTGGTCAATAGTAATACACTATATAGAATACTACCTAGAGGGCCCTGGTCAATGGTAATACACTATATAAGATACTACCTAGAGGGCCATGGTCAATAATAACACACTATACAGGATACTACGAGAGGGCCCTGGTCAATAGTAATACACACTATGTAGGATACTACTAGGGGGCCCTGGTCAATAGTAATACTCTATATAGGATACTACTAGAGGGCCCTGGTCAATAGTAATACACTATACAGGATACTACTAGAGGGCCCTGGTCAATAGTAATACACTATACAGGATACTACTAGAGGGCCCTGGTCAATGGTAATACACTATACAGAATACTACTAGAGGGCCCTGGTCAATAGTAATACACTATACAGGATACTACCTAGAGGGCCCTGGTCAATAGTAATACACTATACAGGATACTACTAGAGGGCCCTGGTCAATAGTAATACACTATACAGGATACTACTAGAGGGCCCTGGTCAATGGTAATACACTATACAGGATACTACTAGAGGGCCCTGGTCAATGGTAATACACTATATAGGGTACTACCTAGAGGGCCCTGGTCAATAGTAATACTACCTAGAGGGCCCTGGTCAATGGTAATACACTATACAGGATACAACTAGAGGGCCCTGGTCAATAGTAATACACTATATAGGATACTACCTAGAGGGCCCTGGTCAATAGTAATACACTATACAGGATACTACTAGAGGGCCCTGGTCAATAGTAATACACTATACAGGGTACTACCTAGAGGGCCCTGGTCAATAGTAATACACTATATAGGGTACTACCTAGAGGGCCCTGGTCAATAGTAAAAAACTATACAGGGCACTACCTAGAGGGACCTGGTCAATGGTAATACACTATACAGGATACTACCTAAAGGGCCCTGGTCAATAGTAATACACTATATAGGATACTACTATAGGGCCCTGGTCAATAGTAATACACAATATAGAATACTACTAGAGGGCCCTGGTGAATAGTAATACACTATACAGGATACTACCTTGAGGGCCCTGGTCAATAGTAATACACTATACAGGATACTATTAGAGGGCCCTGGTCAATAGTAATACACTATACAGGATACTACTAGAGGGCCCTGGTCAATAGTAATACACTATACAGGATACTACCTAGAGGGCCCTGGTCAATAGTAATACACTATACAGGATACTACTAGAGGGCCCTGGTCAATAGTAATACACTATACAGGATACTACTAGAGGGCCCTGGTCAATAGTAATACACTATACAGGATACTACTAGAGGGCCCTGGTCAATAGTAATACACTATACAGGATACTACTAGAGGGCCCTGGTCAATAGTAATACACTATATAGAATACTACCTAGAGGGCCATGGTCAATAATAACACACTATACAGGATACTACTAGAGGGCCCTGGTCAATTGTAATACACACTATGTAGGATACTACTAGGGGGCCCTGGTCAATAGTAATACTCTATATAGGATACTACTAGAGGGCCCTGGTCAATAGTAATACACTATACAGGATACTACTAGAGGGCCCTGGTCAATAGTAATACACTATACAGGATACTACTAGAGGGCCCTGGTCAATGGTAATACACTATACAGGATACTACAAGAGGGCCCTGGTCAATAGTAATACACTATACAGGATACTACTAGAGGGCCCTGGTCAATAGTAATACACTATACAGGATACTACTAGAGGGCACTGGTCAATAGTAATACACTATACAGGATACTACTAGAGGGCCCTGGTCAATGGTAATACACTATACAGGATACTACTAGAGGGCCCTGGTCAATGGTAATACACTATATAGGGTACTACCTACAGGGCCCTGGTCAATAGTAATACTACCTAGAGGGCCCTGGTCAATAGTAATACACTATATAGGATACTACCTGGAGGGCCCTGGTCAATAATAATACACTATACAGGATACTACTAGAGGGCCCTGGTCAATAGTAATACACTATAACGGGTACTACCTAGAGGGCCCTGGTCAATAGTAATACACTATACAGGGTACTACCTAGAGGGCCCTGGTCAATGGTAATACACTATACAGGGTACCACTAGAGGGCCCTGGTCAATAGTAAAACAACTATACAGGGTACTACCTAGAGGGCCCTGGTCAATAGTAATACACTATACAGGCTACTACCTAGAGGGCCCTGGTCAATGGTAATACACTATAGAGGATACCACTAGAGGGCCCTGGTCAATAGTAATACACTATATAGGGTACTACCTAGAGGGCTCTGGTCAATAGTAATACACTATACAGGGTACTACCTAGAGGGCCCTGGTCAATAGTAATACACTATACAGGGTACTACCTAGAGGGCCCTGGTCAATGGTAATAAACTATTCAGGATACTACTAGAGGGCCCTGGTCAATAGTAATACACTATACAGGATACTACCTAAAGGGCCCTGGTCAATAGTAATACACTATATAGGATACTACTATAGGGCCCTGGTCAATAGTAATACACTATATAGAATACTACTAGAGGGCCCTGGTGAATAGTAATACACTATACAGGATACTACCTTGAGGGCCCTGGTCAATAGTAATACACTATACAGGATACTACCTAGAGGGCCCTGGTCAATAGTAATACACTATACAGGATACTACTAGAGGGCCCTGGTCAATAGTAATACACTATACAGGGTACTACCTAGAGGGCCCTGGTCAATAGTAATACACTATATAGGGTACTACCTAGAGGGCCCTGGTCAATAGTAAAAAACTATACAGGGCACTACCTAGAGGGACCTGGTCAATGGTAATACACTATACAGGATACTACCTAAAGGGCCCTGGTCAATAGTAATACACTATATAGGATACTACTATAGGGCCCTGGTCAATAGTAATACACAATATAGAATACTACTAGAGGGCCCTGGTGAATAGTAATACACTATACAGGATACTACCTTGAGGGCCCTGGTCAATAGTAATACACTATACAGGATACTATTAGAGGGCCCTGGTCAATAGTAATACACTATACAGGATACTACTAGAGGGCCCTGGTCAATAGTAATACACTATACAGGATACTACCTAGAGGGCCCTGGTCAATAGTAATACACTATACAGGATACTACTAGAGGGCCCTGGTCAATAGTAATACACTATACAGGATACTACTAGAGGGCCCTGGTCAATAGTAATACACTATACAGGATACTACTAGAGGGCCCTGGTCAATAGTAATACACTATACAGGATACTACTAGAGGGCCCTGGTCAATAGTAATACACTATATAGAATACTACCTAGAGGGCCATGGTCAATAATAACACACTATACAGGATACTACTAGAGGGCCCTGGTCAATTGTAATACACACTATGTAGGATACTACTAGGGGGCCCTGGTCAATAGTAATACTCTATATAGGATACTACTAGAGGGCCCTGGTCAATAGTAATACACTATACAGGATACTACTAGAGGGCCCTGGTCAATAGTAATACACTATACAGGATACTACTAGAGGGCCCTGGTCAATGGTAATACACTATACAGGATACTACAAGAGGGCCCTGGTCAATAGTAATACACTATACAGGATACTACTAGAGGGCCCTGGTCAATAGTAATACACTATACAGGATACTACTAGAGGGCACTGGTCAATAGTAATACACTATACAGGATACTACTAGAGGGCCCTGGTCAATGGTAATACACTATACAGGATACTACTAGAGGGCCCTGGTCAATGGTAATACACTATATAGGGTACTACCTACAGGGCCCTGGTCAATAGTAATACTACCTAGAGGGCCCTGGTCAATAGTAATACACTATATAGGATACTACCTGGAGGGCCCTGGTCAATAATAATACACTATACAGGATACTACTAGAGGGCCCTGGTCAATAGTAATACACTATAACGGGTACTACCTAGAGGGCCCTGGTCAATAGTAATACACTATACAGGGTACTACCTAGAGGGCCCTGGTCAATGGTAATACACTATACAGGGTACCACTAGAGGGCCCTGGTCAATAGTAAAACAACTATACAGGGTACTACCTAGAGGGCCCTGGTCAATAGTAATACACTATACAGGCTACTACCTAGAGGGCCCTGGTCAATGGTAATACACTATAGAGGATACCACTAGAGGGCCCTGGTCAATAGTAATACACTATATAGGGTACTACCTAGAGGGCTCTGGTCAATAGTAATACACTATACAGGGTACTACCTAGAGGGCCCTGGTCAATAGTAATACACTATACAGGGTACTACCTAGAGGGCCCTGGTCAATGGTAATAAACTATTCAGGATACTACTAGAGGGCCCTGGTCAATAGTAATACACTATACAGGATACTACCTAAAGGGCCCTGGTCAATAGTAATACACTATATAGGATACTACTATAGGGCCCTGGTCAATAGTAATACACTATATAGAATACTACTAGAGGGCCCTGGTGAATAGTAATACACTATACAGGATACTACCTTGAGGGCCCTGGTCAATAGTAATACACTATACAGGATACTACCTAGAGGGCCCTGGTCAATAGTAATACACTATACAGGATACTACTAGAGGGCCCTGGTCAATAGTAATACACTATACAGGATACTACTAGAGGGCCCTGGTCAATAGTAATACACTATACAGGATACTACCTAAAGGGCCCTGGTCAATAGTAATACACTATATAGGATACTACTATAGGGCCCTGGTCAATAGTAATACACTATATAGAATACTACTAGAGGGCCCTGGTGAATAGTAATACACTATACAGGATACTACCTTGAGGGCCCTGGTCAATAGTAATACACTATACAGGATACTACCTAGAGGGCCCTGGTCAATAGTAATACACTATACAGGATACTACTAGAGGGCCCTGGTCAATAGTAATACACTATACAGGATACTACTAGAGGGCCCTGGTCAATAGTAATACACTATACAGGATACTACTAGAGGGCCCTGGTCAATAGTAATACACTATACAGGATACTACTAGAGGGCCCTGGTCAATAGTAATACACTATATAGAATACTACCTAGAGGGCCCTGGTCAATGGTAATACACTATATAGGATACTACCTAGAGGGCCATGGTCAATAATAACACACTATACAGGATACTACGAGAGGGCCCTGGTCAATAGTAATACACACTATGTAGGATACTACTAGGGGGCCCTGGTCAATAGTAATACTCTATATAGGATACTACTAGAGGGCCCTGGTCAATAGTAATACACTATACGGGATACTACTAGAGGGCCCTGGTCAATAGTAATACACTATACAGGATACTACTAGAGGGCCCTGGTCAATGGTAATACACTATACAGGATACTACTAGAGGGCCCTGGTCAATAGTAATACACTATACAGGATACTACCTAGAGGGCCCTGGTCAATAGTAATACACTATACAGGATACTACTAGAGGGCCCTGGTCAATAGTAATACACTATACAGGATACTACTAGAGGGCCCTGGTCAATGGTAATACACTATACAGGATACTACTAGAGGGCCCTGGTCAATGGTAATACACTATATAGGGTACTACCTAGAGGGCCCTGGTCAATAGTAATACTACCTAGAGGGCCCTGGTCAATGGTAATACACTATACAGGATACAACTAGAGGGCCCTGGTCAATAGTAATACACTATATAGGATACTACCTAGAGGGCCCTGGTCAATAGTAATACACTATACAGGATACTACTAGAGGGCCCTGGTCAATAGTAATACACTATACAGGGTACTACCTAGAGGGCCCTGGTCAATAGTAATACACTATACAGGGTACTACCTAGAGGGCCCTGGTCAATAGTAAAAAACTATACAGGGTACTACCTAGAGGGACCTGGTCAATGGTAATACACTATACAGGATACTACCTAAATGGCCCTGGTCAATAGTAATACACTATATAGGATACTACTATAGGGCCCTGGTCAATAGTAATACACTATATAGAATACTACTAGAGGGCCCTGGTGAATAGTAATACACTATACAGGATACTACCTTGAGGGCCCTGGTCAATAGTAATACACTATACAGGATACTATTAGAGGGCCCTGGTCAATAGTAATACACTATACAGGATACTACTAGAGGGCCCTGGTCAATAGTAATACACTATACAGGATACTACCTAGAGGGCCCTGGTCAATAGTAATACACTATACAGGATACTACTAGAGGGCCCTGGTCAATAGTAATACACTATACAGGATACTACTAGAGGGCCCTGGTCAATAGTAATACACTATACAGGATACTACTAGAGGGCCCTGGTCAATAGTAATACACTATACAGGATACTACTAGAGGGCCCTGGTCAATAGTAATACACTATACAGGGTACTACCTAGAGGGCCCTGGTCAATAGTAATACACTATACAGGGTACTACCTAGAGGGCCCTGGTCAAATATTAATACACTATACAGGGTACTACCTAGAGGGCCCTGGTCAATAGTAATACACTATACAGGATACTACTAGAGGGCCCTGGTCAATGGTAATACACTATACAGGATACTACTAGAGGGCCCTGGTCAATGGTAATACGCTATATAGGGTACTACCTACAGGGCCCTGGTCAATAGTAATACTACCTAGAGAGCCCTGGTCAATGGTAATACACTATACAGGATACAACTAGAGGGCCCTGGTCAATAGTAATACACTATATAGGATACTACCTAGAGGGCCCTGGTCAATAGTAAAACACTACACAGGATACTACTAGAGGGCCCTGGTCAATAGTAATACACTATACAGGGTACTACCTAGAGGGCCCTGGTCAATAGTAATACACTATACAGGGTACTACCTAGAGGGCCCTGGTCAAATATTAATACACTATACAGTGTACTACCTAGAGGGCCCTGGTCAATAGTAATACACTATACAGGGTACTACCTAGAGGGCCCTGGTCAATGGTAATACACTATTCAGGATACTACTAGAGGGCCCTGGTCAATAGTAATACACTATACAGGATACTACCTAAAGGGCCCTGGTCAATAGTAATACACTATATAGGATACTACTATAGGGCCCTGGTCAATAGTAATACACTATATAGAATACTACTAGAGGGCCCTGGTGAATAGTAATACACTATACAGGATACTACCTTGAGGGCCCTGGTCAATAGTAATACACTATACAGGGTACTACCTAGAGGGCCCTGGTCAATAGTAATACACTATATAGGGTACTACCTAGAGGGCTCTGGTCAATAGTAATACACTATACAGGGTACTACCTAGAGGGCCCTGGTCAATAGTAATACACTATACAGGGTACTACCTAGAGGGCCCTGGTCAATGGTAATACACTATTCAGGATACTACTAGAGGGCCCTGGTCAATAGTAATACACTATACAGGATACTACCTAAAGGGCCCTGGTCAATAGTAATACACTATATAGGATACTACTATAGGGCCCTGGTCAATAGTAATACACTATATAGAATACTACTAGAGGTCCCTGGTGAATAGTAATACACTATACAGGATACTACCTTGAGGGCCCTGGTCAATAGTAATACACTATACAGGATACTACCTAGAGGGCCCTGGTCAATAGTAATACACTATGCAGGATACTACTAGAGGGCCCTGGTCAATAGTAATACACTATACAGGATACTACTAGAGGGCCCTGGTCAATAGTAATACACTATACAGGATACTACCTAGAGGGCCCTGGTCAATAGTAATACACTATACAGGATACTACTAGAGGGCCCTGGTCAATAGTAATACACTATACAGGATACTACTAGAGGGCCCTGGTCAATAGTAATACGCTATACAGGATACTACTAGAGGGCCCTGGTCAATAGTAATACACTATACAGGATACTACTAGAGGGCCCTGGTCAATAGTAATACACTATATAGAATACTACCTAGAGGGCCCTGGTCAATGGTAATACACTATGTAGGATACTACCTAGAGGGCCATGGTCAATAATAACACACTATACAGGATACTACGAGAGGGCCCTGGTCAATAGTAATACACACTATGTAGGATACTACTAGGGGGCCCTGGTCAATAGTAATACTCTATATAGGATACTACTAGAGGGCCCTGGTCAATAGTAATACACTATACAGGATGCTACTAGAGGGCCCTGGTCAATAGTAATACACTATACAGAATACTACTAGAGGGCCCTGGTCAATGGTAATACACTATATAGGATACTACTAGAGGGCCCTGGTCAATAGTAATACACTATCCAGGATACTACCTAGGGGGCCCTGGTCAATAGTAATACACTATACAGGATACTACTAGAGGGCCCTGGTCAATAGTAATACACTATACAGGATACTACTAGAGGGCCCTGGTCAATGGTAATACACTATACAGGATACTACTAGAGGGCCCTGGTCAATGGTAATACACTATATAGGGTACTACCTAGAGGGCCCTGGTCAATAGTAATACTACCTAGAGGGCCCTGGTCAATGGTAATACACTATACAGGATACAACTAGAGGGCCCTGGTCAATAGTAATACACTATATAGGATACTACCTAGAGGGCCCTGGTCAATAGTAATACACTATACAGGATACTACTAGAGGGCCCTGGTCAATAGTAATACACTATACAGGGTACTACCTAGAGGGCCCTGGTCAATAGTAATACACTATACAGGGTACTACCTAGAGGGCCCTGGTCAATATTAATACACTATACAGGGTACTACCTAGAGGGCCCTGGTCAATAGTAAAAAAACTATACAGGGTACTACCTAGAGGGCCCTGGTCAATAGTAATACACTATACAGGCTACTACCTAGAGGGCCCTGGTCAATGGTAATACACTATAGAGGATACCATTAGAGGGCCCTGGTCAATAGTAATACACTATATAGGGTACTACCTAGAGGGCTCTGGTCAATAGTAATACACTATACAGTGTACTACCTAGAGGGCCCTGGTCAATAGTAATACACTATATAGAATACTAATAGAGGGCCCTGGTGAATGGTAATACACTATTCAGGATACTACTAGAGGGCCCTGGTCAATAGTAATACACTATACAGGATACTTCCTAAAGGGCCCTGGTCAATAGTAATACACTATATAGGATACTACTATAGGGCCCTGGTCAATAGTAATACACTATATAGAATACTACTAGAGGGCCCTGGTGAATAGTAATACACTATACAGGATACTACCTTGAGGGCCCTGGTCAATAGTAATACACTATACAGGATACTACCTAGAGGGCCCTGGTCAATAGTAATACACTATTCAGGATACTACTAGAGGGCCCTGGTCAATAGTAATACACTATACAGGATACTACTAGAGGGCCCTGGTCAATAGTAATACACTATACAGGATACTACCTAGAGGGCCCTGGTCAATAGTAATAGACTATACAGGATACTACTAGAGGGCCCTGGTCAATAGTAATACACTATACAGGATACTACTAGAGGGCCCTGGTCAATAGTAATACACTATACAGGATACTACTAGAGGGCCCTGGTCAATAGTAATACACTATACAGGATACTACTAGAGGGCCCTGGTCAATGGTAATACACTATGTAGGATACTACCTAGAGGGCCATGGTCAATAATAACACACTATACAGGATACTACGAGAGGGCCCTGGTCAATAGTAATACACACTATGTAGGATACTACTAGGGGGCCCTGGTCAATAGTAATACACTATACAGGATGCTACTAGAGGGCCCTGGTCAATAGTAATACACTATACAGAATACTACTAGAGGGCCCTGGTCAATGGTAATACACTATATAGGATACTACTAGAGGGCCCTGGTCAATAGTAATACACTATCCAGGATACTACCTAGGGGGCCCTGGTCAATAGTAATACACTATACAGGATACTACTAGAGGGCCCTGGTCAATAGTAATACACTATACAGGATACTACTAGAGGGCCCTGGTCAATGGTAATACACTATACAGGATACTACTAGAGGGCCCTGGTCAATGGTAATACACTATATAGGGTACTACCTAGAGGGCCCTGGTCAATAGTAATACTACCTAGAGGGCCCTGGTCAATGGTAATACACTATACAGGATACAACTAGAGGGCCCTGGTCAATAGTAATACACTATATAGGATACTACCTAGAGGGCCCTGGTCAATAGTAATACACTATACAGGATACTACTAGAGGGCCCTGGTCAATAGTAATACACTATACAGGGTACTACCTAGAGGGCCCTGGTCAATAGTAATACACTATACAGGGTACTACCTAGAGGGCCCTGGTCAATATTAATACACTATACAGGGTACTACCTAGAGGGCCCTGGTCAATAGTAAAAAAACTATACAGGGTACTACCTAGAGGGCCCTGGTCAATAGTAATACACTATACAGGCTACTACCTAGAGGGCCCTGGTCAATGGTAATACACTATAGAGGATGCCATTAGAGGGCCCTGGTCAATAGTAATACACTATATAGGGTACTACCTAGAGGGCTCTGGTCAATAGTAATACACTATACAGGGTACTACCTAGAGGGCCCTGGTCAATAGTAATACACTATATAGAATACTAATAGAGGGCCCTGGTGAATTGTAATACACTATTCAGGATACTACTAGAGGGCCCTGGTCAATAGTAATACACTATACAGGATACTTCCTAAAGGGCCCTGGTCAATAGTAATACACTATATAGGATACTACTATAGGGCCCTGGTCAATAGTAATACACTATATAGAATACTACTAGAGGGCCCTGGTGAATAGTAATACACTATACAGGATACTACCTTGAGGGCCCTGGTCAATAGTAATACACTATACAGGATACTACCTAGAGGGCCCTGGTCAATAGTAATACACTATGCAGGATACTACTAGAGGGCCCTGGTCAATAGTAATACACTATACAGGATACTACTAGAGGGCCCTGGTCAATAGTAATACACTATACAGGATACTACCTAGAGGGCCCTGGTCAATAGTAATACACTATACAGGATACTACAAGAGGGCCCTGGTCAATAGTAATACACTATACAGGATACTACTAGAGGGCCCTGGTCAATAGTAATACACTATACAGGATACTACTAGAGGGCCCTGGTCATTAGTAATACACTATATAGAATACTACCTAGAGGGCCCTGGTCAATGGTAATACACTATATAGGATACTACCTAGAGGGCCATGGTCAATAATAACACACTATACAGGATACTACGAGAGGGCCCTGGTCAATAGTAATACACACTATGTAGGATACTACTAGGGGGCCCTGGTCAATAGTAATACTCTATATAGGATACTACTAGAGGGCCCTGGTCAATAGTAATACACTATACAGGATACTACTAGAGGGCCCTGGTCAATAGTAATACACTATACAGGATACTACTAGAGGGCCCTGGTCAATGGTAATACACTATACAGGATACTACTAGAGGGCCCTGGTCAATGGTAATACACTATATAGGGTACTACCTAGAGGGCCCTGGTCAATAGTAATACTACCTAGAGGGCCCTGGTCAATGGTAATACACTATACAGGATACAACTAGAGGGCCCTGGTCAATAGTAATACACTATATAGGATACTACCTAGAGGGCCCTGGTCAATAGTAATACACTATATAGAATACTACCTAGAGGGCCCTGGTCAATGGTAATACACTATGTAGGATACTACCTAGAGGGCCATGGTCAATAATAACACACTATACAGGATACTACGAGAGGGCCCTGGTCAATAGTAATACACACTATGTAGGATACTACTAGGGGGCCCTGGTCAATAGTAATACTCTATATAGGATACTACTAGAGGGCCCTGGTCAATAGTAATACACTATACAGGATGCTACTAGAGGGCCCTGGTCAATAGTAATACACTATACAGAATACTACTAGAGGGCCCTGGTCAATGGTAATACACTATATAGGATACTACTAGAGGGCCCTGGTCAATAGTAATACACTATCCAGGATACTACCTAGGGGGCCCTGGTCAATAGTAATACACTATACAGGATACTACTAGAGGGCCCTGGTCAATAGTAATACACTATACAGGATACTACTAGAGGGCCCTGGTCAATGGTAATACACTATACAGGATACTACTAGAGGGCCCTGGTCAATGGTAATACACTATATAGGGTACTACCTAGAGGGCCCTGGTCAATAGTAATACTACCTAGAGGGCCCTGGTCAATGGTAATACACTATACAGGATACAACTAGAGGGCCCTGGTCAATAGTAATACACTATATAGGATACTACCTAGAGGGCCCTGGTCAATAGTAATACACTATACAGGATACTACTAGAGGGCCCTGGTCAATAGTAATACACTATACAGGGTACTACCTAGAGGGCCCTGGTCAATAGTAATACACTATACAGGGTACTACCTAGAGGGCCCTGGTCAATATTAATACACTATACAGGGTACTACCTAGAGGGCCCTGGTCAATAGTAAAAAAACTATACAGGGTACTACCTAGAGGGCCCTGGTCAATAGTAATACACTATACAGGCTACTACCTAGAGGGCCCTGGTCAATGGTAATACACTATAGAGGATACCATTAGAGGGCCCTGGTCAATAGTAATACACTATATAGGGTACTACCTAGAGGGCTCTGGTCAATAGTAATACACTATACAGTGTACTACCTAGAGGGCCCTGGTCAATAGTAATACACTATATAGAATACTAATAGAGGGCCCTGGTGAATGGTAATACACTATTCAGGATACTACTAGAGGGCCCTGGTCAATAGTAATACACTATACAGGATACTTCCTAAAGGGCCCTGGTCAATAGTAATACACTATATAGGATACTACTATAGGGCCCTGGTCAATAGTAATACACTATATAGAATACTACTAGAGGGCCCTGGTGAATAGTAATACACTATACAGGATACTACCTTGAGGGCCCTGGTCAATAGTAATACACTATACAGGATACTACCTAGAGGGCCCTGGTCAATAGTAATACACTATGCAGGATACTACTAGAGGGCCCTGGTCAATAGTAATACACTATACAGGATACTACTAGAGGGCCCTGGTCAATAGTAATACACTATACAGGATACTACCTAGAGGGCCCTGGTCAATAGTAATACACTATACAGGATACTACTAGAGGGCCCTGGTCAATAGTAATACACTATACAGGATACTACTAGAGGGCCCTGGTCAATAGTAATACACTATACAGGATACTACTAGAGGGCCCTGGTCAATAGTAATACACTATACAGGATACTACTAGAGGGCCCTGGTCAATAGTAATACACTATATAGAATACTACCTAGAGGGCCCTGGTCAATGGTAATACACTATGTAGGATACTACCTAGAGGGCCATGGTCAATAATAACACACTATACAGGATACTACGAGAGGGCCCTGGTCAATAGTAATACACACTATGTAGGATACTACTAGGGGGCCCTGGTCAATAGTAATACTCTATATAGGATACTACTAGAGGGCCCTGGTCAATAGTAATACACTATACAGGATGCTACTAGAGGGCCCTGGTCAATAGTAATACACTATACAGAATACTACTAGAGGGCCCTGGTCAATGGTAATACACTATATAGGATACTACTAGAGGGCCCTGGTCAATAGTAATACACTATCCAGGATACTACCTAGGGGGCCCTGGTCAATAGTAATACACTATACAGGATACTACTAGAGGGCCCTGGTCAATAGTAATACACTATACAGGATACTACTAGAGGGCCCTGGTCAATGGTAATACACTATACAGGATACTACTAGAGGGCCCTGGTCAATAGTAATACACTATATAGGGTACTACCTAGAGGGCCCTGGTCAATAGTAATACTACCTAGAGGGCCCTGGTCAATGGTAATACACTATACAGGATACAACTAGAGGGCCCTGGTCAATAGTAATACACTATATAGGATACTACCTAGAGGGCCCTGGTCAATAGTAATACACTATACAGGATACTACTAGAGGGCCCTGGTCAATAGTAATACACTATACAGGGTACTACCTAGAGGGCCCTGGTCAATAGTAATACACTATACAGGGTACTACCTAGAGGGCCCTGGTCAATATTAATACACTATACAGGGTACTACCTAGAGGGCCCTGGTCAATAGTAAAAAAACTATACAGGGTACTACCTAGAGGGCCCTGGTCAATAGTAATACACTATACAGGCTACTACCTAGAGGGCCCTGGTCAATGGTAATACACTATAGAGGATACCATTAGAGGGCCCTGGTCAATAGTAATACACTATATAGGGTACTACCTAGAGGGCTCTGGTCAATAGTAATACACTATACAGGGTACTACCTAGAGGGCCCTGGTCAATAGTAATACACTATATAGAATACTAATAGAGGGCCCTGGTGAATGGTAATACACTATTCAGGATACTACTAGAGGGCCCTGGTCAATAGTAATACACTATACAGGATACTTCCTAAAGGGCCCTGGTCAATAGTAATACACTATATAGGATACTACTATAGGGCCCTGGTCAATAGTAATACACTATATAGAATACTACTAGAGGGCCCTGGTGAATAGTAATACACTATACAGGATACTACCTTGAGGGCCCTGGTCAATAGTAATACACTATACAGGATACTACCTAGAGGGCCCTGGTCAATAGTAATACACTATGCAGGATACTACTAGAGGGCCCTGGTCAATAGTAATACACTATACAGGATACTACTAGAGGGCCCTGGTCAATAGTAATACACTATACAGGATACTACCTAGAGGGCCCTGGTCAATAGTAATACACTATACAGGATACTACAAGAGGGCCCTGGTCAATAGTAATACACTATACAGGATACTACTAGAGGGCCCTGGTCAATAGTAATACACACTATGTAGGATACTACTAGGGGGCCCTGGTCAATAGTAATACTCTATATAGGATACTACTAGAGGGCCCTGGTCAATAGTAATACACTATACAGGCTACTACTAGAGGGCCCTGGTCAATAGTAATACACTATACAGGATACTACTAGAGGGCCCTGGTCAATGGTAATACACTATACAGGATACTACTAGAGGGCCCTGGTCAATGGTAATACACTATATAGGGTACTACCTAGAGGGCCCTGGTCAATAGTAATACTACCTAGAGGGCCCTGGTCAATGGTAATACACTATACAGGATACAACTAGAGGGCCCTGGTCAATAGTAATACACTATATAGGATACTACCTAGAGGGCCCTGGTCAATAGTAATACACTATACAGGATACTACTAGAGGGCTCTGGTCAATAGTAATACACTATACAGGGTACTACCTAGAGGGCCCTGGTCAATAGTAATACACTATACAGGGTACTACCTAGAGGGCCCTGGTCAATAGTAAAAAACTATACAGGGTACTACCTAGAGGGACCTGGTCAATGGTAATACACTATACAGGATACTACCTAAAGGGCCCTGGTCAATAGTAATACACTATATAGGATACTACTATAGGGCCCTGGTCAATAGTAATACACTATATAGAATACTACTAGAGGGCCCTGGTGAATAGTAATACACTATACAGGATACTACCTTGAGGGCCCTGGTCAATAGTAATACACTATACAGGATACTATTAGAGGGCCCTGGTCAATAGTAATACACTATACAGGATACTACTAGAGGGCCCTGGTCAATAGTAATACACTATACAGGATACTACCTAGAGGGCCCTGGTCAATAGTAATACACTATACAGGATACTACTAGAGGGCCCTAGTCAATAGTAATACACTATACAGGATACTACTAGAGGGCCCTGGTCAATAGTAATACACTATACAGGATACTACTAGAGGGCCCTGGTCAATAGTAATACACTATACAGGATACTACTAGAGGGCCCTGGTCAATAGTAATACACTATACAGGGTACTACCTAGAGGGCCCTGGTCAATAGTAATACACTATACAGGGTACTACCTAGAGGGCCCTGGTCAAATATTAATACACTATACAGGGTACTACCTAGAGGGCCCTGGTCAATAGTAATACACTATACAGGATACTACTAGAGGGCCCTGGTCAATGGTAATACACTATACAGGATACTACTAGAGGGCCCTGGTCAATGGTAATACACTATATAGGGTACTACCTACAGGGCCCTGGTCAATAGTATTACTACCTAGAGGGCCCTGGTCAATGGTAATACACTATACAGGATACAACTAGAGGGCCCTGGTCAATAGTAATACACTATATAGGATACTACTATAGGGCCCTGGTCAATAGTAATACACTATATAGAATACTACTAGAGGGCCCTGGTGAATAGTAATACACTATACAGGATACTACCTTGAGGGCCCTGGTCAATAGTAATACACTATACAGGGTACTACCTAGAGGGCCCTGGTCAATAGTAATACACTATATAGGGTACTACCTAGAGGGCTCTGGTCAATAGTAATACACTATACAGGGTACTACCTAGAGGGCCCTGGTCATTAGTAATACACTATACAGGGTACTACCTAGAGGGCCCTGGTCAATGGTAATACACTATTCAGGATACTACTAGAGGGCCCTGGTCAATAGTAATACACTATACAGGATACTACCTAAAGGGCCCTGGTCAATAGTAATACACTATATAGGATACTACTATAGGGCCCTGGTCAATAGTAATACACTATATAGAATACTACTAGAGGTCCCTGGTGAATAGTAATACACTATACAGGATACTACCTTGAGGGCCCTGGTCAATAGTAATACACTATACAGGATACTACCTAGAGGGCCCTGGTCAATAGTAATACACTATGCAGGATACTACTAGAGGGCCCTGGTCAATAGTAATACACTATACAGGATACTACTAGAGGGCCCTGGTCAATAGTAATACACTATACAGGATACTACCTAGAGGGCCCTGGTCAATAGTAATACACTATACAGGATACTACTAGAGGGCCCTGGTCAATAGTAATACACTATACAGGATACTACTAGAGGGCCCTGGTCAATAGTAATACACTATACAGGATACTACTAGAGGGCCCTGGTCAATAGTAATACACTATACAGAATACTACTAGAGGGCCCTGGTCAATAGTAATACACTATATAGAATACTACCTAGAGGGCCCTGGTCAATGGTAATACACTATGTAGGATACTACCTAGAGGGCCATGGTCAATAATAACACACTATACAGGATACTACGAGAGGGCCCTGGTCAATAGTAATACACACTATGTAGGATACTACTAGGGGGCCCTGGTCAATAGTAATACTCTATATAGGATACTACTAGAGGGCCCTGGTCAATAGTAATACACTATACAGGATGCTACTAGAGGGCCCTGGTCAATAGTAATACACTATACAGAATACTACTAGAGGGCCCTGGTCAATGGTAATACACTATATAGGATACTACTAGATGGCCCTGGTCAATAGTAATACACTATCCAGGATACTACCTAGGGGGCCCTGGTCAATAGTAATACACTATACAGGATACTACTAGAGGGCCCTGGTCAATAGTAATACACGATACAGGATACTACTAGAGGGCCCTGGTCAATGGTAATACACTATACAGGATACTACTAGAGGGCCCTGGTCAATGGTAATACACTATATAGGGTACTACCTAGAGGGCCCTGGTCAATAGTAATACTACCTAGAGGGCCCTGGTCAATGGTAATACACTATACAGGATACAACTAGAGGGCCCTGGTCAATAGTAATACACTATATAGGATACTACCTAGAGGGCCCTGGTCAATAGTAATACACTATACAGGATACTACTAGAGGGCCCTGGTCAATAGTAATACACTATACAGGGTACTACCGAGAGGGCCCTGGTCAATAGTAATACAATATACAGGGTACTACCTAGAGGGCCCTGGTCAATATTAATACACTATACAGGGTACTACCTAGAGGGCCCTGGTCAATAGTAAAAAAACTATACAGGGTACTACCTAGAGGGCCCTGGTCAATAGTAATACACTATACAGGCTACTACCTAGAGGGCCCTGGTCAATGGTAATACACTATAGAGGATACCATTAGAGGGCCCTGGTCAATAGTAATACACTATATAGGGTACTACCTAGAGGGCTCTGGTCAATAGTAATACACTATATAGAATACTACTAGAGGGCCCTGGTGAATAGTAATACACTATACAGGATACTACCTTGAGGGCCCTGGTCAATAGTAATACACTATACAGGATACTATTAGAGGGCCCTGGTCAATAGTAATACACTATACAGGAT
This sequence comes from Salmo salar, assembly GCF_965601325.2. Lineage (NCBI taxonomy): Eukaryota > Metazoa > Chordata > Actinopteri > Salmoniformes > Salmonidae > Salmo > Salmo salar. Next base: position 57,703,765 of record NC_138304.1, on the reverse strand, counting down.
ACTACTAGAGGGCCCTGGTCAATAGTAATACACTATACAGGATACTACCTAGAGGGCCCTGGTCAATAGTAATACACTATACAGGATACTACTAGAGGGCCCTGGTCAATAGTAATACACTATACAGGATACTACTAGAGGGCCCTGGTCAATAGTAATACACTATACAGGATACTACTAGAGGGCCCTGGTCAATAGTAATACACTATACAGGATACTACTAGAGGGCCCTGGTCAATAGTAATACACTATACAGGGTACTACCTAGAGGGCCCTGGTCAATAGTAATACACTATACAGGGTACTACCTAGAGGGCCCTGGTCAAATATTAATACACTATACAGGGTACTACCTAGAGGGCCCTGGTCAATAGTAATACACTATACAGGATACTACTAGAGGGCCCTGGTCAATGGTAATACACTATACAGGATACTACTAGAGGGCCCTGGTCAATGGTAATACACTATATAGGGTACTACCTACAGGGCCCTGGTCAATAGTAATACTACCTAGAGGGCCCTGGTCAATGGTAATACACTATACAGGATACAACTAGAGGGCCCTGGTCAATAGTAATACACTATATAGGATACTACTATAGGGCCCTGGTCAATAGTAATACACTATATAGAATACTACTAGAGGGCCCTGGTGAATAGTAATACACTATACAGGATACTACCTTGAGGGCCCTGGTCAATAGTAATACACTATACAGGGTACTACCTAGAGGGCCCTGGTCAATAGTAATACACTATATAGGGTACTACCTAGAGGGCTCTGGTCAATAGTAATACACTATACAGGGTACTACCTAGAGGGCCCTGGTCATTAGTAATACACTATACAGGGTACTACCTAGAGGGCCCTGGTCAATGGTAATACACTATTCAGGATACTACTAGAGGGCCCTGGTCAATAGTAATACACTATACAGGATACTACCTAAAGGGCCCTGGTCAATAGTAATACACTATATAGGATACTACTATAGGGCCCTGGTCAATAGTAATACACTATATAGAATACTACTAGAGGTCCCTGGTGAATAGTAATACACTATACAGGATACTACCTTGAGGGCCCTGGTCAATAGTAATACACTATACAGGATACTACCTAGAGGGCCCTGGTCAATAGTAATACACTATGCAGGATACTACTAGAGGGCCCTGGTCAATAGTAATACACTATACAGGATACTACTAGAGGGCCCTGGTCAATAGTAATACACTATACAGGATACTACCTAGAGGGCCCTGGTCAATAGTAATACACTATACAGGATACTACTAGAGGGCCCTGGTCAATAGTAATACACTATACAGGATACTACTAGAGGGCCCTGGTCAATAGTAATACACTATACAGGATACTACTAGAGGGCCCTGGTCAATAGTAATACACTATACAGAATACTACTAGAGGGCCCTGGTCAATAGTAATACACTATATAGAATACTACCTAGAGGGCCCTGGTCAATGGTAATACACTATGTAGGATACTACCTAGAGGGCCATGGTCAATAATAACACACTATACAGGATACTACGAGAGGGCCCTGGTCAATAGTAATACACACTATGTAGGATACTACTAGGGGGCCCTGGTCAATAGTAATACTCTATATAGGATACTACTAGAGGGCCCTGGTCAATAGTAATACACTATACAGGATGCTACTAGAGGGCCCTGGTCAATAGTAATACACTATACAGAATACTACTAGAGGGCCCTGGTCAATGGTAATACACTATATAGGATACTACTAGATGGCCCTGGTCAATAGTAATACACTATCCAGGATACTACCTAGGGGGCCCTGGTCAATAGTAATACACTATACAGGATACTACTAGAGGGCCCTGGTCAATAGTAATACACTATACAGGGTACTACCTAGAGGGCCCTGGTCAATGGTAATACACTATACAGGATGCTACTAGAGGGCCCTGGTCAATAGTAATACACTATACAGAATACTACTAGAGGGCCCTGGTCAATGGTAATACACTATACAGGATACTACTAGAGGGCCCTGGTCAATGGTAATACACTATATAGGGTACTACCTAGAGGGCCCTGGTCAATAGTAATACTACCTAGAGGGCCCTGGTCAATGGTAATACACTATACAGGATACAACTAGAGGGCCCTGGTCAATAGTAATACACTATATAGGATACTACCTAGAGGGCCCTGGTCAATAGTAATACACTATACAGGATACTACTAGAGGGCCCTGGTCAATAGTAATACACTATACAGGGTACTACCTAGAGGGCCCTGGTCAATAGTAATACAATATACAGGGTACTACCTAGAGGGCCCTGGTCAATATTAATACACTATACAGGGTACTACCTAGAGGGCCCTGGTCAATAGTAAAAAAACTATACAGGGTACTACCTAGAGGGCCCTGGTCAATAGTAATACACTATACAGGCTACTACCTAGAGGGCCCTGGTCAATGGTAATACACTATAGAGGATACCATTAGAGGGCCCTGGTCAATAGTAATACACTATATAGGGTACTACCTAGAGGGCTCTGGTCAATAGTAATACACTATACAGGGTACTACCTAGAGGGCCCTGGTCAATAGTAATACACTATATAGAATACTAATAGAGGGCCCTGGTGAATGGTAATACACTATACAGGATACTACCTTGAGGGCCCTGGTCAATAGTAATACACTATACAGGATACTATTAGAGGGCCCTGGTCAATAGTAATACACTATACAGGATACTACTAGAGGGCCCTGGTCAATAGTAATACACTATACAGGATACTACCTAGAGGGCCCTGGTCAATAGTAATACACTATACAGGATACTACTAGAGGGCCCTGGTCAATAGTAATACACTATACAGGATACTACTAGAGGGCCCTGGTCAATAGTAATACACTATACAGGATACTACTAGAGGGCCCTGGTCAATAGTAATACACTATACAGGATACTACTAGAGGGCCCTGGTCAATAGTAATACACTATACAGGGTACTACCTAGAGGGCCCTGGTCAATAGTAATACACTATACAGGGTACTACCTAGAGGGCCCTGGTCAAATATTAATACACTATACAGGGTACTACCTAGAGGGCCCTGGTCAATAGTAATACACTATACAGGATACTACTAGAGGGCCCTGGTCAATGGTAATACACTATACAGGATACTACTAGAGGGCCCTGGTCAATGGTAATACACTATATAGGGTACTACCTACAGGGCCCTGGTCAATAGTAATACTACCTAGAGGGCCCTGGTCAATGGTAATACACTATACAGGATACAACTAGAGGGCCCTGGTCAATAGTAATACACTATATAGGATACTACTATAGGGCCCTGGTCAATAGTAATACACTATATAGAATACTACTAGAGGGCCCTGGTGAATAGTAATACACTATACAGGATACTACCTTGAGGGCCCTGGTCAATAGTAATACACTATACAGGGTACTACCTAGAGGGCCCTGGTCAATAGTAATACACTATATAGGGTACTACCTAGAGGGCTCTGGTCAATAGTAATACACTATACAGGGTACTACCTAGAGGGCCCTGGTCATTAGTAATACACTATACAGGGTACTACCTAGAGGGCCCTGGTCAATGGTAATACACTATTCAGGATACTACTAGAGGGCCCTGGTCAATAGTAATACACTATACAGGATACTACCTAAAGGGCCCTGGTCAATAGTAATACACTATATAGGATACTACTATAGGGCCCTGGTCAATAGTAATACACTATATAGAATACTACTAGAGGTCCCTGGTGAATAGTAATACACTATACAGGATACTACCTTGAGGGCCCTGGTCAATAGTAATACACTATACAGGATACTACCTAGAGGGCCCTGGTCAATAGTAATACACTATGCAGGATACTACTAGAGGGCCCTGGTCAATAGTAATACACTATACAGGATACTACTAGAGGGCCCTGGTCAATAGTAATACACTATACAGGATACTACCTAGAGGGCCCTGGTCAATAGTAATACACTATACAGGATACTACTAGAGGGCCCTGGTCAATAGTAATACACTATACAGGATACTACTAGAGGGCCCTGGTCAATAGTAATACACTATACAGGATACTACTAGAGGGCCCTGGTCAATAGTAATACACTATACAGAATACTACTAGAGGGCCCTGGTCAATAGTAATACACTATATAGAATACTACCTAGAGGGCCCTGGTCAATGGTAATACACTATGTAGGATACTACCTAGAGGGCCATGGTCAATAATAACACACTATACAGGATACTACGAGAGGGCCCTGGTCAATAGTAATACACACTATGTAGGATACTACTAGGGGGCCCTGGTCAATAGTAATACTCTATATAGGATACTACTAGAGGGCCCTGGTCAATAGTAATACACTATACAGGATGCTACTAGAGGGCCCTGGTCAATAGTAATACACTATACAGAATACTACTAGAGGGCCCTGGTCAATGGTAATACACTATATAGGATACTACTAGAGGGCCCTGGTCAATAGTAATACACTATCCAGGATACTACCTAGGGGGCCCTGGTCAATAGTAATACACTATACAGGATACTACTAGAGGGCCCTGGTCAATAGTAATACACGATACAGGATACTACTAGAGGGCCCTGGTCAATGGTAATACACTATACAGGATACTACTAGAGGGCCCTGGTCAATGGTAATACACTATATAGGGTACTACCTAGAGGGCCCTGGTCAATAGTAATACTACCTAGAGGGCCCTGGTCAATGGTAATACACTATACAGGATACAACTAGAGGGCCCTGGTCAATAGTAATACACTATATAGGATACTACCTAGAGGGCCCTGGTCAATAGTAATACACTATACAGGATACTACTAGAGGGCCCTGGTCAATAGTAATACACTATACAGGGTACTACCTAGAGGGCCCTGGTCAATAGTAATACAATATACAGGGTACTACCTAGAGGGCCCTGGTCAATATTAATACACTATACAGGGTACTACCTAGAGGGCCCTGGTCAATAGTAAAAAAACTATACAGGGTACTACCTAGAGGGCCCTGGTCAATAGTAATACACTATACAGGCTACTACCTAGAGGGCCCTGGTCAATGGTAATACACTATAGAGGATACCATTAGAGGGCCCTGGTCAATAGTAATACACTATATAGGGTACTACCTAGAGGGCTCTGGTCAATAGTAATACACTATACAGGGTACTACCTAGAGGGCCCTGGTCAATAGTAATACACTATATAGAATACTAATAGAGGGCCCTGGTGAATGGTAATACACTATTCAGGATACTACTAGAGGGCCCTGGTCAATAGTAATACACTATACAGGATACTTCCTAAAGGGCCCTGGTCAATAGTAATACACTATATAGGATACTACTATAGGGCCCTGGTCAATAGTAATACACTATATAGAATACTACTAGAGGCCCCTGGTGAATAGTAATACACTATACAGGATACTACCTTGAGGGCCCTGGTCAATAGTAATACACTATACAGGATACTACCTAGAGGGCCCTGGTCAATAGTAATACACTATGCAGGATACTACTAGAGGGCCCTGGTCAATAGTAATACACTATACAGGATACTACTAGAGGGCCCTGGTCAATAGTAATACACTATACAGGATACTACCTAGATGGCCCTGGTCAATAGTAATACACTATATAGGATACTACTATAGGGCCCTGGTCAATAGTAATACACTATATAGAATACTACTAGAGGGCCCTGGTGAATAGTAATACACTATACAGGATACTACCTTGAGGGCCCTGGTCAATAGTAATACACTATACAGGATACTACCTAGAGGGCCCTGGTCAATAGTAATACACTATGCAGGATACTACTAGAGGGCCCTGGTCAATAGTAATACACTATACAGGATACTACTAGAGGGCCCTGGTCAATAGTAATACACTATACAGGATACTACCTAGATGGCCCTGGTCAATAGTAATACACTATACAGGATACTACAAGAGGGCCCTGGTCAATAGTAATACACTATACAGGATACTACTAGAGGGCCCTGGTCAATAGTAATACACTATACAGGATACTACTAGAGGGCCCTGGTCAATAGTAATACACTATATAGAATACTACCTAGAGGGCCCTGGTCAATGGTAATACACTATATAGGATACTACCTAGAGGGCCATGGTCAATAATAACACACTATACAGGATACTACGAGAGGGCCCTGGTCAATAGTAATACACACTATGTAGGATACTACTAGGGGGCCCTGGTCAATAGTAATACTCTATATAGGATACTACTAGAGGGCCCTGGTCAATAGTAATACACTATACAGGATACTACTAGAGGGCCCTGGTCAATAGTAATACACTATACAGGATACTACCTAGAGGGCCCTGGTCAATAGTAATACACTATACAGGATACTACCTAGAGGGCCCTGGTCAATAGTAATACACTATACAGGATACTACTAGAGGGCCCTGGTCAATAGTAATACACTATACAGGAAACTACTAGAGGGCCCTGGTCAATAGTAATACACTATACAGGATACTACTAGAGGGCCCTGGTCAATAGTAATACACTATACAGGATACTACTAGAGGGCCCTGGTCAATAGTAATACACTATACAGGGTACTACCTAGAGGGCCCTGGTCAATAGTAATACACTATATAGAATACTAATAGAGGGCCCTGGTGAATGGTAATACACTATTCAGGATACTACTAGAGGGCCCTGGTCAATAGTAATACACTATACAGGATACTTCCTAAAGGGCCCTGGTCAATAGTAATACACTATATAGGATACTACTATAGGGCCCTGGTCAATAGTAATACACTATATAGAATACTACTAGAGGGCCCTGGTGAATAGTAATACACTATACAGGATACTACCTTGAGGGCCCTGGTCAATAGTAATACACTATACAGGATACTACCTAGAGGGCCCTGGTCAATAGTAATACACTATGCAGGATACTACTAGAGGGCCCTGGTCAATAGTAATACACTATACAGGATACTACTAGAGGGCCATGGTCAATAGTAATACACTATACAGGATACTACCTAGATGGCCCTGGTCAATAGTAATACACTATATAGGATACTACTATAGGGCCCTGGTCAATAGTAATACACTATATAGAATACTACTAGAGGGCCCTGGTGAATAGTAATACACTATACAGGATACTACCTTGAGGGCCCTGGTCAATAGTAATACACTATATAGGGTACTACCTAGAGGGCTCTGGTCAATAGTAATACACTATACAGGGTACTACCTAGAGGGCCCTGGTCAATAGTAATACACTATATAGAATACTAATAGAGGGCCCTGGTGAATGGTAATACACTATTCAGGATACTACTAGAGGGCCCTGGTCAATAGTAATACACTATACAGGATACTTCCTAAAGGGCCCTGGTCAATAGTAATACACTATATAGGATACTACTATAGGGCCCTGGTCAATAGTAATACACTATATAGAATACTACTAGAGGGCCCTGGTGAATAGTAATACACTATACAGGATACTACCTTGAGGGCCCTGGTCAATAGTAATACACTATACAGGATACTACCTAGAGGGCCCTGGTCAATAGTAATACACTATGCAGGATACTACTAGAGGGCCCTGGTCAATAGTAATACACTATACAGGATACTACTAGAGGGCCCTGGTCAATAGTAATACACTATACAGGATACTACCTAGATGGCCCTGGTCAATAGTAATACACTATATAGGATACTACTATAGGGCCCTGGTCAATAGTAATACACTATATAGAATACTACTAGAGGGCCCTGGTGAATAGTAATACACTATACAGGATACTACCTTGAGGGCCCTGGTCAATAGTAATACACTATACAGGATACTACCTAGAGGGCCCTGGTCAATAGTAATACACTATGCAGGATACTACTAGAGGGCCCTGGTCAATAGTAATACACTATACAGGATACTACTAGAGGGCCCTGGTCAATAGTAATACACTATACAGGATACTACCTAGATGGCCCTGGTCAATAGTAATACACTATACAGGATACTACAAGAGGGCCCTGGTCAATAGTAATACACTATACAGGATACTACTAGAGGGCCCTGGTCAATAGTAATACACTATACAGGATACTACTAGAGGGCCCTGGTCAATAGTAATACACTATATAGAATACTACCTAGAGGGCCCTGGTCAATGGTAATACACTATATAGGATACTACCTAGAGGGCCATGGTCAATAATAACACACTATACAGGATACTACGAGAGGGCCCTGGTCAATAGTAATACACACTATGTAGGATACTACTAGGGGGCCCTGGTCAATAGTAATACTCTATATAGGATACTACTAGAGGGCCCTGGTCAATAGTAATACACTATACAGGATACTACTAGAGGGCCCTGGTCAATAGTAATACACTATACAGGATACTACTAGAGGGCCCTGGTCAATAGTAATACACTATACAGGATACTACCTAGAGGGCCCTGGTCAATAGTAATACACTATACAGGATACTACTAGAGGGCCCTGGTCAATAGTAATACACTATACAGGAAACTACTAGAGGGCCCTGGTCAATAGTAATACACTATACAGGATACTACTAGAGGGCCCTGGTCAATAGTAATACACTATACAGGATACTACTAGAGGGCCCTGGTCAATAGTAATACACTATACAGGGTACTACCTAGAGGGCCCTGGTCAATAGTAATACACTATATAGAATACTAATAGAGGGCCCTGGTGAATGGTAATACACTATTCAGGATACTACTAGAGGGCCCTGGTCAATAGTAATACACTATACAGGATACTTCCTAAAGGGCCCTGGTCAATAGTAATACACTATATAGGATACTACTATAGGGCCCTGGTCAATAGTAATACACTATATAGAATACTACTAGAGGGCCCTGGTGAATAGTAATACACTATACAGGATACTACCTTGAGGGCCCTGGTCAATAGTAATACACTATACAGGATACTACCTAGAGGGCCCTGGTCAATAGTAATACACTATGCAGGATACTACTAGAGGGCCCTGGTCAATAGTAATACACTATACAGGATACTACTAGAGGGCCATGGTCAATAGTAATACACTATACAGGATACTACCTAGATGGCCCTGGTCAATAGTAATACACTATATAGGATACTACTATAGGGCCCTGGTCAATAGTAATACACTATATAGAATACTACTAGAGGGCCCTGGTGAATAGTAATACACTATACAGGATACTACCTTGAGGGCCCTGGTCAATAGTAATACACTATACAGGATACTACCTAGAGGGCCCTGGTCAATAGTAATACACTATGCAGGATACTACTAGAGGGCCCTGGTCAATAGTAATACACTATACAGGATACTACTAGAGGGCCTTGGTCAATAGTAATACACTATACAGGATACTACCTAGATGGCCCTGGTCAATAGTAATACACTATACAGGATACTGCAAGAGGGCCCTGGTCAATAGTAATACACTATACAGGATACTACTAGAGGGCCCTGGTCAATAGTAATACACTATACAGGATACTACTAGAGGGCCCTGGTCAATAGTAATACACTATATAGAATACTACCTAGAGGGCCCTGGTCAATGGTAATACACTATATAGGATACTACCTAGAGGGCCATGGTCAATAATAACAATCTATACAGGATACTACGAGAGGGCCCTGGTCAATAGTAATACACACTATGTAGGATACTACTAGGGGGCCCTGGTCAATAGTAATACTCTATATAGGATACTACTAGAGGGCCCTGGTCAATAGTAATACACTATACAGGATACTACTAGAGGGCCCTGGTCAATAGTAATACACTATACAGGATACTACTAGAGGGCCCTGGTCAATAGTAATACACTATACAGGATACTACCTAGAGGGCCCTGGTCAATAGTAATACACTATACAGGATACTACTAGAGGGCCCTGGTCAATAGTAATACACTATACAGGAAACTACTAGAGGGCCCTGGTCAATAGTAATACACTATACAGGATACTACTAGAGGGCCCTGGTCAATAGTAATACACTATACAGGATACTACTAGAGGGCCCTGGTCAATAGTAATACACTATACAGGATACTACTAGAGGGCCCTGGTCAATAGTAATACACTATATAGAATACTACCTAGAGGGCCCTGGTCAATGGTAATACACTATATATGATACTACCTAGAGGGCCATGGTCAATAATAACACACTATACAGGATACTACGAGAGGGCCCTGGTCAATAGTAATACACACTATGTAGGATACTACTAGGGGGCCCTGGTCAATAGTAATACTCTATATAGGATACTACTAGAGGGCCCTGGTCAATAGTAATACACTATACAGGATACTACTAGAGGGCCCTGGTCAATAGTAATACACTATACAGGATACTACTAGAGGGCCCTGGTCAATGGTAATACACTATACAGGATACTACTAGAGGGCCCTGGTCAATAGTAATACACTATACAGGATACTACCTAGAGGGCCCTGGTCAATAGTAATACACTATACAGGATACTAATAGAGGGCCCTGGTCAATAGTAATACACTATACAGGATACTACCTAGATGGCCCTGGTCAATAGTAATACACTATACAGGATACTACAAGAGGGCCCTGGTCAATAGTAATACACTATACAGGATACTACTAGAGGGCCCTGGTCAATAGTAATACACTATACAGGATACTACTAGAGGGCCCTGGTCAATAGTAATACACTATATAGAATACTACCTAGAGGGCCCTGGTCAATGGTAATACACTATATAGGATACTACCTAGAGGGCCATGGTCAATAATAACACACTATACAGGATACTACGAGAGGGCCCTGGTCAATAGTAATACACACTATGTAGGATACTACTAGGGGGCCCTGGTCAATAGTAATACTCTATATAGGATACTACTAGAGGGCCCTGGTCAATAGTAATACACTATACAGGATACTACTAGAGGGCCCTGGTCAATAGTAATACACTATACAGGATACTACTAGAGGGCCCTGGTCAATAGTAATACACTATACAGGATACTACCTAGAGGGCCCTGGTCAATAGTAATACACTATACAGGATACTACTAGAGGGCCCTGGTCAATAGTAATACACTATACAGGAAACTACTAGAGGGCCCTGGTCAATAGTAATACACTATACAGGATACTACTAGAGGGCCCTGGTCAATAGTAATACACTATACAGGATACTACTAGAGGGCCCTGGTCAATAGTAATACACTATACAGGATACTACTAGAGGGCCCTGGTCAATAGTAATACACTATATAGAATACTACCTAGAGGGCCCTGGTCAATGGTAATACACTATATAGGATACTACCTAGAGGGCCATGGTCAATAATAACACACTATACAGGATACTACGAGAGGGCCCTGGTCAATAGTAATACACACTATGTAGGATACTACTAGGGGGCCCTGGTCAATAGTAATACTCTATATAGGATACTACTAGAGGGCCCTGGTCAATAGTAATACACTATACAGGATACTACTAGAGGGCCCTGGTCAATGGTAATACACTATACAGGATACTACTAGAGGGCCCTGGTCAATAGTAATACACTATACAGGATACTACCTAGAGGGCCCTGGTCAATAGTAATACACTATACAGGATACTAATAGAGGGCCCTGGTCAATAGTAATACACTATACAGGATACTACCTAGATGGCCCTGGTCAATAGTAATACACTATACAGGATACTACAAGAGGGCCCTGGTCAATAGTAATACACTATACAGGATACTACTAGAGGGCCCTGGTCAATAGTAATACACTATACAGGATACTACTAGAGGGCCCTGGTCAATAGTAATACACTATATAGAATACTACCTAGAGGGCCCTGGTCAATGGTAATACACTATATAGGATACTACCTAGAGGGCCATGGTCAATAATAACACACTATACAGGATACTACGAGAGGGCCCTGGTCAATAGTAATACACACTATGTAGGATACTACTAGGGGGCCCTGGTCAATAGTAATACTCTATATAGGATACTACTAGAGGGCCCTGGTCAATAGTAATACACTATACAGGATACTACTAGAGGGCCCTGGTCAATAGTAATACACTATACAGGATACTACTAGAGGGCCCTGGTCAATAGTAATACACTATACAGGATACTACCTAGAGGGCCCTGGTCAATAGTAATACACTATACAGGATACTACTAGAGGGCCCTGGTCAATAGTAATACACTATACAGGAAACTACTAGAGGGCCCTGGTCAATAGTAATACACTATACAGGATACTACTAGAGGGCTCTGGTCAATAGTAATACACTATACAGGATACTACTAGAGGGCCCTGGTCAATAGTAATACACTATACAGGATACTACTAGAGGGCCCTGGTCAATAGTAATACACTATATAGAATACTACCTAGAGGGCCCTGGTCAATGGTAATACACTATATAGGATACTACCTAGAGGGCCATGGTCAATAATAACACACTATACAGGATACTACGAGAGGGCCCTGGTCAATAGTAATACACACTATGTAGGATACTACTAGGGGGCCCTGGTCAATAGTAATACTCTATATAGGATACTACTAGAGGGCCCTGGTCAATAGTAATACACTATACAGGATACTACTAGAGGGCCCTGGTCAATAGTAATACACTATACAGGATACTACTAGAGGGCCCTGGTCAATGGTAATACACTATACAGGATACTACTAGAGGGCCCTGGTCAATAGTAATACACTATCCAGGATACTACCTAGGGGGCCCTGGTCAATAGTAATACACTATACAGGATACTACTAGAGGGCCCTGGTCAATAGTTATACAGGATACTACTAGAGGGCCCTGGTCAATGGTAATACACTATACAGGATACTACTAGAGGGCCCTGGTCAATGGTAATACACTATATAGGGTACTACCTAGAGGGCCCTGGTCAATAGTAATACTACCTAGAGGGCCCTGGTCAATGGTAATACACTATACAGGATACAACTAGAGGGCCCTGGTCAATAGTAATACACTATATAGGATACTACCTAGAGGGCCCTGGTCAATAGTAATACACTATACAGGATACTACTAGAGGGCCCTGGTCAATAGTAATACACTATACAGGGTACTACCTAGAGGGCCCTGGTCAATAGTAATACAATATACAGGGTACTACCTAGAGGGCCCTGGTCAATATTAATACACTATACAGGGTACTACCTAGAGGGCCCTGGTCAATAGTAAAAAAACTATACAGGCTACTACCTAGAGGGCCCTGGTCAATGGTAATACACTATAGAGGATACCATTAGAGGGCCCTGGTCAATAGTAATACACTATATAGGGTACTACCTAGAGGGCTCTGGTCAATAGTAATACACTATACAGGGTACTACCTAGAGGGCCCTGGTCAATAGTAATACACTATATAGAATACTAATAGAGGGCCCTGGTGAATGGTAATACACTATTCAGGATACTACTAGAGGGCCCTGGTCAATAGTAATACACTATACAGGATACTTCCTAAAGGGCCCTGGTCAATAGTAATACACTATATAGGATACTACTATAGGGCCCTGGTCAATAGTAATACACTATATAGAATACTACTAGAGGGCCCTGGTGAATAGTAATACACTATACAGGATACTACCTTGAGGGCCCTGGTCAATAGTAATACACTATACAGGATACTACCTAGAGGGCCCTGGTCAATAGTAATACACTATGCAGGATACTACTAGAGGGCCCTGGTCAATAGTAATACACTATACAGGATACTACTAGAGGGCCCTGGTCAATAGTAATACACTATACAGGATACTACCTAGATGGCCCTGGTCAATAGTAATACACTATATAGGATACTACTATAGGGCCCTGGTCAATAGTAATACACTATATAGAATACTACTAGAGGGCCCTGGTGAATAGTAATACACTATACAGGATACTACCTTGAGGGCCTTGGTCAATAGTAATACACTATACAGGATACTACCTAGAGGGCCCTGGTCAATAGTAATACACTATGCAGGATACTACTAGAGGGCCCTGGTCAATAGTAATACACTATACAGGATACTACTAGAGGGCCCTGGTCAATAGTAATACACTATACAGGATACTACCTAGATGGCCCTGGTCAATAGTAATACACTATACAGGATACTACAAGAGGGCCCTGGTCAATAGTAATACACTATACAGGATACTACTAGAGGGCCCTGGTCAATAGTAATACACTATACAGGATACTACTAGAGGGCCCTGGTCAATAGTAATACACTATACAGGATACTACTAGAGGGCCCTGGTCAATAGTAATACACTATACAGGATACTACCTAGAGGGCCCTGGTCAATAGTAATACACTATACAGGATACTACTAGAGGGCCCTGGTCAATAGTAATACACTATACAGGAAACTACTAGAGGGCCCTGGTCAATAGTAATACACTATACAGGATACTACTAGAGGGCCCTGGTCAATAGTAATACACTATACAGGATACTACTAGAGGGCCCTGGTCAATAGTAATACACTATACAGGATACTACTAGAGGGCCCTGGTCAATAGTAATACACTATATAGAATACTACCTAGAGGGCCCTGGTCAATGGTAATACACTATATAGGATACTACCTAGAGGGCCATGGTCAATAATAACACACTATACAGGATACTACGAGAGGGCCCTGGTCAATAGTAATACACACTATGTAGGATACTACTAGGGGGCCCTGGTCAATAGTAATACTCTATATAGGATACTACTAGAGGGCCCTGGTCAATAGTAATACACTATACAGGATACTACTAGAGGGCCCTGGTCAATAGTAATACACTATACAGGATACTACTAGAGGGCCCTGGTCAATGGTAATACACTATACAGGATACTACTAGAGGGCCCTGGTCAATAGTAATACACTATACAGGATACTACCTAGAGGGCCCTGGTCAATAGTAATACACTATACAGGATACTAATAGAGGGCCCTGGTCAATAGTAATACACTATACAGGATACTACTAGAGGGCCCTGGTCAATGGTAATACACTATACAGGATACTACTAGAGGGCCCTGGTCAATGGTAATACACTATATAGGGTACTACCTAGAGGGCCCTGGTCAATAGTAATACTACCTAGAGGGCCCTGGTCAATGGTAATACACTATACAGGATACAACTAGAGGGCCCTGGTCAATAGTAATACACTATATAGGATACTACCTAGAGGGCCCTGGTCAATAGTAATACACTATACAGGATACTACTAGAGGGCCCTGGTCAATAGTAATACACTATACAGGGTACTACCTAGAGGGCCCTGGTCAATAGTAATACACTATACAGGATACTACCTAAAGGGCCCTGGTCAATAGTAATACACTATACAGGATACTACTATAGGGCCCTGGTCAATAGTAATACACTATATAGAATACTACTAGAGGGCCCTGGTGAATAGTAATACACTATACAGGATACTACCTTGAGGGCCCTGGTCAATAGTAATACACTATACAGGATACTATTAGAGGGCCCTGGTCAATAGTAATACACTATACAGGATACTACTAGAGGGCCCTGGTCAATAGTAATACACTATACAGGATACTACCTAGAGGGCCCTGGTCAATAGTAATACACTATACAGGATACTACTAGAGGGCCCTGGTCAATAGTAATACACTATACAGGATACTACTAGAGGGCCCTGGTCAATAGTAATACACTATACAGGATACTACTAGAGGGCCCTGGTCAATAGTAATACACTATACAGGATACTACTAGAGGGCCCTGGTCAATAGTAATACACTATACAGGGTACTACCTAGAGGGCCCTGGTCAATAGTAATACACTATATAGAATACTAATAGAGGGCCCTGGTGAATGGTAATACACTATTCAGGATACTACTAGAGGGCCCTGGTCAATAGTAATACACTATACAGGATACTTCCTAAAGGGCCCTGGTCAATAGTAATACACTATATAGGATACTACTATAGGGCCCTGGTCAATAGTAATACACTATATAGAATACTACTAGAGGGCCCTGGTGAATAGTAATACACTATACAGGATACTACCTTGAGGGCCCTGGTCAATAGTAATACACTATACAGGATACTACCTAGAGGGCCCTGGTCAATAGTAATACACTATGCAGGATACTACTAGAGGGCCCTGGTCAATAGTAATACACTATACAGGATACTACTAGAGGGCCATGGTCAATAGTAATACACTATACAGGATACTACCTAGATGGCCCTGGTCAATAGTAATACACTATATAGGATACTACTATAGGGCCCTGGTCAATAGTAATACACTATATAGAATACTACTAGAGGGCCCTGGTGAATAGTAATACACTATACAGGATACTACCTTGAGGGCCCTGGTCAATAGTAATACACTATACAGGATACTACCTAGAGGGCCCTGGTCAATAGTAATACACTATGCAGGATACTACTAGAGGGCCCTGGTCAATAGTAATACACTATACAGGATACTACTAGAGGGCCTTGGTCAATAGTAATACACTATACAGGATACTACCTAGATGGCCCTGGTCAATAGTAATACACTATACAGGATACTGCAAGAGGGCCCTGGTCAATAGTAATACACTATACAGGATACTACTAGAGGGCCCTGGTCAATAGTAATACACTATACAGGATACTACTAGAGGGCCCTGGTCAATAGTAATACACTATATAGAATACTACCTAGAGGGCCCTGGTCAATGGTAATACACTATATAGGATACTACCTAGAGGGCCATGGTCAATAATAACAATCTATACAGGATACTACGAGAGGGCCCTGGTCAATAGTAATACACACTATGTAGGATACTACTAGGGGGCCCTGGTCAATAGTAATACTCTATATAGGATACTACTAGAGGGCCCTGGTCAATAGTAATACACTATACAGGATACTACTAGAGGGCCCTGGTCAATAGTAATACACTATACAGGATACTACTAGAGGGCCCTGGTCAATAGTAATACACTATACAGGATACTACCTAGAGGGCCCTGGTCAATAGTAATACACTATACAGGATACTACTAGAGGGCCCTGGTCAATAGTAATACACTATACAGGAAACTACTAGAGGGCCCTGGTCAATAGTAATACACTATACAGGATACTACTAGAGGGCCCTGGTCAATAGTAATACACTATACAGGATACTACTAGAGGGCCCTGGTCAATAGTAATACACTATACAGGATACTACTAGAGGGCCCTGGTCAATAGTAATACACTATATAGAATACTACCTAGAGGGCCCTGGTCAATGGTAATACACTATATATGATACTACCTAGAGGGCCATGGTCAATAATAACACACTATACAGGATACTACGAGAGGGCCCTGGTCAATAGTAATACACACTATGTAGGATACTACTAGGGGGCCCTGGTCAATAGTAATACTCTATATAGGATACTACTAGAGGGCCCTGGTCAATAGTAATACACTATACAGGATACTACTAGAGGGCCCTGGTCAATAGTAATACACTATACAGGATACTACTAGAGGGCCCTGGTCAATGGTAATACACTATACAGGATACTACTAGAGGGCCCTGGTCAATAGTAATACACTATACAGGATACTACCTAGAGGGCCCTGGTCAATAGTAATACACTATACAGGATACTAATAGAGGGCCCTGGTCAATAGTAATACACTATACAGGATACTACCTAGATGGCCCTGGTCAATAGTAATACACTATACAGGATACTACAAGAGGGCCCTGGTCAATAGTAATACACTATACAGGATACTACTAGAGGGCCCTGGTCAATAGTAATACACTATACAGGATACTACTAGAGGGCCCTGGTCAATAGTAATACACTATATAGAATACTACCTAGAGGGCCCTGGTCAATGGTAATACACTATATAGGATACTACCTAGAGGGCCATGGTCAATAATAACACACTATACAGGATACTACGAGAGGGCCCTGGTCAATAGTAATACACACTATGTAGGATACTACTAGGGGGCCCTGGTCAATAGTAATACTCTATATAGGATACTACTAGAGGGCCCTGGTCAATAGTAATACACTATACAGGATACTACTAGAGGGCCCTGGTCAATAGTAATACACTATACAGGATACTACTAGAGGGCCCTGGTCAATAGTAATACACTATACAGGATACTACCTAGAGGGCCCTGGTCAATAGTAATACACTATACAGGATACTACTAGAGGGCCCTGGTCAATAGTAATACACTATACAGGAAACTACTAGAGGGCCCTGGTCAATAGTAATACACTATACAGGATACTACTAGAGGGCCCTGGTCAATAGTAATACACTATACAGGATACTACTAGAGGGCCCTGGTCAATAGTAATACACTATACAGGATACTACTAGAGGGCCCTGGTCAATAGTAATACACTATATAGAATACTACCTAGAGGGCCCTGGTCAATGGTAATACACTATATAGGATACTACCTAGAGGGCCATGGTCAATAATAACACACTATACAGGATACTACGAGAGGGCCCTGGTCAATAGTAATACACACTATGTAGGATACTACTAGGGGGCCCTGGTCAATAGTAATACTCTATATAGGATACTACTAGAGGGCCCTGGTCAATAGTAATACACTATACAGGATACTACTAGAGGGCCCTGGTCAATGGTAATACACTATACAGGATACTACTAGAGGGCCCTGGTCAATAGTAATACACTATACAGGATACTACCTAGAGGGCCCTGGTCAATAGTAATACACTATACAGGATACTAATAGAGGGCCCTGGTCAATAGTAATACACTATACAGGATACTACCTAGATGGCCCTGGTCAATAGTAATACACTATACAGGATACTACAAGAGGGCCCTGGTCAATAGTAATACACTATACAGGATACTACTAGAGGGCCCTGGTCAATAGTAATACACTATACAGGATACTACTAGAGGGCCCTGGTCAATAGTAATACACTATATAGAATACTACCTAGAGGGCCCTGGTCAATGGTAATACACTATATAGGATACTACCTAGAGGGCCATGGTCAATAATAACACACTATACAGGATACTACGAGAGGGCCCTGGTCAATAGTAATACACACTATGTAGGATACTACTAGGGGGCCCTGGTCAATAGTAATACTCTATATAGGATACTACTAGAGGGCCCTGGTCAATAGTAATACACTATACAGGATACTACTAGAGGGCCCTGGTCAATAGTAATACACTATACAGGATACTACTAGAGGGCCCTGGTCAATAGTAATACACTATACAGGATACTACCTAGAGGGCCCTGGTCAATAGTAATACACTATACAGGATACTACTAGAGGGCCCTGGTCAATAGTAATACACTATACAGGAAACTACTAGAGGGCCCTGGTCAATAGTAATACACTATACAGGATACTACTAGAGGGCTCTGGTCAATAGTAATACACTATACAGGATACTACTAGAGGGCCCTGGTCAATAGTAATACACTATACAGGATACTACTAGAGGGCCCTGGTCAATAGTAATACACTATATAGAATACTACCTAGAGGGCCCTGGTCAATGGTAATACACTATATAGGATACTACCTAGAGGGCCATGGTCAATAATAACACACTATACAGGATACTACGAGAGGGCCCTGGTCAATAGTAATACACACTATGTAGGATACTACTAGGGGGCCCTGGTCAATAGTAATACTCTATATAGGATACTACTAGAGGGCCCTGGTCAATAGTAATACACTATACAGGATACTACTAGAGGGCCCTGGTCAATAGTAATACACTATACAGGATACTACTAGAGGGCCCTGGTCAATGGTAATACACTATACAGGATACTACTAGAGGGCCCTGGTCAATAGTAATACACTATCCAGGATACTACCTAGGGGGCCCTGGTCAATAGTAATACACTATACAGGATACTACTAGAGGGCCCTGGTCAATAGTTATACAGGATACTACTAGAGGGCCCTGGTCAATGGTAATACACTATACAGGATACTACTAGAGGGCCCTGGTCAATGGTAATACACTATATAGGGTACTACCTAGAGGGCCCTGGTCAATAGTAATACTACCTAGAGGGCCCTGGTCAATGGTAATACACTATACAGGATACAACTAGAGGGCCCTGGTCAATAGTAATACACTATATAGGATACTACCTAGAGGGCCCTGGTCAATAGTAATACACTATACAGGATACTACTAGAGGGCCCTGGTCAATAGTAATACACTATACAGGGTACTACCTAGAGGGCCCTGGTCAATAGTAATACAATATACAGGGTACTACCTAGAGGGCCCTGGTCAATATTAATACACTATACAGGGTACTACCTAGAGGGCCCTGGTCAATAGTAAAAAAACTATACAGGGTACTACCTAGAGGGCCCTTGTCAATAGTAATACACTATACAGGCTACTACCTAGAGGGCCCTGGTCAATGGTAATACACTATAGAGGATACCATTAGAGGGCCCTGGTCAATAGTAATACACTATATAGGGTACTACCTAGAGGGCTCTGGTCAATAGTAATACACTATACAGGGTACTACCTAGAGGGCCCTGGTCAATAGTAATACACTATATAGAATACTAATAGAGGGCCCTGGTGAATGGTAATACACTATTCAGGATACTACTAGAGGGCCCTGGTCAATAGTAATACACTATACAGGATACTTCCTAAAGGGCCCTGGTCAATAGTAATACACTATATAGGATACTACTATAGGGCCCTGGTCAATAGTAATACACTATATAGAATACTACTAGAGGGCCCTGGTGAATAGTAATACACTATACAGGATACTACCTTGAGGGCCCTGGTCAATAGTAATACACTATACAGGATACTACCTAGAGGGCCCTGGTCAATAGTAATACACTATGCAGGATACTACTAGAGGGCCCTGGTCAATAGTAATACACTATACAGGATACTACTAGAGGGCCCTGGTCAATAGTAATACACTATACAGGATACTACCTAGATGGCCCTGGTCAATAGTAATACACTATATAGGATACTACTATAGGGCCCTGGTCAATAGTAATACACTATATAGAATACTACTAGAGGGCCCTGGTGAATAGTAATACACTATACAGGATACTACCTTGAGGGCCTTGGTCAATAGTAATACACTATACAGGATACTACCTAGAGGGCCCTGGTCAATAGTAATACACTATGCAGGATACTACTAGAGGGCCCTGGTCAATAGTAATACACTATACAGGATACTACTAGAGGGCCCTGGTCAATAGTAATACACTATACAGGATACTACCTAGATGGCCCTGGTCAATAGTAATACACTATACAGGATACTACAAGAGGGCCCTGGTCAATAGTAATACACTATACAGGATACTACTAGAGGGCCCTGGTCAATAGTAATACACTATACAGGATACTACTAGAGGGCCCTGGTCAATAGTAATACACTATACAGGATACTACTAGAGGGCCCTGGTCAATAGTAATACACTATACAGGATACTACCTAGAGGGCCCTGGTCAATAGTAATACACTATACAGGATACTACTAGAGGGCCCTGGTCAATAGTAATACACTATACAGGAAACTACTAGAGGGCCCTGGTCAATAGTAATACACTATACAGGATACTACTAGAGGGCCCTGGTCAATAGTAATACACTATACAGGATACTACTAGAGGGCCCTGGTCAATAGTAATACACTATACAGGATACTACTAGAGGGCCCTGGTCAATAGTAATACACTATATAGAATACTACCTAGAGGGCCCTGGTCAATGGTAATACACTATATAGGATACTACCTAGAGGGCCATGGTCAATAATAACACACTATACAGGATACTACGAGAGGGCCCTGGTCAATAGTAATACACACTATGTAGGATACTACTAGGGGGCCCTGGTCAATAGTAATACTCTATATAGGATACTACTAGAGGGCCCTGGTCAATAGTAATACACTATACAGGATACTACTAGAGGGCCCTGGTCAATAGTAATACACTATACAGGATACTACTAGAGGGCCCTGGTCAATGGTAATACACTATACAGGATACTACTAGAGGGCCCTGGTCAATAGTAATACACTATACAGGATACTACCTAGAGGGCCCTGGTCAATAGTAATACACTATACAGGATACTAATAGAGGGCCCTGGTCAATAGTAATACACTATACAGGATACTACTAGAGGGCCCTGGTCAATGGTAATACACTATACAGGATACTACTAGAGGGCCCTGGTCAATGGTAATACACTATATAGGGTACTACCTAGAGGGCCCTGGTCAATAGTAATACTACCTAGAGGGCCCTGGTCAATGGTAATACACTATACAGGATACAACTAGAGGGCCCTGGTCAATAGTAATACACTATATAGGATACTACCTAGAGGGCCCTGGTCAATAGTAATACACTATACAGGATACTACTAGAGGGCCCTGGTCAATAGTAATACACTATACAGGGTACTACCTAGAGGGCCCTGGTCAATAGTAATACACTATACAGGATACTACCTAAAGGGCCCTGGTCAATAGTAATACACTATACAGGATACTACTATAGGGCCCTGGTCAATAGTAATACACTATATAGAATACTACTAGAGGGCCCTGGTGAATAGTAATACACTATACAGGATACTACCTTGAGGGCCCTGGTCAATAGTAATACACTATACAGGATACTATTAGAGGGCCCTGGTCAATAGTAATACACTATACAGGATACTACTAGAGGGCCCTGGTCAATAGTAATACACTATACAGGATACTACCTAGAGGGCCCTGGTCAATAGTAATACACTATACAGGATACTACTAGAGGGCCCTGGTCAATAGTAATACACTATACAGGATACTACTAGAGGGCCCTGGTCAATAGTAATACACTATACAGGATACTACTAGAGGGCCCTGGTCAATAGTAATACACTATACAGGATACTACTAGAGGGCCCTGGTCAATAGTAATACACTATATAGAATACTACCTAGAGGGCCATGGTCAATAATAACACACTATACAGGATACTACTAGAGGGCCCTGGTCAATAGTAATACACACTATGTAGGATACTACTAGGGGGCCCTGGTCAATAGTAATACACTATATAGGATACTACTAGAGGGCCCTGGTCAATGGTAATACACTATACAGGATACTACTAGAGGGCCCTGGTCAATAGTAATACACTATATAGGATACTACTAGAGGGCCCTGGTCAATAGTAATACACTATACAGGATACTACTAGAGGGCCCTGGTCAATAGTAATACACTATACAGGATACTACTAGAGGGCCCTGGTCAATGGTAATACACTATACAGGATACTACTAGAGGGCCCTGGTCAATGGTAATACACTATATAGGGTACTACCTACAGGGCCCTGGTCAATAGTAATACTACCTAGAGGGCCCTGGTCAATGGTAATACACTATACAGGATACAACTAGAGGGCCCTGGTCAATAGTAATACACTATGCAGGATACTACTAGAGGGCCCTGGTCAATAGTAATACACTATACAGGATACTACTAGAGGGCCCTGGTCAATAGTAATACACTATACAGGATACTACCTAGAGGGCCCTGGTCAATAGTAATACACTATACAGGATACTACTAGAGGGCCCTGGTCAATAGTAATACACTATACAGGATACTACTAGAGGGCCCTGATCAATAGTAATACACTATACAGGATACTGCTAGAGGGCCCTGGTCAATAGTAATACACTATACAGGATACTACTAGAGGGCCCTGGTCAATAGTAATACACTATATAGAATACTACCTAGAGGGCCCTGGTCAATGGTAATACACTATATAGGATACTACCTAGAGGGCCATGGTCAATAATAACACACTATACAGGATACTACGAGAGGGCCCTGGTCAATAGTAATACACACTATGTAGGATACTACTAGGGGGCCCTGGTCAATAGTAATACTCTATATAGGATACTACTAGAGGGCCCTGGTCAATAGTAATACACTATACAGGATACTACTAGAGGGCCCTGGTCAATAGTAATACACTATATAGGGTACTACCTAGAGGGCCCTGGTCAATAGTAATACACTATACAGGGTACTACCTAGAGGGCCCTGGTCAATGGTAATACACTATTCAGGATACTACTAGAGGGCCCTGGTCAATGGTAATACACTATACAGGATACTACTAGAGGGCCCTGGTCAATGGTAATACACTATATAGGGTACTACCTAGAGGGCCCTGGTCAATAGTAATACTACCTAGAGGGCCCTGGTCAATGGTAATACACTATATAGGATACTACCTAGAGGGCCCTGGTCAATAGTAATACACTATATAGGATACTACCTAGAGGGCCCTGGTCAATAGTAATACACTATACAGGGTACTACCTAGAGGGCCCTGGTCAATAGTAATACACTATACAGGGTACTACCTAGAGGGCCCTGGTCAATAGTAATACACTATACAAGGTACTACCTAGAGGGCCCTGGTCAATATTAATACACTATACAGGGTACTACCTAGAGGGCCCTGGTCAATAGTAAAACAGTATATAGTGTACTACCTAGAGGGCCCTTGTCAATAGTAATACACTATACAGGATACTACTAGAGGGCCCTGGTTTATAGTAAAACACTATACAGAATACTACTAGAGGGCCCTGGTCAATGGTAATACACTACATAGGATACTACTAGAGGGCCCTGGTCAATAATAATACACTATACAGGATACTACTAGAGGGCCCTGGTCAATAGTAATACACTATACAGGATACTACTAGAGGGCCCTGGTCAATGGTAATACACTCTATAGGGTACTACCTAGAGGGCCCTGGTCAATAGTAATACACTATATAGGATACTACCTAGAGGGCCCTGGTCAATAGTAATACACTATACAGGATACTACCTAGAGGGCCCTGGTCAATAGTAATACACTAAATAGGTTACTACTAGAGGGCCCTGGTCAATAGTAATACACTATGTAGGATACTACCTAGAGGGCCCTGGTCAATAGTAATACACTATATAGGATAATACTAGAGGGCCCTGTTCAATATTAATACACTAAACAGGATACTATGAGAGGGCCCTGGTCAATAGTAATACACTATACAGTATACTACTAGAGGGCCCTGGTCAATAGTAATACACTATATAGGGTACTACTAGAGGGCCCTGGTCAATAGTAATACACTTTATAGGATACTACTAGAGGGCCCTGATCAATAGTGATACACTATACAGGATACTACTAGAGGGCCCTGGTCAATAGTAATACACTATACAGGATACTACTAGAGGGCCCTGGTCAATAGTAATACACTATATAGAATACTACCTAGAGGGCCCTGGTCAATGGTAATACACTATATAGGATACTACCTAGAGGGCCATGGTCAATAATAACACACTATACAGGATACTACGAGAGGGCCCTGGTCAATAGTAATACACACTATGTAGGATACTACTAGGGGGCCCTGGTCAATAGTAATACTCTATATAGGATACTACTAGAGGGCCCTGGTCAATAGTAATACACTATACAGGATACTACTAGAGGGCCCTGGTCAATAGTAATACACTATATAGGGTACTACCTAGAGGGCCCTGGTCAATAGTAATACACTATACAGGGTACTACCTAGAGGGCCCTGGTCAATGGTAATACACTATTCAGGATACTACTAGAGGGCCCTGGTCAATGGTAATACACTATACAGGATACTACTAGAGGGCCCTGGTCAATGGTAATACACTATATAGGGTACTACCTAGAGGGCCCTGGTCAATAGTAATACTACCTAGAGGGCCCTGGTCAATGGTAATACACTATATAGGATACTACCTAGAGGGCCCTGGTCAATAGTAATACACTATATAGGATACTACCTAGAGGGCCCTGGTCAATAGTAATACACTATACAGGGTACTACCTAGAGGGCCCTGGTCAATAGTAATACACTATACAGGGTACTACCTAGAGGGCCCTGGTCAATAGTAATACACTATACAAGGTACTACCTAGAGGGCCCTGGTCAATATTAATACACTATACAGGGTACTACCTAGAGGGCCCTGGTCAATAGTAATACAGTATATAGTGTACTACCTAGAGGGCCCTTGTCAATAGTAATACACTATACAGGATACTACTAGAGGGCCCTGGTTTATAGTAAAACACTATACAGAATACTACTAGAGGGCCCTGGTCAATGGTAATACACTACATAGGATACTACTAGAGGGCCCTGGTCAATAATAATACACTATACAGGATACTACTAGAGGGCCCTGGTCAATAGTAATACACTATACAGGATACTACTAGAGGGCCCTGGTCAATGGTAATACACTCTATAGGGTACTACCTAGAGGGCCCTGGTCAATAGTAATACACTATATAGGATACTACCTAGAGGGCCCTGGTCAATAGTAATACACTATACAGGATACTACCTAGAGGGCCCTGGTCAATAGTAATACACTAAATAGGTTACTACTAGAGGGCCCTGGTCAATAGTAATACACTATGTAGGATACTACCTAGAGGGCCCTGGTCAATAGTAATACACTATATAGGATAATACTAGAGGGCCCTGTTCAATATTAATACACTAAACAGGATACTATGAGAGGGCCCTGGTCAATAGTAATACACTATACAGTATACTACTAGAGGGCCCTGGTCAATAGTAATACACTATATAGGGTACTACTAGAGGGCCCTGGTCAATAGTAATACACTTTATAGGATACTACTAGAGGGCCCTGATCAATAGTGATACACTATACAGGATACTACTAGAGGGCCCTGGTCAATAGTAATACACTATACAGGATACTACTAGAGGGCCCTGGTCAATGGTAATACACTATATAGGGTACTACCTAGAGGGCCCTGGTCAATAGTAATACTACCTAGAGGGCCCTGGTCAATGGTAATACACTATACTGGATACAACTAGAGGGCCCTGGTCAATAGTAATACACTATATAGGATACTACCTAGAGGGCCCTGGTCAATAGTAATACACTATATAGGATAATACTAGAGGGCCCTGTTCAATATTAATACACTAAACAGGATACTATGAGAGGGCCCTGGTCAATAGTAATACACTATACAGTATACTACTAGAGGGCCCTGGTCAATAGTAATACACTATATAGGGTACTACTAGAGGGCCCTGGTCAATAGTAATACACTTTATAGGATACTACTAGAGGGCCCTGATCAATAGTGATACACTATACAGGATACTACTAGAGGGCCCTGGTCAATGGTAATACACTATATAGGGTACTACTAGAGGGCCCTGGTCAATAGTAATACTACCTAGAGGGCCCTGGTCAATGGTAATACACTATACTGGATACAACTAGAGGGCCCTGGTCAATAGTAATACACTATATAGGATACTACCTAGAGGGCCCTGGTGAATAGTAATACACTATACAGGGTACTACTAGAGGGCCCTGGTCAATAGTAATACACTATACAGGATACTAAAAGAGGGCACTGGTCAATAGTAATACACTATACAGGGTACTACCTAGAGGGCCCTGGTCAATAGTAATACACTATACAAGGTACTACCTAGAGGGCCCTGGTCAATATTAATACACTATACAGGGTACTACCTAGAGGGCCCTTGTCAATAGTAATACAGTATATAGTGTACTACCTAGAGGGCCCTGGTCAATAGTAATACTCTATATAGGATACTACTAGAGGGCCCTGGTCAATAGTAATACACTATACAGGATACTACTAGAGGGCCCTGGTCAATAGTAATACACTATATAGGGTACTACCTAGAGGGCCCTGGTCAATAGTAATACACTATACAGGGTACTACCTAGAGGGCCCTGGTCAATGGTAATACACTATTCAGGATACTACTAGAGGGCCCTGGTCAATGGTAATACACTATACAGGATACTACTAGAGGGCCCTGGTCAATGGTAATACACTATATAGGGTACTACCTAGAGGGCCCTGGTCAATAGTAATACTACCTAGAGGGCCCTGGTCAATGGTAATACACTATATAGGATACTACCTAGAGGGCCCTGGTCAATAGTAATACACTATATAGGATACTACCTAGAGGGCCCTGGTCAATAGTAATACACTATACAGGGTACTACCTAGAGGGCCCTGGTCAATAGTAATACACTATACAGGGTACTACCTAGATGGCCCTGGTCAATAGTAATACACTATACAAGGTACTACCTAGAGGGCCCTGGTCAATATTAATACACTATACAGGGTACTACCTAGAGGGCCCTGGTCAATAGTAATACAGTATATAGTGTACTACCTAGAGGGCCCTTGTCAATAGTAATACACTATACAGGATACTACTAGAGGGCCCTGGTTTATAGTAAAACACTATACAGAATACTACTAGAGGGCCCTGGTCAATGGTAATACACTACATAGGATACTACTAGAGGGCCCTGGTCAATAATAATACACTATACAGGATACTACTAGAGGGCCCTGGTCAATAGTAATACACTATACAGGATACTACTAGAGGGCCCTGGTCAATGGTAATACACTCTATAGGGTACTACCTAGAGGGCCCTGGTCAATAGTAATACACTATATAGGATACTACCTAGAGGGCCCTGGTCAATAGTAATACACTATACAGGATACTACCTAGAGGGCCCTGGTCAATAGTAATACACTAAATAGGTTACTACTAGAGGGCCCTGGTCAATAGTAATACACTATGTAGGATACTACCTAGAGGGCCCTGGTCAATAGTAATACACTATATAGGATAATACTAGAGGGCCCTGTTCAATATTAATACACTAAACAGGATACTATGAGAGGGCCCTGGTCAATAGTAATACACTATACAGTATACTACTAGAGGGCCCTGGTCAATAGTAATACACTATATAGGGTACTACTAGAGGGCCCTGTTCAATAGTAATACACTTTATAGGATACTACTAGAGGGCCCTGATCAATAGTGATACACTATATAGGATACTACTAGAGGGCCCTGGTCAATGGTAATACACTATACAGGATACTACTAGAGGGCCCTGGTCAATAGTAATACACTATATAGGATACTACTAGAGGGCCCTGGTCAATAGTAATACACTATACAGGATACTACTAGAGGGCCCTGGTCAATAGTAATACACTATACAGGATACTACTAGAGGGCCCTGGTCAATGGTAATACACTATACAGGATACTACTAGAGGGCCCTGGTCAATGGTAATACACTATATAGGGTACTACCTACAGGGCCCTGGTCAATAGTAATACTACCTAGAGGGCCCTGGTCAATGGTAATACACTATACAGGATACAACTAGAGGGCCCTGGTCAATAGTAATACACTATGCAGGATACTACTAGAGGGCCCTGGTCAATAGTAATACACTATACAGGATACTACTAGAGGGCCCTGGTCAATAGTAATACACTATACAGGATACTACCTAGAGGGCCCTGGTCAATAGTAATACACTATACAGGATACTACTAGAGGGCCCTGGTCAATAGTAATACACTATACAGGATACTACTAGAGGGCCCTGATCAATAGTAATACACTATACAGGATACTATGAGAGGGCCCTGGTCAATAGTAATACACTATACAGGATACTACTAGAGGGCCCTGGTCAATAGTAATACACTATATAGAATACTACCTAGAGGGCCCTGGTCAATGGTAATACACTATATAGGATACTACCTAGAGGGCCATGGTCAATAATAACACACTATACAGGATACTACGAGAGGGCCCTGGTCAATAGTAATACACACTATGTAGGATACTACTAGGGGGCCCTGGTCAATAGTAATACTCTATATAGGATACTACTAGAGGGCCCTGGTCAATAGTAATACACTATACAGGATACTACTAGAGGGCCCTGGTCAATAGTAATACACTATATAGGGTACTACCTAGAGGGCCCTGGTCAATAGTAATACACTATACAGGGTACTACCTAGAGGGCCCTGGTCAATGGTAATACACTATTCAGGATACTACTAGAGGGCCCTGGTCAATGGTAATACACTATACAGGATACTACTAGAGGGCCCTGGTCAATGGTAATACACTATATAGGGTACTACCTAGAGGGCCCTGGTCAATAGTAATACTACCTAGAGGGCCCTGGTCAATGGTAATACACTATACAGGGTACTACCTAGAGGGCCCTGGTCAATAGTAATACACTATACAGGGTACTACCTAGAGGGCCCTGGTCAATAGTAATACACTATACAAGGTACTACCTAGAGGGCCCTGGTCAATATTAATACACTATACAGGGTACTACCTAGAGGGCCCTGGTCAAATGTAATACAGTATATAGTGTACTACCTAGAGGGCCCTTGTCAATAGTAATACACTATACAGGATACTACTAGAGGGCCCTGGTTTATAGTAAAACACTATACAGAATACTACTAGAGGGCCCTGGTCAATGGTAATACACTACATAGGATACTACTAGAGGGCCCTGGTCAATAATAATACACTATACAGGATACTACTAGAGGGCCCTGGTCAATAGTAATACACTATACAGGATACTACTAGAGGGCCCTGGTCAATGGTAATACACTCTATAGGGTACTACCTAGAGGGCCCTGGTCAATAGTAATACACTATATAGGATACTACCTAGAGGGCCCTGGTCAATAGTAATACACTATACAGGATACTACCTAGAGGGCCCTGGTCAATAGTAATACACTAAATAGGTTACTACTAGAGGGCCCTGGTCAATAGTAATACACTATGTAGGATACTACCTAGAGGGCCCTGGTCAATAGTAATACACTATATAGGATAATACTAGAGGGCCCTGTTCAATATTAATACACTAAACAGGATACTATGAGAGGGCCCTGGTCAATAGTAATACACTATACAGTATACTACTAGAGGGCCCTGGTCAATAGTAATACACTATATAGGGTACTACTAGAGGGCCCTGGTCAATAGTAATACACTTTATAGGATACTACTAGAGGGCCCTGATCAATAGTGATACACTATACAGGATACTACTAGAGGGCCCTGGTCAATAGTAATACACTATACAGGATACTACTAGAGGGCCCTGGTCAATGGTAATACACTATATATGGTACTACCTAGAGGGCCCTGGTCAATAGTAATACTACCTAGAGGGCCCTGGTCAATGGTAATACACTATACTGGATACAACTAGAGGGCCCTGGTCAATAGTAATACACTATATAGGATACTACCTAGAGGGCCCTGGTCAATAGTAATACACTATATAGGATAATACTAGAGGGCCCTGTTCAATATTAATACACTAAACAGGATACTATGAGAGGGCCCTGGTCAATAGTAATACACTATACAGTATACTACTAGAGGGCCCTGGTCAATAGTAATACACTATATAGGGTACTACTAGAGGGCCCTGGTCAATAGTAATACACTTTATAGGATACTACTAGAGGGCCCTGATCAATAGTGATACACTATACAGGATACTACTAGAGGGCCCTGGTCAATAGTAATACACTATACAGGATACTACTAGAGGGCCCTGGTCAATGGTAATACACTATATAGGGTACTACCTAGAGGGCCCTGGTCAATAGTAATACTACCTAGAGGGCCCTGGTCAATGGTAATACACTATACTGGATACAACTAGAGGGCCCTGGTCAATAGTAATACACTATATAGGATACTACCTAGAGGGCCCTGGTCAATAGTTATACACTATACAGGGTACTACTAGAGGGCCCTGGTCAATAGTAATACACTATACAGGATACTAAAAGAGGGCACTGGTCAATAGTAATACACTATACAGGGTACTACCTAGAGGGCCCTGGTCAATAGTAATACACTATACAAGGTACTACCTAGAGGGCCCTGGTCAATATTAATACACTATACAGGGTACTACCTAGAGGGCCCTTGTCAATAGTAATACAGTATATAGTGTACTACCTAGAGGGCCCTGGTCAATAGTAATACTCTATATAGGATACTACTAGAGGGCCCTGGTCAATAGTAATACACTATACAGGATACTACTAGAGGGCCCTGGTCAATAGTAATACACTATATAGGGTACTACCTAGAGGGCCCTGGTCAATAGTAATACACTATACAGGGTACTACCTAGAGGGCCCTGGTCAATGGTAATACACTATTCAGGATACTACTAGAGGGCCCTGGTCAATGGTAATACACTATACAGGATACTACTAGAGGGCCCTGGTCAATGGTAATACACTATATAGGGTACTACCTAGAGGGCCCTGGTCAATAGTAATACTACCTAGAGGGCCCTGGTCAATGGTAATACACTATATAGGATACTACCTAGAGGGCCCTGGTCAATAGTAATACACTATATAGGATACTACCTAGAGGGCCCTGGTCAATAGTAATACACTATACAGGGTACTACCTAGAGGGCCCTGGTCAATAGTAATACACTATACAGGGTACTACCTAGATGGCCCTGGTCAATAGTAATACACTATACAAGGTACTACCTAGAGGGCCCTGGTCAATATTAATACACTATACAGGGTACTACCTAGAGGGCCCTGGTCAATAGTAATACAGTATATAGTGTACTACCTAGAGGGCCCTTGTCAATAGTAATACACTATACAGGATACTACTAGAGGGCCCTGGTTTATAGTAAAACACTATACAGAATACTACTAGAGGGCCCTGGTCAATGGTAATACACTACATAGGATACTACTAGAGGGCCCTGGTCAATAATAATACACTATACAGGATACTACTAGAGGGCCCTGGTCAATAGTAATACACTATACAGGATACTACTAGAGGGCCCTGGTCAATGGTAATACACTCTATAGGGTACTACCTAGAGGGCCCTGGTCAATAGTAATACACTATATAGGATACTACCTAGAGGGCCCTGGTCAATAGTAATACACTATACAGGATACTACCTAGAGGGCCCTGGTCAATAGTAATACACTAAATAGGTTACTACTAGAGGGCCCTGGTCAATAGTAATACACTATGTAGGATACTACCTAGAGGGCCCTGGTCAATAGTAATACACTATATAGGATAATACTAGAGGGCCCTGTTCAATATTAATACACTAAACAGGATACTATGAGAGGGCCCTGGTCAATAGTAATACACTATACAGTATACTACTAGAGGGCCCTGGTCAATAGTAATACACTATATAGGGTACTACTAGAGGGCCCTGTTCAATAGTAATACACTTTATAGGATACTACTAGAGGGCCCTGATCAATAGTGATACACTATATAGGATACTACTAGAGGGCCCTGGTCAATGGTAATACACTATACAGGATACTACTAGAGGGCCCTGGTCAATAGTAATACACTATATAGGATACTACTAGAGGGCCCTGGTCAATAGTAATACACTATACAGGATACTACTAGAGGGCCCTGGTCAATAGTAATACACTATACAGGATACTACTAGAGGGCCCTGGTCAATGGTAATACACTATACAGGATACTACTAGAGGGCCCTGGTCAATGGTAATACACTATATAGGGTACTACCTACAGGGCCCTGGTCAATAGTAATACTACCTAGAGGGCCCTGGTCAATGGTAATACACTATACAGGATACAACTAGAGGGCCCTGGTCAATAGTAATACACTATGCAGGATACTACTAGAGGGCCCTGGTCAATAGTAATACACTATACAGAATACTACTAGAGGGCCCTGGTCAATAGTAATACACTATACAGGATACTACCTAGAGGGCCCTGGTCAATAGTAATACACTATACAGGATACTACTAGAGGGCCCTGATCAATAGTAATACACTATACAGGATACTATGAGAGGGCCCTGGTCAATAGTAATACACTATACAGAATACTACTAGAGGGCCCTGGTCAATAGTAATACACTATATAGAATACTACCTAGAGGGCCCTGGTCAATGGTAATACACTATATAGGATACTACCTAGAGGGCCATGGTCAATAATAACACACTATACAGGATACTACAAGAGGGCCCTGGTCAATAGTAATACACACTATGTAGGATACTACTAGGGGGCCCTGGTCAATAGTAATACTCTATATAGGATACTACTAGAGGGCCCTGGTCAATAGTAATACACTATACAGGATACTACTAGAGGGCCCTGGTCAATAGTAATACACTATATAGGGTACTACCTAGAGGGCCCTGGTCAACAGTAATACACTATACAGGGTACTACCTAGAGGGCCCTGGTCAATGGTAATACACTATTCAGGATACTACTAGAGGGCCCTGGTCAATGGTAATACACTATACAGGATACTACTAGAGGGCCCTGGTCAATGGTAATACACTATATAGGGTACTACCTAGAGGGCCCTGGTCAATAGTAATACTACCTAGAGGGCCCTGGTCAATGGTAATACACTATATAGGATACTACCTAGAGGGCCCTGGTCAATAGTAATACACTATATAGGATACTACCTAGAGGGCCCTGGTCAATAGTAATACACTATACAGGGTACTACCTAGAGGGCCCTGGTCAATAGTAATACACTATACAGGGTACTACCTAGAGGGCCCTGGTCAATAGTAATACACTATACAAGGTACTACCTAGAGGGCCCTGGTCAATATTAATACACTATACAGGGTACTACCTAGAGGGCCCTGGTCAATAGTAATACAGTATATAGTGTACTACCTAGAGGGCCCTTGTCAATAGTAATACACTATACAGGATACTACTAGAGGGCCCTGGTTTATAGTAAAACACTATACAGAATACTACTAGAGGGCCCTGGTCAATGGTAATACACTACATAGGATACTACTAGAGGGCCCTGGTCAATAATAATACACTATACAGGATACTACTAGAGGGCCCTGGTCAATAGTAATACACTATACAGGATACTACTAGAGGGCCCTGGTCAATGGTAATACACTCTATAGGGTACTACCTAGAGGGCCCTGGTCAATAGTAATACACTATATAGGATACTACCTAGAGGGCCCTGGTCAATAGTAATACACTATACAGGATACTACCTAGAGGGCCCTGGTCAATAGTAATACACTAAATAGGTTACTACTAGAGGGCCCTGGTCAATAGTAATACACTATGTAGGATACTACCTAGAGGGCCCTGGTCAATAGTAATACACTATATAGGATAATACTAGAGGGCCCTGTTCAATATTAATACACTAAACAGGATACTATGAGAGGGCCCTGGTCAATAGTAATACACTATACAGTATACTACTAGAGGGCCCTGGTCAATAGTAATACACTATATAGGGTACTACTAGAGGGCCCTGGTCAATAGTAATACACTTTATAGGATACTACTAGAGGGCCCTGATCAATAGTGATACACTATACAGGATACTACTAGAGGGCCCTGGTCAATAGTAATACACTATACAGGATACTACTAGAGGGCCCTGGTCAATGGTAATACACTATATAGGGTACTACCTAGAGGGCCCTGGTCAATAGTAATACTACCTAGAGGGCCCTGGTCAATGGTAATACACTATACTGGATACAACTAGAGGGCCCTGGTCAATAGTAATACACTATATAGGATACTACCTAGAGGGCCCTGGTCAATAGTAATACACTATATAGGATAATACTAGAGGGCCCTGTTCAATATTAATACACTAAACAGGATACTATGAGAGGGCCCTGGTCAATAGTAATACACTATACAGTATACTACTAGAGGGCCCTGGTCAATAGTAATACACTATATAGGGTACTACTAGAGGGCCCTGGTCAATAGTAATACACTTTATAGGATACTACTAGAGGGCCCTGATCAATAGTGATACACTATACAGGATACTAATAGAGGGCCCTGGTCAATAGTAATACACTATACAGGATACTACTAGAGGGCCCTGGTCAATGGTAATACACTATATAGGGTACTACCTAGAGGGCCCTGGTCAATAGTAATACTACCTAGAGGGCCCTGGTCAATGGTAATACACTATACTGGATACAACTAGAGGGCCCTGGTCAATAGTAATACACTATATAGGATACTACCTAGAGGGCCCTGGTCAATAGTAATACACTATACAGGGTACTACTAGAGGGCCCTGGTCAATAGTAATACACTATACAGGATACTAAAAGAGGGCACTGGTCAATAGTAATACACTATACAGGGTACTACCTAGAGGGCCCTGGTCAATAGTAATACACTATACAAGGTACTACCTAGAGGGCCCTGGTCAATATTAATACACTATACAGGGTACTACCTAGAGGGCCCTTGTCAATAGTAATACAGTATATAGTGTACTACCTAGAGGGCCCTTGTCAATAGTAATACACTATACAGGATACTACTAGACGGCCCTGGTTTATAGTAATACACTATACAGGGTACTACCTAGAGGGCCCTGGACAATAGTAATACACTATACAGGGTACTACCTAGAGGGCCCTGGTCAATAGTAATACACTATACAAGGTACTACCTAGAGGGCCCTGGTCAATAGTAATACACTATACAGGATACTACTAGAGGGCCCTGGTCAATAGTAATACACTATACAGGACACTACTAGAGGGCCCTGGTCAATAGTAATACACTATACAGTATACTACTAGAGGGCCCTGGTCAATAGTAATACACTATATAGGGTACTACTAGAGGGCCCTGGTCAATAGTAATACACTTTATAGGATACTACTAGAGGGCCCTGATCAATAGTGATACACTATACAGGATACTACTAGAGGGCCCTGGTCAATAGTAATACACTATACAGGATACTACTAGAGGGCCCTGGTCAATGGTAATACACTATATAGGGTACTACCTAGAGGGCCCTGGTCAATAGTAATACTACCTAGAGGGCCCTGGTCAATGGTAATACACTATACTGGATACAACTAGAGGGCCCTGGTCAATAGTAATACACTATATAGGATACTACCTAGAGGGCCCTGGTCAATAGTAATACACTATACAGGGTACTACTAGAGGGCCCTGGTCAATAGTAATACACTATACAGGATACTAAAAGAGGGCACTGGTCAATAGTAATACACTATACAGGGTACTACCTAGAGGGCCCTGGTCAATAGTAATACACTATACAAGGTACTACCTAGAGGGCCCTGGTCAATATTAATACACTATACAGGGTACTACCTAGAGGGCCCTTGTCAATAGTAATACAGTATATAGTGTACTACCTAGAGGGCCCTGGTCAATAGTAATACTCTATATAGGATACTACTAGAGGGCCCTGGTCAATAGTAATACACTATACAGGATACTACTAGAGGGCCCTGGTCAATAGTAATACACTATATAGGGTACTACCTAGAGGGCCCTGGTCAATAGTAATACACTATACAGGGTACTACCTAGAGGGCCCTGGTCAATGGTAATACACTATTCAGGATACTACTAGAGGGCCCTGGTCAATGGTAATACACTATACAGGATACTACTAGAGGGCCCTGGTCAATGGTATTACACTATATAGGGTACTACCTAGAGGGCCCTGGTCAATAGTAATACTACCTAGAGGGCCCTGGTCAATGGTAATACACTATATAGGATACTACCTAGAGGGCCCTGGTCAATAGTAATACACTATATAGGA
This sequence comes from Salmo salar, assembly GCF_965601325.2. Taxonomy (NCBI): domain Eukaryota; kingdom Metazoa; phylum Chordata; class Actinopteri; order Salmoniformes; family Salmonidae; genus Salmo; species Salmo salar. Next base: position 57,665,804 of record NC_138304.1, on the reverse strand, counting down.
TACTACCTAGAGGGCCCTGGTCAATAGTAATACACTATACAGGGTACTACCTAGAGGGCCCTGGTCAATAGTAATACACTATACAGGGTACTACCTAGAGGGCCCTGGTCAATAGTAATACACTATACAAGGTACTACCTAGAGGGCCCTGGTCAATATTAATACACTATACAGGGTACTACCTAGAGGGCCCTGGTCAATAGTAATACAGTATATAGTGTACTACCTAGAGGGCCCTTGTCAATAGTAATACACTATACAGGATACTACTAGAGGGCCCTGGTTTATAGTAAAACACTATACAGAATACTACTAGAGGGCCCTGGTCAATGGTAATACACTACATAGGATACTACTAGAGGGCCCTGGTCAATAATAATACACTATACAGGATACTACTAGAGTGCCCTGGTCAATAGTAATACACTATACAGGATACTACTAGAGGGCCCTGGTCAATGGTAATACACTCTATAGGGTACTTCCTAGAGGGCCCTGGTCAATAGTAATACACTATATAGGATACTACCTAGAGGGCCCTGGTCAATAGTAATACACTATACAGGATACTACCTAGAGGGCCCTGGTCCATAGTAATACACTAAATAGGTTACTACTAGAGGGCCCCGGTCAATAGTAATACACTATTTAGGATACTACCTAGAGGGCCCTGGTCAACAGTAATACACTATATAGGATAATACTAGAGGGCCCTGTTCAATATTAATACACTAAACAGGATACTATGAGAGGGCCCTGGTCAATAGTAATACACTATACAGTATACTACTAGAGGGCCCTGGTCAATAGTAATACACTATATAGGGTACTACTAGAGGGCCCTGGTCAATAGTAATACACTTTATAGGATACTACTAGAGGGCCCTTATCAATAGTGATACACTATACAGGATACTACTAGAGGGCCCTGGTCAATAGTAATACACTATACAGGATACTACTAGAGGGCCCTGGTCAATGGTAATACACTATATAGGGTACTACCTAGAGGGCCCTGGTCAATAGTAATACTACCTAGAGGGCCCTGGTCAATGGTAATACACTATACTGGATACAACTAGAGGGCCCTGGTCAATAGTAATACACTATATAGGATACTACCTAGAGGGCCCTGGTCAATAGTAATACACTATATAGGATAATACTAGAGGGCCCTGTTCAATATTAATACACTAAACAGGATACTATGAGAGGGCCCTGGTCAATAGTAATACACTATACAGTATACTACTAGAGGGCCCTGGTCAATAGTAATACACTATATAGGGTACTACTAGAGGGCCCTGGTCAATAGTAATACACTTTATAGGATACTACTAGAGGGCCCTGATCAATAGTGATACACTATACAGGATACTACTAGAGGGCCCTGGTCAATAGTAATACACTATACAGGATACTACTAGAGGGCCCTGGTCAATGGTAATACACTATATAGGGTACTACCTAGAGGGCCCTGGTCAATAGTAATACTACCTAGAGGGCCCTGGTCAATGGTAATACACTATACTGGATACAACTAGAGGGCCCTGGTCAATAGTAATACACTATATAGGATACTACCTAGAGGGCCCTGGTCAATAGTAATACACTATACAGGGTACTACTAGAGGGCCCTGGTCAATAGTAATACACTATACAGGATACTAAAAGAGGGCACTGGTCAATAGTAATACACTATACAGGGTACTACCTAGAGGGCCCTGGTCAATAGTAATACACTATACAAGGTACTACCTAGAGGGCCCTGGTCAATATTAATACACTATACAGGGTACTACCTAGAGGGCCCTTGTCAATAGTAATACAGTATATAGTGTACTACCTAGAGGGCCCTTGTCAATAGTAATACACTATACAGGATACTACTAGAGGGCCCTGGTTTATAGTAATACACTATACAGGGTACTACCTAGAGGGCCCTGGACAATAGTAATACACTATACAGGGTACTACCTAGAGGGCCCTGGTCAATAGTAATACACTATACAAGGTACTACCTAGAGGGCCCTGGTCAATAGTAATACACTATACAGGATACTACTAGAGGGCCCTGGTCAATAGTAATACACTATACAGGATACTACTAGAGGGCCCTGGTCAATAGTAATACACTATACAGGATACTACTAGAGGGCCCTGGTCAATAGTAATACACTATATAGAATACTACCTAGAGGGCCATGGTCAATAATCACACACTATACAGGATACTACTAGAGGGCCCTGGTCAATAGTAATACACACTATGTAGGATACTACTAGGGGGCCCTGGTCAATAGTAATACACTATATAGGATACTACTAGAGGGCCCTGGTCAATGGTAATACACTATACAGGATACTACTAGAGGGCCCTGGTTTATAGTAATACACTATACAGGGTACTACCTAGAGGGCCCTGGACAATAGTAATACACTATACAGGGTACTACCTAGAGGGCCCTGGTCAATAGTAATACACTATACAAGGTACTACCTAGAGGGCCCTGGTCAATAGTAATACACTATACAGGATACTACTAGAGGGCCCTGGTCAATAGTAATACACTATACAGGATACTACTAGAGGGCCCTGGTCAATAGTAATACACTATACAGGATACTACTAGAGGGCCCTGGTCAATAGTAATACACTATATAGAATACTACCTAGAGGGCCATGGTCAATAATAACACACTATACAGGATACTACTAGAGGGCCCTGGTCAATAGTAATACACTATATAGAATACTAATAGAGGGCCCTGGTGAATGGTAATACACTATTCAGGATACTACTAGAGGGCCCTGGTCAATAGTAATACACTATACAGGATACTTCCTAAAGGGCCCTGGTCAATAGTAATACACTATATAGGATACTACTATAGGGCCCTGGTCAATAGTAATACACTATATAGAATACTACTAGAGGGCCCTGGTGAATAGTAATACACTATACAGGATACTACCTTGAGGGCCCTGGTCAATAGTAATACACTATACAGGATACTACCTAGAGGGCCCTGGTCAATAGTAATACACTATGCAGGATACTACTAGAGGGCCCTGGTCAATAGTAATACACTATACAGGATACTACTAGAGGGCCCTGGTCAATAGTAATACACTATACAGGATACTACCTAGAGGGCCCTGGTCAATAGTAATACACTATACAGGATACTATAAGAGGGCCCTGGTCAATAGTAATACACTATACAGGATACTACTAGAGGGCCCTGGTCAATAGTAATACACTATACAGGATACTACTAGAGGGCCCTGGTCAATAGTAATACACTATATAGAATACTACCTAGAGGGCCCTGGTCAATCGTAATACACTATATAGGATACTACCTAGAGGGCCATGGTCAATAATAACACACTATACAGGATACTACGAGAGGGCCCTGGTCAATAGTAATACACACTATGTAGGATACTACTAGGGGGCCCTGGTCAATAGTAATACTCTATATAGGATACTACTAGAGGGCCCTGGTCAATAGTAATACACTATACAGGATGCTACTAGAGGACCCTGGTCAATAGTAATACACTATACAGAATACTACTAGAGGGCCCTGGTCAATGGTAATACACTATATAGGATACTACTAGAGGGCCCTGGTCAATAGTAATACACTATCCAGGATACTACCTAGGGGGCCCTGGTCAATAGTAATACACTATACAGGATACTACTAGAGGGCCCTGGTCAATAGTAATACACGATACAGGATACTACTAGAGGGCCCTGGTCAATGGTAATACACTATACAGGATACTACTAGAGGGCCCTGGTCAATGGTAATACACTGTATATAGGGTACTACCTAGAGGGCCCTGGTCAATAGTAATACTACCTAGAGGGCCCTGGTCCATGGTAATACACTATACAAGATACAACTAGAGGGCCCTGGTCAATAGTAATACACTATACAGGATACTACCTAGAGGGCCCTGGTCAATAGTAATACACTATACAGGATACTACTAGAGGGCCCTGGTCAATAGTAATACACTATACAGGGTACTACCTAGAGGGCCCTGGTCAATAGTAATACAATATACAGGGTACTACCTAGAGGGCCCTGGTCAATATTAATACACTATACAGGGTACTACCTAGAGGGCCCTGGTCAATAGTAAAAAAACTATACAGGGTACTACCTAGAGGGCCCTGGTCAATAGTAATACACTATACAGGCTACTACCTAGAGGGCCCTGGTCAATGGTAATACACTATAGAGGATACCATTAGAGGGCCCTGGTCAATAGTAATACACTATATAGGGTACTACCTAGAGGGCTCTGGTCAATAGTAATACACTATACAGGGTACTACCTAGAGGGCCCTGGTCAATAGTAATACACTATATAGAATACTAATAGAGGACCCTGGTGAATGGTAATACACTATTCAGGATACTACTAGAGGGCCCTGGTCAATAGTAATACACTATACAGGATACTTCCTAAAGGGCCCTGGTCAATAGTAATACACTATATAGGATACTACTATAGGGCCCTGGTCAATAGTAATACACTATATAGAATACTACTAGAGGGCCCTGGTGAATAGTAATACACTATACAGGATACTACCTTGAGGGCCCTGGTCAATAGTAATACACTATACAGGATACTACCTAGAGGGCCCTGGTCAATAGTAATACACTATGCAGGATACTACTAGAGGGCCCTGGTCAATAGTAATACACTATACAGGATACTACTAGAGGGCCCTGGTCAATAGTAATACACTATACAGGATACTACCTAGAGGGCCCTGGTCAATAGTAATACACTATACAGGATACTACAAGAGGGCCCTGGTCAATAGTAATACACTATACAGGATACTACTAGAGGGCCCTGGTCAATAGTAATACACTATACAGGATACTACTAGAGGGCCCTGGTCAATAGTAATACACTATACAGGATACTACTAGAGGGCCCTGGTCAATAGTAATACACTATATAGAATACTACCTAGAGGGCCATGGTCAATAATAACACACTATACAGGATACTACTAGAGGGCCCTGGTCAATAGTAATACACACTATGTAGGATACTACTAGGGGGCCCTGGTCAATAGTAATACACTATATAGGATACTACTAGAGGGCCCTGGTCAATGGTAATACACTATACAGGATACTACTAGAGGGCCCTGGTTTATAGTAATACACTATACAGGGTACTACCTAGAGGGCCCTGGACAATAGTAATACACTATACAGGGTACTACCTAGAGGGCCCTGGTCAATAGTAATACACTATACAAGGTACTACCTAGAGGGCCCTGGTCAATAGTAATACACTATATAGAATACTAATAGAGGGCCCTGGTGAATGGTAATACACTATTCAGGATACTACTAGAGGGCCCTGGTCAATCGTAATACACTATATAGGATACTACCTAGAGGGCCATGGTCAATAATAACACACTATACAGGATACTACGAGAGGGCCCTGGTCAATAGTAATACACACTATGTAGGATACTACTAGGGGGCCCTGGTCAATAGTAATACTCTATATAGGATACTACTAGAGGGCCCTGGTCAATAGTAATACACTATACAGGATGCTACTAGAGGACCCTGGTCAATAGTAATACACTATACAGAATACTACTAGAGGGCCCTGGTCAATGGTAATACACTATATAGGATACTACTAGAGGGCCCTGGTCAATAGTAATACACTATCCAGGATACTACCTAGGGGGCCCTGGTCAATAGTAATACACTATACAGGATACTACTAGAGGGCCCTGGTCAATAGTAATACACGATACAGGATACTACTAGAGGGCCCTGGTCAATGGTAATACACTATACAGGATACTACTAGAGGGCCCTGGTCAATGGTAATACACTGTATATAGGGTACTACCTAGAGGGCCCTGGTCAATAGTAATACTACCTAGAGGGCCCTGGTCCATGGTAATACACTATACAAGATACAACTAGAGGGCCCTGGTCAATAGTAATACACTATACAGGATACTACCTAGAGGGCCCTGGTCAATAGTAATACACTATACAGGATACTACTAGAGGGCCCTGGTCAATAGTAATACACTATACAGGGTACTACCTAGAGGGCCCTGGTCAATAGTAATACAATATACAGGGTACTACCTAGAGGGCCCTGGTCAATATTAATACACTATACAGGGTACTACCTAGAGGGCCCTGGTCAATAGTAAAAAAACTATACAGGGTACTACCTAGAGGGCCCTGGTCAATAGTAATACACTATACAGGCTACTACCTAGAGGGCCCTGGTCAATGGTAATACACTATAGAGGATACCATTAGAGGGCCCTGGTCAATAGTAATACACTATATAGGGTACTACCTAGAGGGCTCTGGTCAATAGTAATACACTATACAGGGTACTACCTAGAGGGCCCTGGTCAATAGTAATACACTATATAGAATACTAATAGAGGACCCTGGTGAATGGTAATACACTATTCAGGATACTACTAGAGGGCCCTGGTCAATAGTAATACACTATACAGGATACTTCCTAAAGGGCCCTGGTCAATAGTAATACACTATATAGGATACTACTATAGGGCCCTGGTCAATAGTAATACACTATATAGAATACTACTAGAGGGCCCTGGTGAATAGTAATACACTATACAGGATACTACCTTGAGGGCCCTGGTCAATAGTAATACACTATACAGGATACTACCTAGAGGGCCCTGGTCAATAGTAATACACTATGCAGGATACTACTAGAGGGCCCTGGTCAATAGTAATACACTATACAGGATACTACTAGAGGGCCCTGGTCAATAGTAATACACTATACAGGATACTACCTAGAGGGCCCTGGTCAATAGTAATACACTATACAGGATACTACAAGAGGGCCCTGGTCAATAGTAATACACTATACAGGATACTACTAGAGGGCCCTGGTCAATAGTAATACACTATACAGGATACTACTAGAGGGCCCTGGTCAATAGTAATACACTATACAGGATACTACTAGAGGGCCCTGGTCAATAGTAATACACTATATAGAATACTACCTAGAGGGCCATGGTCAATAATAACACACTATACAGGATACTACTAGAGGGCCCTGGTCAATAGTAATACACACTATGTAGGATACTACTAGGGGGCCCTGGTCAATAGTAATACACTATATAGGATACTACTAGAGGGCCCTGGTCAATGGTAATACACTATACAGGATACTACTAGAGGGCCCTGGTTTATAGTAATACACTATACAGGGTACTACCTAGAGGGCCCTGGACAATAGTAATACACTATACAGGGTACTACCTAGAGGGCCCTGGTCAATAGTAATACACTATACAAGGTACTACCTAGAGGGCCCTGGTCAATAGTAATACACTATACAGGATACTACTAGAGGGCCCTGGTCAATAGTAATACACTATACAGGATACTACTAGAGGGCCCTGGTCAATAGTAATACACTATACAGGATACTACTAGAGGGCCCTGGTCAATAGTAATACACTATATAGAATACTACTAGAGGGCCCTGGTCAATAGTAATACACTATACAGGATACTACCTAGAGGGCCCTGGTCAATAGTAATACACTATACAGGATACTACAAGAGGGCCCTGGTCAATAGTAATACACTATACAGGATACTACTAGAGGGCCCTGGTCAATAGTAATACACTATACAGGATACTACTAGAGGGCCCTGGTCAATAGTAATACACTATATAGAATACTACCTAGAGGGCCCTGGTCAATGGTAATACACTATATAGGATACTACCTAGAGGGCCATGGTCAATAATAACACACTATACAGGATACTACGAGAGGGCCCTGGTCAATAGTAATACACACTATGTAGGATACTACTAGGTGGCCCTGGTCAATAGTAATACTCTATATAGGATACTACTAGAGGGCCCTGGTCAATAGTAATACACTATACAGGATACTACTAGAGGGCCCTGGTCAATAGTAATACACTATACAGGATACTACTAGAGGGCCCTGGTCAATGGTAATACACTATACAGGATACTACTAGAGGGCCCTGGTCAATGGTAATACACTATATAGGGTACTACCTAGAGGGCCCTGGTCAATAGTAATACTACCTTGAGGGCCCTGGTCAATGGTAATACACTATACAGGATACAACTAGAGGGCCCTGGTCAATAGTAATACACTATATAGGATACTACCTAGAGGGCCCTGGTCAATAGTAATACACTATACAGGATACTACTAGAGGGCCCTGGTCAATAGTAATACACTATACAGGGTACTACCTAGAGGGCCCTGGTCAATAGTAATACACTATACAGGGTACTACCTAGAGGGCCCTGGTCAATAGTAAAAAACTATACAGGGTACTACCTACAGGGACCTGGTCAATGGTAATACACTATACAGGATACTACCTAAAGGGCCCTGGTCAATAGTAATACACTATATAGGATACTACTATAGGGCCCTGGTCAATAGTAATACACTATATAGAATACTACTAGAGGGCCCTGGTGAATAGTAATACACTATACAGGATACTACCTTGAGGGCCCTGGTCAATAGTAATACACTATACAGGATACTATTAGAGGGCCCTGGTCAATAGTAATACACTATACAGGATACTACTAGAGGGCCCTGGTCAATAGTAATACACTATACAGGATACTACCTAGAGGGCCCTGGTCAATAGTAATACACTATACAGGATACTACTAGAGGGCCCTGGTCAATAGTAATACTACCTAGAGGGCCCTGGTCAATGGTAATACACTATACAGGATACAACTAGAGGGCCCTGGTCAATAGTAATACACTATATAGGATACTACCTAGAGGGCCCTGGTCAATAGTAATACACTACACAGGATACTACTAGAGGGCCCTGGTCAATAGTAATACACTATACAGGGTACTACCTAGAGGGCCCTGGTCAATAGTAATACACTATACAGGGTACTACCTAGAGGGCCCTGGTCAAATATTAATACACTATACAGTGTACTACCTAGAGGGCCCTGGTCAATAGTAATACACTATACAGGGTACTACCTAGAGGGCCCTGGTCAATGGTAATACACTATTCAGGATACTACTAGAGGGCCCTGGTCAATAGTAATACACTATACAGGATACTACCTAAAGGGCCCTGGTCAATAGTAATACACTATATAGGATACTACTATAGGGCCCTGGTCAATAGTAATACACTATATAGAATACTACTAGAGGGCCCTGGTGAATAGTAATACACTATACAGGATACTACCTTGAGGGCCCTGGTCAATAGTAATACACTATACAGGGTACTACCTAGAGGGCCCTGGTCAATAGTAATACACTATATAGGGTACTACCTAGAGGGCTCTGGTCAATAGTAATACACTATACAGGGTACTACCTAGAGGGCCCTGGTCAATAGTAATACACTATACAGGGTACTACCTAGAGGGCCCTGGTCAATGGTAATACACTATTCAGGATACTACTAGAGGGCCCTGGTCAATAGTAATACACTATACAGGATACTTCCTAAAGGGCCCTGGTCAATAGTAATACACTATATAGGATACTACTATAGGGCCCTGGTCAATAGTAATACACTATATAGAATACTACTAGAGGTCCCTGGTGAATAGTAATACACTATACAGGATACTACCTTGAGGTCCCTGGTCAATAGTAATACACTATACAGGATACTACCTAGAGGGCCCTGGTCAATAGTAATACACTATGCAGGATACTACTAGAGGGCCCTGGTCAATAGTAATACACTATACAGGATACTACTAGAGGGCCCTGGTCAATAGTAATACACTATACAGGATACTACCTAGAGGGCCCTGGTCAATAGTAATACACTATACAGGATACTACTAGAGGGCCCTGGTCAATAGTAATACACTATACAGGATACTACTAGAGGGCCCTGGTCAATAGTAATACACTATACAGGATACTACTAGAGGGCCCTGGTCAATAGTAATACACTATACAGAATACTACTAGAGGGCCCTGGTCAATAGTAATACACTATATAGAATACTACCTAGAGGGCCCTGGTCAATGGTAATACACTATGTAGGATACTACCTAGAGGGCCATGGTCAATAATAACACACTATACAGGATACTACGAGAGGGCCCTGGTCAATAGTAATACACACTATGTAGGATACTACTAGGGGGCCCTGGTCAATAGTAATACTCTATATAGGATACTACTAGAGGGCCCTGGTCAATAGTAATACACTATACAGGATGCTACTAGAGGGCCCTGGTCAATAGTAATACACTATACAGAATACTACTAGAGGGCCCTGGTCAATGGTAATACACTATATAGGATACTACTAGAGGGCCCTGGTCAATAGTAATACACTATCCAGGATACTACTTAGGGGGCCCTGGTCAATAGTAATACACTATACAGGATACTACTAGAGGGCCCTGGTCAATAGTAATACACGATACAGGATACTACTAGAGGGCCCTGGTCAATGGTAATACACTATACAGGATACTACTAGAGGGCCCTGGTCAATGGTAATACACTATATAGGGTACTACCTAGAGGGCCCTGGTCAATAGTAATACTACCTAGAGGGCCCTGGTCAATGGTAATACACTATACAGGATACAACTAGAGGGCCCTGGTCAATAGTAATACACTATATAGGATACTACCTAGAGGGCCCTGGTCAATAGTAATACACTATACAGGATACTACTAGAGGGCCCTGGTCAATAGTAATACACTATACAGGGTACTACCTAGAGGGCCCTGGTCAATAGTAATACAATATACAGGGTACTACCTAGAGGGCCCTGGTCAATATTAATACACTATACAGGGTACTACCTAGAGGGCCCTGGTCAATAGTAAAAAAACTATACAGGGTACTACCTAGATGGCCCTGGTCAATAGTAATACACTATACAGGCTACTACCTAGAGGGCCCTGGTCAATGGTAATACACTATAGAGGATACCATTAGAGGGCCCTGGTCAATAGTAATACACTATATAGGGTACTACCTAGAGGGCTCTGGTCAATAGTAATACACTATACAGGGTACTACCTAGAGGGCCCTGGTCAATAGTAATACACTATATAGAATACTAATAGAGGGCCCTGGTGAATGGTAATACACTATTCAGGATACTACTAGAGGGCCCTGGTCAATAGTAATACACTATACAGGATACTTCCTAAAGGGCCCTGGTCAATAGTAATACACTATATAGGATACTACTATAGGGCCCTGGTCAATAGTAATACACTATATAGAATACTACTAGAGGGCCCTGGTGAATAGTAATACACTATACAGGATACTACCTTGAGGGCCCTGGTCAATAGTAATACACTATACAGGATACTACCTAGAGGGCCCTGGTCAATAGTAATACACTATGCAGGATACTACTAGAGGGCCCTGGTCAATAGTAATACACTATACAGGATACTACTAGAGGGCCCTGGTCAATAGTAATACACTATACAGGATACTACCTAGAGGGCCCTGGTCAATAGTAATACACTATACAGGATACTACAAGAGGGCCCTGGTCAATAGTAATACACTATACAGGATACTACTAGAGGGCCCTGGTCAATAGTAATACACTATACAGGATACTACTAGAGGGCCCTGGTCAATAGTAATACACTATATAGAATACTACCTAGAGGGCCCTGGTCAATGGTAATACACTATATAGGATACTACCTAGAGGGCCATGGTCAATAATAACACACTATACAGGATACTACGAGAGGGCCCTGGTCAATAGTAATACACACTATGTAGGATACTACTAGGGGGCCCTGGTCAATAGTAATACTCTATATAGGATACTACTAGAGGGCCCTGGTCAATAGTAATACACTATACAGGATACTACTAGAGGGCCCTGGTCAATAGTAATACACTATACAGGATACTACTAGAGGGCCCTGGTCAATAGTAATACACTATACAGGATACTACCTAGAGGGCCCTGGTCAATAGTAATACACTATACAGGATACTACTAGAGGGCCCTGGTCAATAGTAATACACTATACAGGATACCACTAGAGGGCCCTGGTCAATAGTAATACACTATACAGGATACTACTAGAGGGCCCTGGTCAATAGTAATACACTATACAGGATACTACTAGAGGGCCCTGGTCAATAGTAATACACTATACAGGATACTACTAGAGGGCCCTGGTCAATAGTAATACACTATATAGAATACTACCTAGAGGGCCCTGGTCAATGGTAATACACTATACAGGATACTACCTAGAGGGCCATGGTCAATAATAACACACTATACAGGATACTACGAGAGGGCCCTGGTCAATAGTAATACACACTATGTAGGATACTACTAGGGGGCCCTGGTCAATAGTAATACTCTATATAGGATACTACTAGAGGGCCCTGGTCAATAGTAATACACTATACAGGATACTACTAGAGGGCCCTGGTCAATAGTAATACACTATACAGGATACTACTAGAGGGCCCTGGTCAATGGTAATACACTATACAGGATACTACTAGAGGGCCCTGGTCAATAGTAATACACTATACAGGATACTACCTAGAGGGCCCTGGTCAATAGTAATACACTATACAGGATACTAATAGAGGGCCCTGGTCAATAGTAATACACTATACAGGATACTACTAGAGGGCCCTGGTCAATGGTAATACACTATACAGGATACTACTAGAGGGCCCTGGTCAATGGTAATACACTATATAGGGTACTACCTAGAGGGCCCTGGTCAATAGTAATACTACCTAGAGGGCCCTGGTCAATGGTAATACACTATACAGGATACAACTAGAGGGCCCTGGTCAATAGTAATACACTATACAGGGTACTACCTAGAGGGCCCTGGTCAATAGTAATACACTATACAGGATACTACCTAAAGGGCCCTGGTCAATAGTAATACACTATATAGGATACTACTATAGGGCCCTGGTCAATAGTAATACACTATATAGAATACTACTAGAGGGCCCTGGTGAATAGTAATACACTATACAGGATACTACCTTGAGGGCCCTGGTCAATTGTAATACACTATACAGGATACTATTAGAGGGCCCTGGTCAATAGTAATACACTATACAGGATACTACTAGAGGGCCCTGGTCAATAGTAATACACTATACAGGATACTACCTAGAGGGCCCTGGTCAATAGTAATACACTATACAGGATACTACTAGAGGGCCCTGGTCAATAGTAATACACTATACAGGATACTACTAGAGGGCACTGGTCAATAGTAATACACTATACAGGATACTACTAGAGGGCCCTGGTCAATAGTAATACACTATACAGGATACTACTAGAGGGCCCTGGTCAATAGTAATACACTATATAGAATACTACCTAGAGGGCCATGGTCAATAATAACACACTATACAGGATACTACTAGAGGGCCCTGGTCAATAGTAATACACACTATGTAGGATACTACTAGGGGGCCCTGGTCAATAGTAATACACTATATAGGATACTACTAGAGGGCCCTGGTCAATGGTAATACACTATACAGGATACTACTAGAGGGCCCTGGTCAATAGTAATACACTATATAGGATACTACTAGAGGGCCCTGGTCAATAGTAATACACTATACAGGATACTACTAGAGGACCCTGGTCAATAGTAATACACTATACAGGATACTACTAGAGGGCCCTGGTCAATGGTAATACACTATACAGGATACTACTAGAGGGCCCTGGTCAATGGTAATACACTATATAGGGTACTACCTACAGGGCCCTGGTCAATAGTAATACTACCTAGAGGGCCCTGATCAATGGTAATACACTATACAGGATACAACTAGAGGGCCCTGGTCAATAGTAATACACTATACAGGATACTACTAGAGGGCCCTGGTCAATAGTAATACACTATACAGGATCCTACTAGAGGGCCCTGGTCAATAGTAATACACTATACAGGATACTACTAGAGGGCCCTGGTCAATAGTAATACACTATACAGGATACTACTAGAGGGCCCTGGTCAATAGTAATACACTATATAGAATACTACCTAGAGGGCCATGGTCAATAATAACACACTATACAGGATACTACTAGAGGGCCCTGGTCAATAGTAATACACTATACAGGATACTACTAGAGGGCCCTGGTCAATGGTAATACACTATACAGGATACTACTAGAGGGCCCTGGTCAATAGTAATACACTATACAGGATACTACCTAGAGGGCCCTGGTCAATAGTAATACACTATACAGGATACTAATAGAGGGCCCTGGTCAATAGTAATACACTATACAGGATACTACTAGAGGGCCCTGGTCAATGGTAATACACTATACAGGATACTACTAGAGGGCCCTGGTCAATGGTAATACACTATATAGGGTACTACCTAGAGGGCCCTGGTCAATAGTAATACTACCTAGAGGGCCCTGGTCAATGGTAATACACTATACAGGATACAACTAGAGGGCCCTGGTCAATAGTAATACACTATATAGGATACTACCTAGAGGGCCCTGGTGATTAGTAATACACTATACAGGATACTACTAGAGGGCCCTGGTCAATAGTAATACACTATACAGGGTACTACCTAGAGGGCCCTGGTCAATAGTAATACACTATACAGGATACTACCTAAAGGGCCCTGGTCAATAGTAATACACTATATAGGATACTACTATAGGGCCCTGGTCAATAGTAATACACTATATAGAATACTACTAGAGGGCACTGGTGAATAGTAATACACTATACAGGATACTACCTTGAGGGCCCTGGTCAATAGTAATACACTATACAGGATACTATTAGAGGGCCCTGGTCAATAGTAATACACTATACAGGATACTACTAGAGGGCCCTGGTCAATAGTAATACACTATACAGGATACTACCTAGAGGGCCCTGGTCAATAGTAATACACTATACAGGATACTACTAGAGGGCCCTGGTCAATAGTAATACACTATACAGGATACTACTAGAGGGCACTGGTCAATAGTAATACACTATACAGGATACTACTAGAGGGCCCTGGTCAATAGTAATACACTATACAGGATACTACTAGAGGGCCCTGGTCAATAGTAATACACTATATAGAATACTACCTAGAGGGCCATGGTCAATAATAACACACTATACAGGATACTACTAGAGGGCCCTGGTCAATAGTAATACACACTATGTAGGATACTACTAGGGGGCCCTGGTCAATAGTAATACACTATATAGGATACTACTAGAGGGCCCTGGTCAATGGTAATACACTATACAGGATACTACTAGAGGGCCCTGGTCAATAGTAATACACTATATAGGATACTACTAGAGGGCCCTGGTCAATAGTAATACACTATACAGGATACTACTAGAGGACCCTGGTCAATAGTAATACACTATACAGGATACTACTAGAGGGCCCTGGTCAATGGTAATACACTATACAGGATACTACTAGAGGGCCCTGGTCAATGGTAATACACTATATAGGGTACTACCTACAGGGCCCTGGTCAATAGTAATACTACCTAGAGGGCCCTGGTCAATGGTAATACACTATACAGGATACAACTAGAGGGCCCTGGTCAATAGTAATACACTATACAGGATACTACTAGAGGGCCCTGGTCAATAGTAATACACTATACAGGATCCTACTAGAGGGCCCTGGTCAATAGTAATACACTATACAGGATACTACTAGAGGGCCCTGGTCAATAGTAATACACTATACAGGATACTACTAGAGGGCCCTGGTCAATAGTAATACACTATATAGAATACTACCTAGAGGGCCATGGTCAATAATAACACACTATACAGGATACTACTAGAGGGCCCTGGTCAATAGTAATACACACTATGTAGGATACTACTAGGGGGCCCTGGTCAATAGTAATACACTATATAGGATACTACTAGAGGGCCCTGGTCAATGGTAATACACTATACAGGATACTACTAGAGGGCCCTGGTCAATAGTAATACACTATATAGGATACTACTAGAGGGCCCTGGTCAATAGTAATACACTATACAGGATACTACTAGAGGGCCCTGGTCAATAGTAATACACTATACAGGATACTACTAGAGGGCCCTGGTCAATGGTAATACACTATATAGGGTACTACCTACAGGGCCCTGGTCAATAGTAATACTACCTAGAGGGCCCTGGTCAATGGTAATACACTATACAGGATACAACTAGAGGGCCCTGGTCAATAGTAATACACTATGCAGGATACTACTAGAGGGCCCTGGTCAATAGTAATACACTATACAGGATACTACTAGAGGGCCCTGGTCAATAGTAATACACTATACAGGATACTACCTAGAGGGCCCTGGTCAATAGTAATACACTATACAGGATACTACTAGAGGGCCCTGGTCAATAGTAATACACTATACAGGATACTACTAGAGGGCCCTGATCAATAGTAATACACTATACAGGATACTGCTAGAGGGCCCTGGTCAATAGTAATACACTATACAGGATACTACTAGAGGGCCCTGGTCAATAGTAATACACTATATAGAATACTACCTAGAGGGCCCTGGTCAATGGTAATACACTATATAGGATACTACCTAGAGGGCCATGGTCAATAATAACACACTATACAGGATACTACGAGAGGGCCCTGGTCAATAGTAATACACACTATGTAGGATACTACTAGGGGGCCCTGGTCAATAGTAATACTCTATATAGGATACTACTAGAGGGCCCTGGTCAATAGTAATACACTATACAGGATACTACTAGAGGGCCCTGGTCAATAGTAATACACTATATAGGGTACTACCTAGAGGGCCCTGGTCAATAGTAATACACTATACAGGGTACTACCTAGAGGGCCCTGGTCAATGGTAATACACTATTCAGGATACTACTAGAGGGCCCTGGTCAATGGTAATACACTATACAGGATACTACTAGAGGGCCCTGGTCAATGGTAATACACTATATAGGGTACTACCTAGAGGGCCCTGGTCAATAGTAATACTACCTAGAGGGCCCTGGTCAATGGTAATACACTATATAGGATACTACCTAGAGGGCCCTGGTCAATAGTAATACACTATATAGGATACTACCTAGAGGGCCCTGGTCAATAGTAATACACTATACAGGGTACTACCTAGAGGGCCCTGGTCAATAGTAATACACTATACAGGGTACTACCTAGAGGGCCCTGGTCAATAGTAATACACTATACAAGGTACTACCTAGAGGGCCCTGGTCAATAGTAATACACTATGCAGGATACTACTAGAGGGCCCTGGTCAATAGTAATACACTATACAGGATACTACTAGAGGGCCCTGGTCAATAGTAATACACTATACAGGATACTACCTAGAGGGCCCTGGTCAATAGTAATACACTATACAGGATACTACTAGAGGGCCCTGGTCAATAGTAATACACTATACAGGATACTACTAGAGGGCCCTGATCAATAGTAATACACTATACAGGATACTGCTAGAGGGCCCTGGTCAATAGTAATACACTATACAGGATACTACTAGAGGGCCCTGGTCAATAGTAATACACTATATAGAATACTACCTAGAGGGCCCTGGTCAATGGTAATACACTATATAGGATACTACCTAGAGGGCCATGGTCAATAATAACACACTATACAGGATACTACGAGAGGGCCCTGGTCAATAGTAATACACACTATGTAGGATACTACTAGGGGGCCCTGGTCAATAGTAATACTCTATATAGGATACTACTAGAGGGCCCTGGTCAATAGTAATACACTATACAGGATACTACTAGAGGGCCCTGGTCAATAGTAATACACTATATAGGGTACTACCTTGAGGGCCCTGGTCAATAGTAATACACTATACAGGGTACTACCTAGAGGGCCCTGGTCAATGGTAATACACTATTCAGGATACTACTAGAGGGCCCTGGTCAATGGTAATACACTATACAGGATACTACTAGAGGGCCCTGGTCAATGGTAATACACTATATAGGGTACTACCTAGAGGGCCCTGGTCAATAGTAATACTACCTAGAGGGCCCTGGTCAATGGTAATACACTATATAGGATACTACCTAGAGGGCCCTGGTCAATAGTAATACACTATATAGGATACTACCTAGAGGGCCCTGGTCAATAGTAATACACTATACAGGGTACTACCTAGAGGGCCCTGGTCAATAGTAATACACTATACAGGGTACTACCTAGAGGGCCCTGGTCAATAGTAATACACTATACAAGATACTACCTAGAGGGCCCTGGTCAATATTAATACACTATACAGGGTACTACCTAGAGGGCCCTGGTCAATAGTAATACAGTATATAGTGTACTACCTAGAGGGCCCTTGTCAATAGTAATACACTATACAGGATACTACTAGAGGGCCCTGGTTTATAGTAAAACACTATACAGAATACTACTAGAGGGCCCTGGTCAATAGTAATACACTATACAAGATACTACCTAGAGGGCCCTGGTCAATATTAATACACTATACAGGGTACTACCTAGAGGGCCCTGGTCAATAGTAATACAGTATATAGTGTACTACCTAGAGGGCCCTGGTCAATAGTAATACACTATACAGGATACTACTAGAGGGCCCTGGTCAATGGTAATACACTCTATAGGGTACTACCTAGAGGGCCCTGGTCAATAGTAATACACTATATAGGATACTACCTAGAGGGCCCTGGTCAATAGTAATACACTATACAGGATACTACCTAGAGGGCCCTGGTCAATAGTAATACACTAAATAGGTTACTACTAGAGGGCCCTGGTCAATAGTAATACACTATGTAGGATACTACCTAGAGGGCCCTGGTCAATAGTAATACACTATATAGGATAATACTAGAGGGCCCTGTTCAATATTAATACACTAAACAGGATACTATGAGAGGGCTCTGGTCAATAGTAATACACTATACAGTTTACTACTAGAGGGCCCTGGTCAATAGTAATACACTATATAGGGTACTACTAGAGGGCCCTGGTCAATAGTAATACACTTTATAGGATACTACTAGAGGGCCCTGATCAATAGTGATACACTATACAGGATACTACTAGAGGGCCCTGGTCAATAGTAATACACTATACAGGATACTACTAGAGGGCCCTGGTCAATGGTAATACACTATATAGGGTACTACCTAGAGGGCCCTGGTCAATAGTAATACTACCTAGAGGGCCCTGGTCAATGGTAATACACTATACTGGATACAACTAGAGGGCCCTGGTCAATAGTAATACACTATATAGGATACTACCTAGAGGGCCCTGGTCAATAGTAATACACTATATAGGATAATACTAGAGGGCCCTGTTCAATATTAATACACTAAACAGGATACTATGAGAGGGCCCTGGTCAATAGTAATACACTATACAGTATACTACTAGAGGGCCCTGGTCAATAGTAATACACTATATAGGGTACTACTAGAGGGCCCTGGTCAATAGTAATACACTATACAGGGTACTACCTAGAGGGCCCTGGTCAATAGTAATACACTATACAGGGTACTACCTAGAGGGCCCTGGTCAATAGTAATACACTATACAAGGTACTACCTAGAGGGCCCTGGTCAATATTAATACACTATACTGGGTACTACCTAGAGGGCCCTGGTCAATAGTAATACAGTATATAGTGTACTACCTAGAGGGCCCTTGTCAATAGTAATACACTATACAGGATACTACTAGAGGGCCCTGGTTTATAGTAAAACACTATACAGAATACTACTAGAGGGCCCTGGTCAATGGTAATACACTACATAGGATACTACTAGAGGGCCCTTGTGAATAATATTACACTATACAGGATACTACTAGAGGGCCCTGGTCAATAGTAATACACTATACAGGATACTACTAGAGGGCCCTGGTCAATGATAATACACTCTATAGGGTACTACCTAGAGGGCCCTGGTCAATTGTAATACACTATATAGGCTACTACCTAGAGGGCCCTGGTCAATGGTAATACACTATAGATGATACCACTAGAGGGCCCTGGTCAATAGTAATACACTATATAGAATACTACTAGAGGGCCCTGGTGAATAGTAAAACACTATACAGGATACTACCTTGAGGGTCCTGGTCAATAGTAATACACTATACAGGATACTACCTAGAGGGCCCTGGTCAATAGTAATACACTATACAGGATACTACTAGAGGGCCCTGGTCAATAGTAATACACTATACAGGATACTACTAGAGGGCCCTGGTCAATAGTAATACACTATATAGGCTACTACTAGAGGGCCCTGGTCAATAGTAATACACTATACAGAATACTACTAGAGGGCCCTGGTCAATAGTAATACACTATATAGGGTAATACCTAGAGGGCCCTGGTCAATAGTAATACACTATATAGGGTAATACCTAGAGGGCCCTGGTCAATAGTAATACACTATACTGGATACTACTAGAGGGCCCTGGTCAATAGTAATACACTATACAGGATACTACTAGAGGGCCCTGGTCAATAGTAATACACTATATAGAATACTACCTAGAGGGCCCTGGTCAATGGTAATACACTATATAGGGTACTACCTAGAGGGCCATGGTCAATAATAACACACTATACAGGATACTACTGGAGGGCCCTGGTCAATAGTAATACACACTATGTAGGATACTACTAGGGGGCCCTGGTCAATAGTAAAACTCTATATAGGATACTACTAGAGGGCCCTGGTCAATAGTAATACACTATACAGGATACTACTAGAGGGCCCTGGTCTATAGTAATACACTATACAGGATACTACTAGAGGGCCCTGGTCTATAGTAATACACTATACAGGATACTACTAGAGGGCCCTGGTCAATGGTAATACACTATACAGGATACTACTAGAGGGCCCTGGTCAATAGTAATACACTATATAGGCTACTACTAGAGGGCCCTGGTCAATAGTAATACACTATGAAGGATACTACCTAGAGGGCCCTGGTCAATAGTAATACACTATATAGGATAAAATTAGAGGGCCCTGGTCAATATTAATACGCTATACAGTATACTACTAGAGGGCCCTAGTCAATAGTAATACACTATATAGGGTACTACTAGAGGGCCCTGGTTTATAGTAAAACACTATACAGAATACTACTAGAGGGCCCTGGTCAATGGTAATACACTACATAGGATACTACTAGAGGGCCCTGGTCAATAATAATACACTATACAGGATACTACTAGAGGGCCCTGGTCAATAGTAATACACTATACAGAATACTACTAGAGGGCCCTGGTCAATGGTAATACACTCTATAGGGTACTACCTAGAGGGCCCTGGTCAATAGTAATACACTATATAGGATACTACCTAGAGGGCCCTGGTCAATAGTAATACACTATACAGGATACTACCTAGAGGGCCCTGGTCAATAGTAATACACTAAATAGGTTACTACTAGAGGGCCCTGGTCAATAGTAATACACTATGTAGGATACTACCTAGAGGGCCCTGGTCAATAGTAATACACTATATAGGATAATACTAGAGGGCCCTGTTCAATAGTAATACACTAAACAGGATACTATGAGAGGGCCCTGGTCAATAGTAATACACTATACAGTATACTACTAGAGGGCCCTGGTCAATAGTAATACACTATATAGGGTACTACTAGAGGGCCCTGGTCAATAGTAATACACTTTATAGGATACTACTAGAGGGCCCTGATCAATAGTGATACACTATACAGGATACTACTAGAGGGCCCTGGTCAATAGTAATACACTATACAGGATACTACTAGAGGGCCCTGCTCAATGGTAATACACTATATAGGGTACTACCTAGAGGGCCCTGGTCAATAGTAATACTACCTAGAGGGCCCTGGTCAATGGTAATACACTATACTGGATACAACTAGAGGGCCCTGGTCAATAGTAATACACTATATAGGATACTACCTAGAGGGCCCTGGTCAATAGTAATACACTATACAGGGTACTACTAGAGGGCCCTGGTCAATAGTAATACACAATACAGGATACTAAAAGAGGGCCCTGGTCTATAGTAATACACTATACAGGGTACTACCTAGAAGGCCCTGGTCAATAGTAATACACTATACAAGGTACTATCTAGAGGGCCCTGGTCAATATTAATACACTATACAGGGTACTACCTAGAGGGCCCTTGTCAATAGTAATACAGTATATAGTGTACTACCTAGAGGGCCCTTGTCAATAGTAATACACTATACAGGATACTACTAGAGGGCCCTGGTTTATAGTAATACACTATACAGGGTACTACCTAGAGGGCCCTGGTCAATAGTAATACACTATACAGGGTACTACCTAGAGGGCCCTGGTCAATAGTAATACACTATACAAGGTACTACCTAGAGGGCCCTGGTCAATATTAATACACTATACAGGGTACTACCTAGAGGGCCCTGGTCAATAGTAATACAGTATATAGTGTACTACCTAGAGGGCCCTTGTCAATAGTAATACACTATACAGGATACTACTAGAGGGCCCGGGTTTATAGTAAAACACTATACAGAATACTACTAGAGGGCCCTGGTCAATGGTAATACACTACTTAGGATACTACTAGAGGACCCTGGTCAATAATAATACACTATACAGGATACTACTAGAGGGCCCTGGTCAATGGTAATACACTCTATAGGGTACTACCTAGAGGGCCCTGGTCAATAGTAATACACTATATAGGATACTACCTAGAGGGCCCTGGTCAATAGTAATACACTATACAGGATACTACCTAGAGGGCCCTGGTCAATAGTAATACACTAAATAGGTTACTACTAGAGGGCCCTGGTCAATAGTAATACACTATGTAGGATACTACCTAGAGGGCCCTGGTCAATAGTAATACACTATACAGTATACTACTAGAGGGCCCTGGTCAAAAGTAATACACTATATAGGGTACTACTAGAGGGCCCTGATCAATAGTGATACACTATACAGGATACTACTAGAGGGCCCTGGTCAATAGTAATACACTATACAGGATACTAATAGAGGGCCCTGGTCAATGGTAATACACTATATAGGGTACTACCTAGAGGGCCCTGGTCAATAGTAATACTACCTAGAGGGCCCTGGTCAATGGTAATACACTATACTGGATACAACTAGAGGGCCCTGGTCAATAGTAATACACTATATAGGATACTACCTAGAGGGCCCTGGTCAATAGTAATACACTATACAGGGTACTACTAGAGGGCCCTGGTCAATAGTAATACACTATACAGGATACTAAAAGAGGGCCCTGGTCAATAGTAATACACTATACAGGGTACTACCTAGAGGGCCCTGGTCAATAGTAATACACTATACAAGGTACTACCTAGAGGGCCCTGGTCAATATTAATACACTACACAGGGTACTACCTAGAGGGCCCTTGTCAATAGTAATACAGTATATAGTGTACTACCTAGAGGGCCCTTGTCAATAGTAATACACTATACAGGATACTACTAGAGGGCCCTGGTTTATAGTAATACACTATACAGGGTACTACCTAGAGGGCCCTGGTCAATAGTAATACACTATACAGGATACTACTAGAGGGCCCTGGTCAATAGTAATACACTATACAGGATACTACCTAGAGGGCCCTGGTCAATAGTAATACACTATACAAGGTACTACCTAGAGGGCCCTGGTCAATATTAATACACTATACAGGGTACTACCTAGAGGGCCCTGGTCAATAGTAATACAGTATATAGTGTACTACCTAGAGGGCCCTTGTCAATAGTAATACACTATACAGGATACTACTAGAGGGCCCTGGTTTATAGTAAAACACTATACAGAATACTACTAGAGGGCCCTGGTCAATGGTAATACACTACATAGGATACTACTAGAGGGCCCTGGTCAATAATAATACACTATACAGGATACTACTAGAGGGCCCTGGTCAATAGTAATACACTATACAGGATACTACTAGAGGGCCCTGGTCAATAGTAATACACTAAATAGGCTACTACTAGAGGGCCCTGGTCAATAGTAATACACTATACAGAATACTACTAGAGGGCCCTGGTCAATAGTAATACACTATATAGGGTAATACCTAGAGGGCCCTGGTCAATAGTAATACACTATATAGGGTAAAACCTAGAGGGCCCTGGTCAATAGTAATACACTATACTGGATACTACTAGAGGGCCCTGGTCAATAGTAATACACTATACAGGATACTACTAGAGGGCCCTGGTCAATAGTAATACACTATATAGAATACTACCTAGAGGGCCCTGGTCAATGGTAATACACTATATAGGGTACTACCTAGAGGGCCATGGTCAATAATAACACACTATACAGGATACTACTGGAGGGCCCTGGTCAATAGTAATACACACTATGTAGGATACTACTAGAGGGCCCTGGTCAATAGTAATACACTATACAGGATACTACTAGAGGGCCCTGGTCAATAGTAATACACTATACAGGATACTACAAGAGGGCCTTGGTCAATGGTAATACACTATACAGGATACTACTAGAGGGCCCTGGTCAATAGTAATACACTATATAGGCTACTACTAGAGGGCCCTGGTCAATAGTAATACACTATACAGGACACTACTAGAGGGCCCTGGTCAATAGTAATACACTATACAGAATACTACTAGAGGGCCCTGGTCAATAGTAATACACTATATAGGGTAATACCTAGAGGGCCCTGGTCAATAGTAATACACTATATAGGATAATACCTAGAGGGCCCTGGTCAATAGTAATACACTATACTGGATACTACTAGAGGGCCCTGGTCAATAGTAATACACTATACAGGATACTACTAGAGGGCCCTGGTCAATGGTAATACACTATACAGTATACTACTAGAGGGCCCTGGTCAATAGTAATACACTATATAGGGTACTACTAGAGGGCCCTGGTCAATGGTAATACACTACATAGGATACTACTAGAGGGCCCTGGTCAATAATAATACACTATACAGGATACTACTAGAGGGCCCTGGTCAATAGTAATACACTATACAGGATACTACTAGAGGGCCCTGGTCAATAGTAATACACTATATAGGCTACTACTAGAGGGCCCTGGTCAATAGTAATACACTATACAGAATACTACTAGAGGGCCCTGGTCAATAGTAATACAATATATAGGGTAATACCTAGAGGGCCCTGGTCAATAGTAATACACTATACTGGATACTACTAGAGGGCCCTGGTCAATAGTAATACACTATGCAGGATACTACTAGAGGGCCCTAGTCAATAGTAATACACTATATAGAATACTACCTAGAGTGCCCTGGTAAATGGTAATACACTATATAGAATACTACTAGAGGGCCCTGGTAAATGGTAATACACTATATA
This sequence comes from Salmo salar, assembly GCF_965601325.2. Taxonomy (NCBI): domain Eukaryota; kingdom Metazoa; phylum Chordata; class Actinopteri; order Salmoniformes; family Salmonidae; genus Salmo; species Salmo salar. The sequence continues at coordinate 57,640,268 of NC_138304.1, read as the reverse complement.
GGGTACTACCTAGAGGGCCATGGTCAATAATAACACACTATACAGGATACTACTGGAGGGCCCTGGTCAATAGTAATACACACTATGTAGGATACTACTAGGGGGCCCTGGTCAATAGTAAAACTCTATATAGGATACTACTAGAGGGCCCTGGTCAATAGTAATACACTATACAGGATACTACTAGAGGGTTCTGGTCAATAGTAATACACTATACAGGATACTACTAGAGGGCCCTGGTCAATGGTAATACACTATACAGGATACTACTAGAGGGCCCTGGTCAATAGTAATACACTATATAGGCTACTACTAGAGGGCCCTGGTCAATAGTAATACACTATACAGGATACTACTAGAGGGCCCTGGTCAATAGTAATACACTATACAGAATACTACTAGAGGGCCCTGGTCAATAGTAATACACTATATAGGGTAATACCTAGAGGGCCCTGGTCAATAGTAATACACTATATAGGGTAATACCTAGAGGGCCCTGGTCAATAGTAATACACTATACTGGATACTACTAGAGGGCCCTGGTCAATAGTAATACACTATACAGGATACTACTAGAGGGCCCTGGTCAATGGTAATACACTATACAGTATACTACTAGAGGGCCCTGGTCAATAGTAATACACTATATAGGGTACTACTAGAGGGCCCTGGTCAATAGTAATACACTATACAGGATACTACTAGAGGGCCCTGGTCAATAGTAATACACTATACAGGATACTACTAGAGGGCCCCGGTCAAAAGTAATACACTATACAGAATACTACTTGAAGGCCCTGGTCAATAGTAATACACTATATAGGATACTACCTAGAGGGCCCTGGTCAATAGTAATACACTATATAGGTTACTACTAGAGGGCCCTGGTCAATAGTAATACACTATACAGGATACTACTAGAGGGCCCCGGTCAAAAGTAATACACTATACAGAATACTACTAGAAGGCCCTGGTCAATAGTAATACACTATATAGGATACTACCTAGAGGGCCCTGGTCAATAGTAATACACTATATAGGTTACTACTAGAGGGCCCTGGTCAATAGTAATACACTATATAGGGTACTACTAGAGGGCCCTGGTCAATAGTAATACACTATATAGGATACTACTAGAGGGCCCTGGTCAATAGTAATACACTATACAGGATACTACTAGAGGGCCCTGGTCAATAGTAATACACTATACAGAATACTACTAGAAGGCCCTGGTCAATAGTAATACACTATACAAGGTACTACCTAGAGGGCCCTGGTCAATATTAATACACTATACAGGGTACTACCTAGAGGGCCCTGGTCAATAGTAATACACTATACAGGATACTACTATAGGGCCCTGGTCAATAGTAATACACTGTATAGAATACTACTAGAGGGCCCTGGTGAATAGTAATACACTATACAGGATACTACCTTGAGGGCCCTGGTCAATAGTAATACACTATAGAGGATACTACCTAGAGGGCCCTGGTCAATAGTAATACACTATACAGGATACTACTAGAGGGCCCTGGTCAATAGTAATACACTATACAGGATACTACCTTGAGGGCCCTGGTCAATAGTAATACACTATACAGGATACTACTAGAGGGCCCTGGTCAATAGTAATACACTATACAGGATACTACTAGAGGGCCCTGGTCAGTAGTAATACACTATACAGGATACTACTAGAGGCCCTGGTCAATAGTAATACACTATACAGGATACTACTAGAGGGCCCTGGTCAATAGTAATACTCTATATAGAATACTACCTAGAGGGCCATGGTCAATAATAACACACTATACAGGATACTACTAGAAGGCCCTGGTCAGTAGTAATACACACTATGTAGGATACTACTAGGGGGCCCTGGTCAATAGTAATACACTATACAGGACACTACTAGAGGGCCCTGGTCAATGGTAATACACTATACAGGATACTACTAGAGGGCCCTGGTCAATAGTAATACACTATATAGGATACTACTAGAGGGCCCTGGTCAATAGTAATACACTATACAGGATACTACTCGAGGGCCCTGGTCAATAGTAATACACTATACAGGATACTACTAGAGGGCCCTGGTCAATGGTAATACACTATATAGGGTACCACCTAGAGGGCCCTGGTCAATAGTAATACTACCTAGAGGGCCCTGGTCAATGGTAATACACTATACAGGGTACTACCAAGAGGGCCCTGGTGAATAGTAATACACTATACCGGATACTACTAGAGTGCCCTGGTCAATAGTAATACACTATACAGGGTACTACCTAGAGGGCCCTGGTGAATAGTAATACACTATACCGGATACTACTAGAGGGCCCTGGTCAATAGTAATTCACTATACAGGGTACTACCTAGAGGGCCCTGGTCAATAGTAACACACTATACAGTATACTACTAGAGGGCCCTGGTCAATAGTAATACACTATACAGGATATTACCTAGAGGGCCCTGGTCAATAGTAATACACTATATAGGATACTACCTAGAGGGCCCTGGTCAATAGTAATACACTATACAGGATACTACTAGAGGGCCCTGGTCAATAGTAATACACTATACAGGATGCTACTAGAGGGCCCTGGTCAATAGTAATACACTATACAGGATACTACCTAGAGGGCCCTGGTCAATAGTAATACACTATACAGGATACTACTAGAGGGCCCTGGTCAATAGTAATACACTATATTAGGATACTACCTAGAGGGCCCTGGTCAATAGTAATACACTCTATAGGATACTATTAGAGGGCCCTGGTCAATAGTAATACACTATACAGGATACTACTAAAGGGCCCTGGTCAATAGTAATACACTATGTAGGATACTACCTACAGGGCCCTGGTCAATGGTAATACACTATATAGGGTACTACCTAGAGGGCCCTGGTCAATAGTAATACACTATACAGGATCCTACCTAGAGGGCCCTGGTCAATAGTAATACACTATACAGGATACTACTAGAGGGCCCTGGTCAATAGTAATACACTATAAAGGATACTACTAGAGGGCCCTGGTCAATAGTAATACACTATACAGGATGCTACTTGAGGGCCCTGGTCAATAATAATACACTAAACAAGATACTACCTAGAGGGCCCTTGTCAATAATAATACACTATACAGGCTACTACTAGAGGGCCCTGGTCAATATTAATACACTATACAGGATACTACCTAGATGGCCCTGGTCAATAGTAATACACCATACAGGATACTACTAGAGGGCCCTGGTCAATAGTAATACACTATATAAGGATACTACCTAGATGGCCCTGGTCAATAGTAATACACTCTATAGGATACTTTTAGAGGGCCCTGGTCAATAGTAATACACTATATAGGATACTACCTAGAGGGCCCTGTTCAATAGTAATACACTATTCAGGATACTACCTAGAGGGCCCTGGTCAATAGTAATACACTATATAGGATACTATCTAGAGGGCCCTGGTCAATAGTAATACACTATATAGGTTACTACTAGAGGGCACTTGTCAATAGTAATACACTATGTAGGATACTACCTAGAGGGCCCTGGTCAATAGTAATACACTATACAGTATACTACTAGAGGGCCTTAGTCAATAGTAATACACTATATAGGGTACTACTAGAGGGCCCTGGTCAATAGTAATACACTATATAGGCTACTACTAGAGGGCCCTGGTCAATAGTAATACACTATACAGAATACTACTAGAGGGCCCTGGTCAATAGTAATACACTATATAGGGTAATACCTAGAGGGCCCTGGTCAATAGTAATACACTATATAGGGTAATACCTAGAGGGCCCTGGTCAATAGTAATACACTATACTGGATACTACTAGAGGGCCCTGGTCAATAGTAATACACTATACAGGATACTACTAGAGGGCCCTGGTCAATAGTAATACACTATATAGTATACTACCTAGAGGGCCCTGGTCAATGGTAATACACTATATAGGGAACTACCTAGAGGGCCATGGTCAATAATAACACACTATACAGGATACTACTGGAGGGCCCTGGTCAATAGTAATACACACTATGTAGGATACTACTAGGGGGCCCTGGTCAATAGTAAAACTCTATATAGGATACTACTAGAGGGCCCTGGTCAATAGTAATACACTATACAGGATACTACTAGAGGGCCCTGGTCAATAGTAATACACTATACAGGATACTACTAGAGGGCCCTGGTCAATGGTAATACACTATACAGGATACTACTAGAGGGCCCTGGTCAATAGTAATACACTATATAGGCTACTACCAGAGGGCCCTGGTCAATAGTAATACACTATACAGGATACTACTAGAGGGCCCTGGTCAATAGTAATACACTATACAGAATACTACTAGAGGGCCCTGGTCAATAGTAATACACTATATAGGGTAATACCTAGAGGGCCCTGGTCAATAGTAATACACTATATAGGGTAATACCTAGAGGGCCCTGGTCAATAGTAATACACTATACTGGATACTACTAGAGGGCCCTGGTCAATAGTAATACACTATACAGGATACTACTAGAGGGCCCTGGTCAATGGTAATACACTATACAGTATACTACTAGAGGGCCCTGGTCAATAGTAATACACTATATAGGGTACTACTAGAGGGCCCTGGTCAATAGTAATACACTATACAGGATACTACTAGAGGGCCCTGGTCAATAGTAATACACTATACAGGATACTACTAGAGGGCCCCGGTCAAAAGTAATACACTATACAGAATACTACTTGAAGGCCCTGGTCAATAGTAATACACTATATAGGATACTACCTAGAGGGCCCTGGTCAATAGTAATACACTATATAGGTTACTACTAGAGGGCCCTGGTCAATAGTAATACACTATACAGGATACTACTAGAGGGCCCCGGTCAAAAGTAATACACTATACAGAATACTACTAGAAGGCCCTGGTCAATAGTAATACACTATATAGGATACTACCTAGAGGGCCCTGGTCAATAGTAATACACTATATAGGTTACTACTAGAGGGCCCTGGTCAATAGTAATACACTATACAGGATACTACTAGAGGGCCCTGGTCAATAGTAATACACTATACAGAATACTACTAGAAGGCCCTGGTCAATAGTAATACACTATATAGGGTACTACTAGAGGGCCCTGGTCAATAGTAATACACTATATAGGATACTACTAGAGGGCCCTGGTCAATAGTAATACACTATACAGGATACTACTAGAGGGCCCTGGTCAATAGTAATACACTATACAGAATACTACTAGAAGGCCCTGGTCAATAGTAATACACTATACAGGATACTACTAGAGGGCCCTGGTCAATAGTAATACACTATATAGGATACTACTAGAGGGCCCTGGTCAATAGTGATACACTATACAGGATACTACTAGAGGGCCCTGGTCAATAGTAATACACTATACAGAATACTACTAGAGGGCCCTGGTCAATGGTAATACACTATAAAGGATACTACTAGAGGGCCCTGGTCAATAATAATACACTATACAGGATACTACTAGAGGGCCCTGGTCAATGGTAATACACTATACAGGGTACTACCTAGAGGGCCCTGGTCAATAGTAATACACTATATAGGATACTACCTAGAGGGCCCTGGTCAATGGTAATACACTATATAGGATACTACCTAGAGGGCCCTGGTCAAAAGTAATACACTATAAAGGATACTACTAGAGGGCGCTGGTCAATAGTAATACACTATACAGAATACTACTAGAGGGCACTGGTCAATAGCATTACACTATACAGGATACTACTAGTGGGCCCTGGTCAATAGTAATTCACTATACAGGATACTCCCTAGAGGGCCCTGGTCAATAGTAATACACTATACAGAATACTACTAGAGGGCGCTGGTCAATAGTAATACACTATACAGGATACTACTAGAGGGCCCTGGTCAATAGTAATTCACTATATAGGGTACAACCTAGAGGGCCCTGGTCAATAGTAATACTACCTAGAGTGCCCTGGTCAATAGTAATACACTATATAGGATACTACTAGAGGGCCCTGGTCAATAATAATACACTATACAGGGTACTACCTAGAGGGCCCTGGCCAATAGTAATACACTATACAGGGTACTACCTAGAGGGCCCTGGTCAATGGTAATACACTATTCAGGATACTACTAGAGGGCCCTGGTCAATGGTAATACACTATACAGGATACTACCTAGAGGGCCCTGGTCAATGGTAATACACTATACAGGATACTACTAGAGGGCCCTGGTCAATATTAATACACTATACACGATACTACCTAGAGGGCCCTGGTCAATAGTAATACACTATATAGGATACTACCTAGAGGGCCCTGGTCAATAGTAATACACTATACAGGATACTACTAGAGGGCCCTGGTCAATAGTAATACACTATACAGGATACTACTAGAGGGCCCTGGTCAATAGTAATACACTATACAGGATACTACTAGAGGGCCCTGGTCAATAGTAATTCACTAAATAGGGTACAACCTAGAGGGCCCTGGTCAATAGTAAAACTACCTAGAGGGCCCTGGTCAATGGTAATACACTATAGAGGATACTACTAGAGGGCCCTGGTCAATAGTAATACACTATATAGGATACTACCAGAGGGCCCTGGTCAATAGTAATACACTATACAGGGTACTACCTAGAGGGCCCTGGTCAATAGTAATTCACTATACAGGATACTACCTAGAGGGCCCTGGTCAATAGTTATACACTATACAGGATACTACTAGAGGGCGCTGGTCAATAGTAATACACTATACAGGTACTACTAGAGGGAACTGGTCAATAGTAATACACTATATAGGATACTACCTAGAGGGCCCTGGTCAATTGTAATACACTATACAGGATACTACTAGAGGGCCCAGGTCAATAGTAATACACTATACAGAATACTACTAGAGGGCCCTGGTCAATAGTAATACACTATACAGGACACTACTAGAGGGCCCTGGTCAATAGTAATACACTATATAGCATACTACTAGAGGGCCCTGGTCAATAGTGATACACTATACAGGATACTACTAGAGGGCCCTGGTCAATAGTAATACACTATACAGAATACTACTAGAGGGCCCTGGTCAATGGTAATACACTATATAGGGTACTACCTAGAGGGCCCTGGTCAATAGTAATACTACCTAGAGGGCCCTGGTCAATGGTAATACACTATACAGGATACAACTAGAGGGCCCTGGTCAATAGTAATACACTATATAGGATACTACCTAGAGGGCCCTGGTCAATAGTAATACACTATACAGGATACTACTAGAGGGCCCTTGTCAATAGTAATACACTATACAGGGTACTACCTAGAGGGCCCTGGTCAATAGTAATACACTATACAAGGTACTACCTAGAGGGCCCTGGTCAATATTAATACGCTATACAGGGTATTACCTAGAGGGCCCTGGTCAATAGTAATACAGTATATAGGGTACTACCTAGAGGGCCCTGGTCAATAGTAATACACTATACAGGATACTACTAGAGGGCCCTGGTCAATGGTAATACACTATACAGGATACAACTAGAGGGCCCTGGTCAATAGTAATACACTATGTAGGATACTACCTAGAGGGCCCTGGTCAATAGTAATACACTATACAGGATACTACTAGAGGGCCCTTGTCAATAGTAATACACTATACAGGGTACTACCTAGAGGGCCCTGGTCAATAGTAATACACTATACAAGGTACTACCTAGAGGGCCCTGGTCAATATTAATACGCTATACAGGGTATTACCTAGAGGGCCCTGGTCAATAGTAATACAGTATATAGGGTACTACCTAGAGGGCCCTGGTCAATAGTAATACACTATACAGGATACTACTAGAGGGCCCTGGTTTATAGTAATACACTATACAGGATACTACTAGAGGGCCCTGGTCAATGGTAATACACTACATAGGATACTAATAGAGGGCCCTGGTCAATAGTAATACACTATATAGGATACTACCTAGAGGGCCCTGGTCAATTGTAATACACTATACAGGATACTACTAGAGGGCCCTGGTCAATAGTAATACACTATACAGGATACTACTAGAGTGCCCTGGTCAATAGTAATACACTATATAGAATACTACCTAGAGGGCCCTGGTCAATGGTAATACACTATATAGGATACTACCTAGAGGGCCCTGGTCAATAATAACACACTATACAGGATACTATTAGAGGGCCCTGGTCAATAGTAATACACACTATGTAGGATACTACTAGGTGGCCCTGGTCAATAGTAATACTCTATATAGGATACTACTAGAGGGCCCTGGTCAATAGTAATACACTATACAGGATACTACTAGAGGGCCCTGGTCAATAGTAATACACTATATAGGATAATAATAGAGGGCCCTTGGTCAATAGTAATACACTATACAGGATACTACTCGAGGGCCCTGGTCAATAGTAATACACTTTACAGGATACTACTAGAGGTCCCTGGTCAATGGTAATACACTATGTAGGGTACTACCTAGAGGGCCCTGGTCAATAGTAATACTACCTAGAGGGCCCTGGTCAATGGTAATACACTATACAGGGTACTACCCAGAGGGCCCTGGTGAATACTAATACACTATACCGGATATTACTAGAGGGCCCTGGTCAATAGTAATTCACTATATAAGGATACTACCTAGAGGGCCCTGGTCAGTAGTAATACACTAAAAGGATACTATTAGAGGGCCCTGGTAAATAGTAAGACACTATATAGGGTACTACTAGAGGGCCCTTGGCAATAGTAATACACTATACAGAATACTACTAGAGGGCCCTGGTCAATGGTAATACACTATACAGGATACTACTAGAGGGCCCTGGTCAATAATAATACACCATACAGGATACTACTAGAGGGCCCTGGTCAATGGTAATACACTATATAGGGTACTACCTAGAGGGCCCTGGTCAATAGTAATACTATCTAAAGGGCCCTGGTCAATGGTAATACACTATACAGGATACAACTAGAGGGCCCTGGTCAATAGTAATACACTCTATAGGATACTACCTAGAGGGCCCTGGTCAATAGTAATACACTATACAGAATACTACTACAGGGCCCTGGTCAATAGTAATACACTATACAGGGTACTACCTAGAGGGCCCTGGTCAATAGTAATACACTATACAAGGTACTACCTAGAGGGCCCTGGTCAATATTAATACACTATACAGGGTATTACCTAGAGGGCCCTGGTCAATAGTAATACAGTATATAGGGTACTACTTAGAGGGCCCTGGTCAATAGTAATACACTATACAGGATACTACTAGAGGGCCCTGGTTTATAGTAATACACTATACAGGATACTACTAGAGGGCACTGGTCAATGGTAATACACTATATAGGGTACTACCTAGAGGGCCCTGGTAAATAATAACACACTATACAGGATACTACTAGAGGGCCCTGGTCAATAGTAATACACACTATGTAGGATACTACTAGGTGGCCCTGGTCAATAGTAATACTCTATATAGGATACTACTAGAGGGCCCTGGTCAATAGTAATAATCTATACAGGATACTACTAGAGGGCCCTGGTCAATGGTAATACACTATATAGGGTACTACCTAGAGGGCCCTGGTCAATAATAACACACTATACAGGATACTACTAGAGGGCCCTGGTCAATAGTAATACACACTATGTAGGATACTACTAGGTGGCCCTGGTCAATAGTAATACTCTATATAGGATACTACTAGAGGGCCCTGGTCAATAGTAATACACTATACAGGATACTACTAGAGGGCCCTGGTCAATGGTAATACACTATACAGGATACTACTAGAGGACCCTGGTCAATAGTAATACACTATATAGGATACTACTAGAGGGCCCTGGTCAATAGTAATACTACCTAGAGGGCCCTGGTCAATAGTAATCCACTATACAGGATACTACTAGAGGGCCCTGGTCAATAGTAATACACTATACAGGATACTACCTAGAGGGCCCTGGTCAATAGTAATACACTATACAGGATACTACGTAGAGGGCCCTGGTCAATAGTAATAGACTATACAGGATACTACTAGAGGGCCCTGGTCAATAGTAATAGACTATACAGGATACTACTAGAGGGCCTTGGTCAATAGTAATACACTATACAGGATACTACCTAGAGGGCCCTGGTCAATAGTAATACACTATATAGGATACTACCTAGAGGGCCCTGGTCAATAGTAAAACACTATACAGGATACTACTAGAGGGCCCTGGTCAATGGTAATACACTATACAGGATACTACTAGAGGGCCCTGGTCAATAGTAATACACTATACAGGATACTACTCGAGGGCCCTGGTCAATAGTAATACACTATACAGGATACTACTAGAGGGCCCTGGTCAATGGTAATACACTATACAGGGTACTACCCAGAGGGCCCTGGTGAATAGTAATACACTATACCGGATACTACTAGAGGGCCCTGGTCAATAGTAATACACTATACAGGCTACTACTAGAGGGCCCTGGTCAATAGTAATACACTATACAGTATACTACCTAGATGGCCCTGGTCAATAGTAATACACTATACAGGATACTACTAGAGGGCCCTGGTCAATAGTAATACACTATATAAGGATACTACCTAGAGGGCCCTGGTCAATAGTAATACACTTAATAGGATACTACTAGAGGGCCCTGGTCAATAGTAAGACACTATATAGGGTACTACCTAGAGGGCCCTGGTCAATAGTAATACACTCTATAGGATACTATTAGAGGGCCCTGGTCAATAGTAATACACTATACAGGAAACTACTAGAGGGCCCTGGTCAATAGTAATACTCTATACAGGATACTACCTAGAGGGCCCTGGTCATTAGTAATACACTATATAGGATACTACCTAGAGAGCCCTGGTCAATAGTAATACACTATATAGGTTACTACTAGAGGGCCCTGGTCAATAGTAATACACTATACAGGATACTACTCGAGGGCCCTGGTCAATAGTAATACACTATACTGGATACTACTAGATGGCCCTGGTCAATGGTAATACACTATACAGGATACTACTAGAGGGCCCTGGTCAATAGTAATACACTATATAGGATACTACTAGAGGGCCCTGGTCAATAGTAATACTACCTAGAGGGCCCTGGTCAATAGTAATCCACTATACAGGATACTACTAGAGGGCCCTGGTCAATAGTAATACACTATACAGGATACTACTAAAGGGCCCTGGTCAATAGTAATACACTATACAGGATACTACGTAGAGGGCCCTGGTCAATAGTAATACACTATACAGGATACTACTAGAGGGCCCTGGTCAATAGTAATACACTATACAGGATACTACTAAAGGGCCCTGGTCAATAGTAATACACTATATAAGATACTACCTAGAGGGCCTTGGTCAATAGTAATACACTATACAGGATACTACTAGAGGGCCCTGGTCAATGGTAATACACTATACAGGATACTACTAGAGGGCCCTGGTCAATAGTAATACACTATAAAGGATACTACTAGAGGGCCCTGGTCAATAGTAATACACTATACAGGATACTACTCGAGGGCCCTGGTCAATAGTAATACACTATACATGATACTACTAGAGGGCCCTGGTCAATGGTAATACACTATATAGGGTACAACCTAGAGGGCCCTGGTCAATAGTAATACTACCTAGAGGGCCCTGGTCAATGGTAATACACTATACAGGGTACTACCCAGAGGGCCCTGGTGAATAGTAATACACTATACCGGATACTACTAGAGGGCCCTGGTCAATAGTAATACACTATACAGGCTACTACTAGAGGGCCCTGGTCAATAGTAATACACTATACAGGATACTACCTAGATGGCCCTGGTCAATAGTAATACACTATATAAGGATACTACCTAGAAGGCCCTGGTCAATAGTAATACACTTAATAGGATACTACTAGAGGGCCCTGGTCAATAGTAAGACACTATATAGGGTACTACCTAGAGGGCCCTGGTCAATAGTAATACACTCTATAGGATACTATTAGAGGGCCCTGGTCAATAGTAATACACTATACAGGATACTACTAGAGGGCCCTGGTCAATAGTAATACACTATACAGGATACTACCTAGAGGGCCCTGGTCATTAGTAATACACTATATAGGATACTACCTAGAGGGCCCTGGTCAATAGTAATACACTATATAGGTTACTACTAGAGGGCCCTGGTCAATAGTAATACACTATATAGGATACTACTAGAGAGCCCTGGTCAATAGTAATACACTATACAGGATACTACTCGAGGGCCCTGGTCAATAGTAATACACTATACAGGATACTACTAGAGGGCCCTGGTCAATAGTAATACACTATACAGGATACTACTAGAGGGCCCTGGTCAATAGTAATACACCATGCAGGATACTACTAGAGGGCCCTGGTCAATAGTAATACACTATACAGGATACTACTAGAGGGCCCTGGTCAATAGTAATACACTATACAGGATACTACTAGAGGGCCCTGGTCAATAGTAATACACTATATAGAATACTACTAGAGGGCCCTGGTCAATAGTAATTCACTATACAGGGTACAACCTAGAGGGCCCTGGTCAATAGTAATACTACCTAGAGGACCCTGGTCAATGGTAATTCACTATAGAGGATACTACTAGAGGGCCCTGGTCAATAGTAATACACTATATAGGATACTACTAGAGGGCCCTGGTCAATAGTAATACACTATACAGGGTACTACCTAGAGGGCCCTGGTCAATGGTAATTTCACTATTCAGGATACTACTAGAGGGCCCTGGTCAATGGTAATACACTATATAGGGTACTACCTAGAGGGCCCTGGTCAATAGTAATACACTATACAGGGTACTACCGAGACGGCCCTGGTCAATAGTAATACACTATATAGGATACTACCTAGAGGGCCCTGGTCAATGGTAATACACTATACAGGATACTACCTAGGGGGCCTGGTCAATAGTAACACACTATACAGAATACTACTAGAGGGCCCTGGTCAATATTAATACACTATACACGATACTACCTAGAGTTCCCTGGTCAATAGTAATACACTATATAGGATACTACCTAGAGGGCCCTGGTCAATAGTACTACACTAAACAGGATACTACTAGAGGGCGCTGGTCAATAGTAATACACTATACAGGATACTACTAGAGGGCACTGGTCAATAGTAATACACTATACAGGATACTACTAAAGGGCCCTGGTCAATAGTAATACACTATACAGGATACAACTAGAGGGCCCTGGTCAATAGTAATTCACTATATAGGGTACAACCTAGAGGGCGCTGGTCAATAGTAATACTACCTAGAGGGCACTGGTCAATGGTAATACACTATATAGGGTACTACCTAGAGGGCCCTGGTCAATAGTAATACACTATACAGGGTACTACCTAGAGGGCCATTGTCAATAGTAATACACTATACAGGGTACTACCTAGAGGGCCCTGGTCAATAGTAATACACTATACAGGGTACTACCTAGAGGGCCCTGGTCAATAGTAATACACTATACAGGGTACTACCTAGAGGGCCCTGGTCAATAGTAATACACTATACAGGGTACTACCTAGAGGGCCCTGGTCAATAGTAATACACTATACAGGATACTACCTAGAGGGCCCTGGTCAATAGTAATACACTATACAGGATACTACTAGAGGGCCCTGGTCAATGGTAATACACTATACAGGATACTACTAGAGGGCCCTGGTCAATAGTAATACACTATATAGGATACTACTAGAGGGCCCTGGTCAATAGTAATACTACCTAGAGGGCCCTGGTCAATAGTAATCCACTATACAGGATACTACTAGAGGGCCCTGGTCAATAGTAATACACTATACAGGATACTACTAAAGGGCCCTGGTCAATAGTAATACACTATATAGGATACTACCTAGAGGGCCCTGGTCAATAGTAATACACTATATAGGATACTACCTAGAGGGCCATGGTCAATAGTAATACACTATACAGGATACTACGTAGAGGGCCCTGGTCAATAGTAATACACTATACAGGATACTACTAGAGGGCCCTGGTCAATAGTAATACACTATACAGGATACTACTAAAAGGCCCTGGTCAATAGTAATACACTATATAGGATACTACCTAGAGGGCCCTGGTCAATAGTAATACACTATACAGGATACTACTAGAGGGCCCTGGTCAATGGTAATACACTATACAGGATACTACTAGAGGGCCCTGGTCAATAGTAATACACTATAAAGGATACTACTAGAGGGCCCTGGTCAATAGTAATACACTATACAGGATACTACTCGAGGGCCCTGGTCAATAGTAATACACTATACAGGATACTACTAGAGGGCCCTGGTCAATGGTAATACACTATATAGGGTACAACCTAGAGGGCCCTGGTCAATAGTAATACTACCTAGAGGGCCCTGGTCAATGGTAATACACTATACAGGGTACTACCCAGAGGGCCCTGGTGAATAGTAATACACTATACCGGATACTACTAGAGGGCCCTGGTCAATAGTAATACACCATGCAGGATACTACTAGAGGGCCCTGGTCAATAGTAATACACTATACAGGATACTACTAGAGGGCCCTGGTCAATAGTAATACACTATACAGGATACTACTAGAGGGCCCTGGTCAATAGTAATACACTATATAGAATACTACTAGAGGGCCCTGGTCAATAGTAATTCACTATACAGGGTACAACCTAGAGGGCCCTGGTCAATAGTAATACTACCTAGAGGGCCCTGGTCAATGGTAATACACTATAGAGTATACTACTTGAGGGCCCTGGTCAATAGTAATACACTATATAGGATACTACTAGAGGGCCCAGGTCAATAGTAATACACTATACAGGGTACTACCTAGAGGGCCCTGGTCAATAGTAATACACTATACAGGGTACTACCTAGAGGGCCTTGGTCAATGGTAATACACTATTCAGGATATTACTAGAGGGCCCTGGTCAATGGTAATACACTATATAGGGTACTACCTAGAGGGCCCTGGTCAATAGTAATACACTATACAGGGTACTACCGAGACGGCCCTGGTCAATAGTAATACACTATATAGGATACTACCTAGAGGGCCCTGGTCAATGGTAATACACTATATAGGATACTACCTAGGGGGCCTGGTCAATAGTAACACACTATACAGGATACTACTAGAGGGCCCTGGTCAATATTAATACACTATACACGATACTACCTAGAGTTCCCTGGTCAATAGTAATACACTATATAGGATACTACCTAGAGGGCCCTGGTCAATAGTAATACACTATACAGGATACTACTAGAGGGCCCTGGTCAATAGTAATACACTATACAGGATACTACTAGAGGGCCCTGGTCAATAGTAATACACTATACAGGGTACTACCTAGAGGGCCCTGGTCAATAGTAATACACTATACAGGATACTACCTAGAGGGCCCTGGTCAATAGTAATACACTATACAGGATACTACTAGAGGGCCCTGGTCAATGGTAATACACTATACAGGATACTACTAGAGGGCCCTGGTCAATAGTAATACACTATATAGGATACTACTAGAGGGCCCTGGTCAATAGTAATACTACCTAGAGGGCCCTGGTCAATAGTAATCCACTATACAGGATACTACTAGAGGGCCCTGGTCAATAGTAATACACTATACAGGATACTACTAAAGGGCCCTGGTCAATAGTAATACACTATATAGGATACTACCTAGAGGGCCCTGGTCAATAGTAATACACTATATAGGATACTACCTAGAGGGCCATGGTCAATAGTAATACACTATACAGGATACTACGTAGAGGGCCCTGGTCAATAGTAATACACTATACAGGATACTACTAGAGGGCCCTGGTCAATAGTAATACACTATACAGGATACTACTAAAAGGCCCTGGTCAATAGTAATACACTATATAGGATACTACCTAGAGGGCCCTGGTCAATAGTAATACACTATACAGGATACTACTAGAGGGCCCTGGTCAATGGTAATACACTATACAGGATACTACTAGAGGGCCCTGGTCAATAGTAATACACTATAAAGGATACTACTAGAGGGCCCTGGTCAATAGTAATACACTATACAGGATACTACTCGAGGGCCCTGGTCAATAGTAATACACTATACAGGATACTACTAGAGGGCCCTGGTCAATGGTAATACACTATATAGGGTACAACCTAGAGGGCCCTGGTCAATAGTAATACTACCTAGAGGGCCCTGGTCAATGGTAATACACTATACAGGGTACTACCCAGAGGGCCCTGGTGAATAGTAATACACTATACCGGATACTACTAGAGGGCCCTGGTCAATAGTAATACACCATGCAGGATACTACTAGAGGGCCCTGGTCAATAGTAATACACTATACAGGATACTACTAGAGGGCCCTGGTCAATAGTAATACACTATACAGGATACTACTAGAGGGCCCTGGTCAATAGTAATACACTATATAGAATACTACTAGAGGGCCCTGGTCAATAGTAATTCACTATACAGGGTACAACCTAGAGGGCCCTGGTCAATAGTAATACTACCTAGAGGGCCCTGGTCAATGGTAATACACTATAGAGTATACTACTTGAGGGCCCTGGTCAATAGTAATACACTATATAGGATACTACTAGAGGGCCCAGGTCAATAGTAATACACTATACAGGGTACTACCTAGAGGGCCCTGGTCAATAGTAATACACTATACAGGGTACTACCTAGAGGGCCTTGGTCAATGGTAATACACTATTCAGGATATTACTAGAGGGCCCTGGTCAATGGTAATACACTATATAGGGTACTACCTAGAGGGCCCTGGTCAATAGTAATACACTATACAGGGTACTACCGAGACGGCCCTGGTCAATAGTAATACACTATATAGGATACTACCTAGAGGGCCCTGGTCAATGGTAATACACTATATAGGATACTACCTAGGGGGCCTGGTCAATAGTAACACACTATACAGGATACTACTAGAGGGCCCTGGTCAATATTAATACACTATACACGATACTACCTAGAGTTCCCTGGTCAATAGTAATACACTATATAGGATACTACCTAGAGGGCCCTGGTCAATAGTAATACACTATACAGGATACTACTAGAGGGCCCTGGTCAATAGTAATACACTATACAGGATACTACTAGAGGGCCCTGGTCAATAGTAATTCACTATACAGGATACTACCTAGAGGGCCCTGGTCAATAGTACTACACTAAACAGGATACTACTACAGGGCGCTGGTCAATAGTAATACACTATACAGGATACTACTAAAGGGCCCTGGTCAATAGTAATACACTATACAGGATACAACTAGAGGGCCCTGGTCAATAGTAATTCACTATATAGGGTACAACCTAGAGGGCACTGGTCAATAGTAATACACTATACAGGATACTACTAAAGGGCCCTGGTCAATAGTAATACACTATACAGGATACAACTAGAGGGCCCTGGTCAATAGTAATTCACTATATAGGGTACAACCTAGAGGGCCCTGGTCAATAGTAATACTACCTAGAGGGCCCTGGTCAATGGTAATACACTATATAGGGTACTACCTCGAGGGCCCTGGTCAATAGTAATACACTATACAGGGTACTACCTAGAGGGCCCTGGTCAATAGTAATACACTATACAGGGTACTACCTAGAGGGCCCTGGTCAATAGTAATACACTATACAGGATACTACCTAGAGGGCCCTGGTCAATAGTAATACACTATATAGGATACTACTAGAGGGCCCTGGTCAATAGTAATACAGTATATAGGTTACTACTAGAGGGCCCAGGTCAATAGTAATACACTATAAAGTTTACTACTAGAGGGCCCTGGTCAATAGTAATACACTATACAGGATACTACTAGAGGGCCCTGGTCAATGGTAATACACTATATAGGATACTACCTAGAGGGCCCTGGTCAATAGTAACACACTATACAGGATACTACTAGAGGGCCCTGGTCAATATTAATACACTATACATGATACTACCTAGAGGGCCCTGGTCAATAGTAATACACTATATAGGATACTACCTAGAGGGCCCTGGTCAATAGTAATACACTATACAGGATACTACTAGAGGGCCCTGGTCAATAGTAATACACTACACAGGATACTCCTAGAGGGCCCTGGTCAATAGTAATACACTATATAGGATACTACCTAGAGGGCCCTGGTCAATAGTAACACACTATACAGGATACTACGTAGAGGGCCCTGGTCAATAGTAATACACTATACAGGATACTACTAGAGGGCCCTGGTCAATGGTAATACACTATATAGGGTACAACCTAGAGGGCCCTGGTCAATAGTAATACACTATATAGGATACTACCTAGAGGGCCCTGGTCAATAGTAATACACTATACAGGATACTACTAGAGGGCACTGGTCAATAGTAATACACTATACAGGATACTACTAAAGGGCCCTGGTCAATAGTAATACACTATACAGGATACTACTAGAGGGCGCTGGTCAATAGTAATACACTATACAGGATACTACTAAAGGGCCCTGGTCAATAGTAATACACTATACAGGATACTACTAGAGGGCCCTGGTCAATAGTAATACACTATATAGGATACTACTAGAGGGCCCTGGTCAATAGTAATACACTATACAGGGTACTACCTAGAGGGCCCTGGTCAATAGTAATACACTATATAGGATACTACCTAGAGGGCCCTGGTCAATGGTAATACACTATATAGGATACTACCTAGAGGGCCCTGGTCAAAAGTAATACACTATAAAGGATACTACTAGAGGGCGCTGGTCAATAGTAATACACTATACAGAATACTACTAGAGGGCACTGGTCAATAGCATTACACTATACAGGATACTAATAGTGGGCCCTGGTCAATAGTAATTCACTATACAGGATACTCCCTAGAGGGCCCTGGTCAATAGTAATACACTATACAGAATACTACTAGAGGGCGCTGGTCAATAGTAATACACTATACAGGATACTACTAGAGGGCACTGGTCAATAGTAATACACTATACAGCATACTACTAAAGGGCCCTGGTCAATAGTAATACACTATACAGGATATTACTAGAGGGCCCTGGTCAATAGTAATTCACTATATAGGGTACAACCTAGAGGGCCCTGGTCAATAGTAATACTACCTAGAGGGCCCTGGTCAATGGTAATACACTATAGAGGATACTACTAGAGTGCCCTGGTCAATAGTAATACACTATAAAGAATACTACTAGAGGGCCCTGGTCAATAATAATACACTATACAGGGTACTACCTAGAGGGCCCTGGCCAATAGTAATACACTATACAGGGTACTACCTAGAGGGCCCTGGTCAATGGTAATACACTATTCAGGATACTACTAGAGGGCCCTGGTCAATGGTAATACACTATACAGGGTACTACCTAGAGGGCCCTGGTCAATAGTAATACACTATACAGGGTACTACCGAGACGGCCCTGGTCAATAGTAATACACTATATAGGATACTACCTAGAGGGCCCTGGTCAATGGTAATACACTATACAGGATACTACTAGAGGGCCCTGGTCAATATTAATACACTATACACGATACTACCTAGAGGGCCCTGGTCAATAGTAATACACTATATAGGATACTACCTAGAGGGCCCTGGTCAATAGTAATACACTATACAGGATACTACTAGAGGGCCCTGGTCAATAGTAATACACTATACAGGATACTACTAGAGGGCCCTGGTCAATAGTAATACACTATACAGGATACTACTAGAGGGCCCTGGTCAATAGTAATTCACTAAATAGGGTACAACCTAGAGGGCCCTGGTCAATAGTAAAACTACCTAGAGGGCCCTGGTCAATGGTAATACACTATAGAGGATACTACTAGAGGGCCCTGGTCAATAGTAATACACTATATAGGATACTACCAGAGGGCCCTGGTCAATAGTAATACACTATACAGGGTACTACCTAGAGGGCCCTGGTCAATAGTAATTCACTATACAGGATACTACCTAGAGGGCCCTGGTCAATAGTTATACACTATACAGGATACTACTAGAGGGCGCTGGTCAATAGTAATACACTATACAGGTACTACTAGAGGGCACTGGTCAATAGTAATACACTATACAGGATACTACTAGAGGGCCCTGGTCAATGGTAATACACTATATAGGATACTACCTAGAGGGCCCTGGTCAATAGTAACACACTATACAGGATACTACTAGAGGGCCCTGGTCAATAGTAATACACTACACAGGATACTACTAGAGGGCCCTGGTCAATAGTAATACACTATATAGGATACTACCTAGAGGGCCCTGGTCAATAGTAACACACTATATAGGATACTACTAGAGGGCCCTGGTCAATAGTAATACACTATACAGGATACTACTAGAGGGCCCTGGTCAATGGTAATACACTATATAGGATACTACCTAGAGGGCCCTGGTCAAAAGTAATACACTATACAGGATACTACTAGAGGGCGCTGGTCAATAGTAATACACTATACAGAATACTACTAGAGGGCACTGGTCAATAGCATTACACTATACAGGATACTACTAGAGGGCCCTGGTCAATAGTAATTCACTATACAGGATACTCCCTAGAGGGCCCTGGTCAATAGTAATACACTATACAGAATACTACTAGAGGGCGCTGGTCAATAGTAATACACTATACAGGATACTACTAGAGGGCACTGGTCAATAGTAATACACTATACAGGATACTACTAAAGGGCCCTGGTCAATAGTAATACACTATACAGGATACTACTAGAGGGCCCTGGTCAATAGTAATTCACTATATAGGGTACAACCTAGAGGGCCCTGGTCAATAGTAATACTACCTAGAGGGCCCTGGTCAATGGTAATACACTATAGAGGATACTACTAGAGTGCCCTGGTCAATAGTAATACACTATATAGGATACTACTAGAGGGCCCTGGTCAATAATAATACACTATACAGGGTACTTCCTAGAGGGCCCTGGTCAATAGTAATACACTATACAGGGTACTACCGAGACGGCCCTGGTCAATAGTAATACACTATATAGGATACTACCTAGAGGGCCCTGGTCAATGGTAATACACTATACAGGATACTACTAGAGGGCCCTGGTCAATATTAATACACTATACACGATACTACCTAGAGGGCCCTGGTCAATAGTAATACACTATATAGGATACTACCTAGAGGGCCCTGGTCAATAGTAATACACTATACAGGATACTACTAGAGGGCCCTGGTCAATAGTAATACACTATACAGGATACTACTAGAGGGCCCTGGTCAATAGTAATACACTATACAGGATACTACTAGAGGGCCCTGGTCAATAGTAATTCACTAAATAGGGTACAACCTAGAGGGCCCTGGTCAATAGTAATACTACCTAGAGGGCCCTGGTCAATGGTAATACACTATAGAGGATACTACTAGAGGGCCCTGGTCAATAGTAATACACTATATAGGATACTACCAGAGGGCCCTGGTCAATAGTAATACACTATACAGGGTACTACCTAGAGGGCCCTGGTCAATAGTAATTCACTATACAGGATACTACCTAGAGGGCCCTGGTCAATAGTAATACACTATACAGGATACTACTAGAGGGCGCTGGTCAATAGTTATACACTATACAGGATACTACTAGAGGGCGCTGGTCAATAGTAATACACTATACAGGTACTACTAGAGGGCACTGGTCAATAGTAATACACTATACAGGATACTACTAAAGGGCCTTGGTCAATAGTAATACACTATACAGGATACTACTAGAGGGCCCTGGTCAATAGTAATTCACTATATAGGATACTACTAGAGGGCCCTGGTCAATAGTAATTCACTATATAGGGTACAACCTAGAGGGCCCTGGTCAATGGTAATACACTATATAGGGTACTACCTGGAGGGCCCTGGTCAATAGTAATACACTATACAGGGTACTACCTAGAGGGCCCTGGTCAATAGTAATACACTATATAGGGTACTACCTAGAGGGCCCTGGTCAATAGTAATACACTATACAGGGTACTACCTAGAGGGCCCTGGTCAATAGTAATACACTATACAGGATACTACCTAGAGGGCCCTGGTCAATAGTAATACACTATATAGGATACTACTAGAGGGCCCTGGTCAATAGTAATACACTATATAGGTTACTACTAGAGGGCCCAGGTCAATAGTAATACACTATATAGGTTACTACTAGAGGGCCCTGGTCAATAGTAATACACTATACAAGATACTACTAGAGGGCCCTGGTCAATGGTAATACACTATATAGGATACTAACCTAGAGGGCCCTGGTCAATAGTAACACACTATACAGGATACTACTAGAGGGCCCTGGTCAATATTAATACACTATACACGATACTACCTAGAGGGCCCTGGTCAATAGTAATACACTATATAGGATACTACCTAGAGGGCCCTGGTCAATAGTAATACACTATACAGGATACTACTAGAGGGCCCTGGTCAATAGTAATACAGTACACAGGATACTACTAGAGGGCCCTGGTCAATAGTAATTCACTATACAGGATACTACCTAGAGGGCCCTGGTCAATAGTAATACACTATACAGGATACTACTAGAGGGCGCTGGTCAATAGTAATACACTATACAGAATACTACTAGAGGGCACTGGTCAATAGTAATACACTATACAGGATACTACTAAAGGGCCCTGGTCAATAGTAATACACTATACAGGATACTACTAGAGGGCCCTGGTCAATAGTAATTCACTAAATAGGGTACAACCTAGAGGGCCCTGGTCAATAGTAATACTACACAGAGGGCCCTGGTCAATGGTAATACACTATAGAGGATACTACTAGAGGGCCCTGGTCAATAGTAATACACTATATAGGATACTACTAGAGGGCCCTGGTCAATAGTAATACACTATACAGGGTACTACCTAGAGGGCCCTGGTCAATAGTAATACACTATACAGGGTACTACCTAGAGGGCTCTGGTCAATGGTAATACACTATTCAGGATACTACTAGAGGGCCCTGGTCAATGGTAATACACTATACAGGGTACTACCTAGAGGGCCCTGGTCAATAGTAATACACTATACAGGGTACTACCGAGACGGCCCTGGTCAATAGTAATACACTATATAGGATACTACCTAGAGGGCCCTGGTCAATGGTAATACACTATACAGGATACTACTAGAGGGCCCTGGTCAATATTAATACACTATACACGATACTACCTAGAGGGCCCTGGTCAATAGTAATACACTATACAGGATACTACCTAGAGGGCCCTGGTCAATAGTAATACACTATACAGGATACTACTAGAGGGCCCTGGTCAATAGTAATACACTATACAGGATACTACTAGAGGGCCCTGGTCAATAGTAATTCACTATACAGGATACTACCTAGAGGGCCCTGGTCAATAGTAATACACTATAGAGGATACTACTAGAGGGCGCTGGTCAATAGTAATACACTATACAGGATACTACTAAAGGGCCCTGGTCAATAGTAATACACTATACAGGATACTACTAGAGGGCCCTGGTCAATAGTAATTCACTATATAGGGTACAACCTAGAGGGCCCAGGTCAATAGTAATACTACCTAGAGGGCCCTGGTCAATGGTAATACACTATATAGGGTACTACCTCGAGGGCCCTGGTCAATAGTAATACACTATACAGGGTACTACCTAGAGGGCCCTGGTCAATAGTAATACACTATATAGGGTACTACCTAGAGGGCCCTGGTCAATAGTAATACACTATACAGGGTACTACCTAGAGGGCCTGGTCAATAGTAATACACTATACAGGATACTACCTAGAGGGCCCTGGTCAATAGTAATACACTATATAGGATACTACTAGAGGGCCCTGGTCAATAGTAATACACTATATAGGTTACTACTAGAGGGCCCAGGTCAATAGTAATACACTATATAGGTTACTACTAGAGGGCCCTGGTCAATAGTAATACACTATACAGGATACTACTAGAGGGCCCTGGTCAATGGTAATACACTATATAGGATACTACCTAGAGGGCCCTGGTCAATAGTAACACACTATACAGGATACTACTAGAGGGCCCTGGTCAATATTAATACACTATACACGCTACTACCTAGAGGGCCCTGGTCAATAGTAATACACTATATAGGATACTACCTAGAGGGCCCTGGTCAATAGTAATACACTATACAGGATACTACTAGAGGGCCCTGGTCAATAGTAATACACTACACAGGATACTACTAGAGGGCCCTGGTCAATAGTAATTCACTATACAGGATACTACCTAGAGGGCCCTGGTCAATAGTAATTCACTAAATAGGGTACAACCTAGAGGGCCCTGGTCAATAGTAATACTACCTAGAGGGCCCTGGTCAATGGTAATACACTATAGAGGATACTACTAGAGGGCCCTGGTCAATAGTAATACACTATATAGGATACTACAAGAGGGCCCTGGTCAATAGTAATACACTATACAGGGTACTACCTAGAGGTCCCTGGTCAATAGTAATACACTATACAGGGTACTACCTAGAGGGCCCTGGTCAATGGTAATACACTATTCAGGATACTACTAGAGGGCCCTGGTCAATAGTAATACACTATATAGAATACTACTAGAGGGCCCTGGTCAATGGTAATACACTATATAGGGTACTACCTAGAGGGCCCTGGTCAATAGTAATACACTATACAAATTACTACTAGAGGGCGCTGGTCAATAGTAATACACTATACAGGATACTACTAGAGGGCACTGGTCAATAGAAATACACTATACAGGATACTACTAAAGGGCCCTGGTCAATAGTAATACACTATACAGGATACTACTAGAGGGCACTGGTCAATAGTAATACACTATACAGGATACTACTAAAGGGCCCTGGTCAATAGTAATACTACCTAGAGGGCCCTGGTCAATGGTAATACACTATATAGGGTACTACCTCGAGGGCCCTGGTCAATAGTAATACACTATACAGGGTACTACCTAGAGGGCCCTGGTCAATGGTAATACACTATTCAGGATACTACTAGAGGGCCCTGGTCAATAGTAATACACTATATAGAATACTACTAGAGGGCCCTGGTCAATGGTAATACACTATATAGGGTACTATCTAGAGGGCCCTGGTCAATAGTAATACACTATACAGGATACTACTAGAGGGCGCTGGTCAATAGTAATACACTATACAGGATACTACTAGAGGGCACTGGTCAATAGTAATACACTATACAGGATACTACTAAAGGGCCCTGGTCAATAGTAATACACTATACAGGATACTACTAGAGGGCCCTGGTCAATAGTAATTCACTAAATAGGGTACAACCTAGAGGGCCCTGGTCAATAGTAATACTACCTAGAGGGCCCTGGTCAATGGTAATACACTATAGAGGATACTACTAGAGGGCCCTGGTCAATAGTAATACACTATATAGGATACTACTAGAGGGCCCTGGTCAATAGTAATACACTATACAGGGTACTACCTAGAGGGCCCTGGTCAATGGTAATACACTATTCAGGATACTACTAGAGGGCCCTGGTCAATAGTAATACACTATATAGAATACTACTAGAGGGCCCTGGTCAATGGTAATACACTATATAGGGTACTACCTAGAGGGCCCTGGTCAATAGTAATACACTATACAGGGTACTACCTAGAGGGCCCTGGTCAATAGTAATACACTATATAGGATACTACCTAGAGGGCCCTGGTCAATAGTAATACACTATACAGGATACTACTAGAGGGCCCTGGTCAATAGTAATACACTATACAGGGTACTACCTAGAGGGCCCTGGTCAATAGTAATACACTATACAGGGTACTACCTAGAGGGCTCTGGTCAATGGTAATACTACCTAGAGGGCCCTGGTCAATGGTAATACACTATATAGGGTACTACCTCGAGGGCCCTGGTCAATAGTAATACACTATACAGGGTACTACCTAGAGGGCCCTGGTCAATAGTAATACACTATATAGGGTACTACCTAGAGGGCCCTGGTCAATAGTAATACACTATACAGGGTACTACCTAGAGGGCCCTGGTCAATAGTAATACACTATACAGGATACTACCTAGAGCGCCCTGGTCAATAGTAATACACTATATAGGATACTACTAGAGGGCCCTGGTCAATAGTAATACACTATATAGGTTACTACTAGAGGGCCCAGGTCAATAGTAATACACTATATAGGTTACTACTAGAGGGCCCTGGTCAATAGTAATACACTATACAGGATACTACTAGAGGGCCCTGGTCAATGGTAATACACTATATAGGATACTACCTAGAGGGCCCTGGTCAATAGTAACACACTATACAGGATACTACTAGAGGGCCCTGGTCAATATTAATACACTATACACGCTACTACCTAGAGGGCCCTGGTCAATAGTAATACACTATATAGGATACTACCTAGAGGGCCCTGGTCAATAGTAATACACTATACAGGATACTACTAGAGGGCCCTGGTCAATAGTAATACACTACACAGGATACTACTAGAGGGCCCTGGTCAATAGTAATTCACTATACAGGATACTACCTAGAGGGCCCTGGTCAATAGTAATTCACTAAATAGGGTACAACCTAGAGGGCCCTGGTCAATAGTAATACTACCTAGAGGGCCCTGGTCAATGGTAATACACTATAGAGGATACTACTAGAGGGCCCTGGTCAATAGTAATACACTATATAGGATACTACTAGAGGGCCCTGGTCAATAGTAATACACTATACAGGGTACTACCTTGAGGGCCCTGGTCAATAGTAATACACTATACAGGGTACTACCTAGAGGGCCCTGGTCAATGGTAATACACTATTCAGGATACTACTAGAGGGCCCTGGTCAATAGTAATACACTATATAGAATACTACTAGAGGGCCCTGGTCAATGGTAATACACTATATAGGGTACTACCTAGAGGGCCCTGGTCAATAGTAATACACTATACAGGATACTACTAGAGGGCGCTGGTCAATAGTAATACACTATACAGGATACTACTAGAGGGCACTGGTCAATAGAAATACACTATACAGGATACTACTAAAGGGCCCTGGTCAATAGTAATACACTATACAGGATACTACTAGAGGGCACTGGTCAATAGTAATACACTATACAGGATACTACTAAAGGGCCCTGGTCAATAGTAATACTACCTAGAGGGCCCTGGTCAATGGTAATACACTATATAGGGTACTACCTCGAGGGCCCTGGTCAATAGTAATACACTATACAGGGTACTACCTAGAGGGCCCTGGTCAATGGTAATACACTATTCAGGATACTACTAGAGGGCCCTGGTCAATAGTAATACACTATATAGAATACTACTAGAGGGCCCTGGTCAATGGTAATACACTATATAGGGTACTACCTAGAGGGCCCTGGTCAATAGTAATACACTATACAGGATACTACTAGAGGGCGCTGGTCAATAGTAATACACTATACAGAATACTACTAGAGGGCACTGGTCAATAGTAATACACTATACAGGATACTACTAAAGGGCCCTGGTCAATAGTAATACACTATACAGGATACTACTAGAGGGCCCTGGTCAATAGTAATTCACTAAATAGGGTACAACCTAGAGGGCCCTGGTCAATAGTAATACTACCTAGAGGGCCCTGGTCAATGGTAATACACTATAGAGGATACTACTAGAGGGCCCTGGTCAATAGTAATACACTATATAGGATACTACTAGAGGGCCCTGGTCAATAGTAATACACTATACAGGGTACTACCTAGAGGGCCCTGGTCAATGGTAATACACTATTCAGGATACTACTAGAGGGCCCTGGTCAATAGTAATACACTATATAGAATACTACTAGAGGGCCCTGGTCAATGGTAATACACTATATAGGGTACTACCTAGAGGGCCCTGGTCAATAGTAATACACTATACAGGGTACTACCTAGAGGGCCCTGGTCAATAGTAATACACTATATAGGATACTACCTAGAGGGCCCTGGTCAATAGTAATACACTATATAGGATACTACTAGAGGGCCCTGGTCAATAGTAATACACTATACAGGGTACTACCTAGAGGGCCCTGGTCAATAGTAATACACTATACAGGGTACTACCTAGAGGGCTCTGGTCAATGGTAATACACTATTCAGGATACTACTAGAGGGCCCTGGTCAATGGTAATACACTATACAGGGTACTACCTAGAGGGCCCTGGTCAATAGTAATACACTATACAGGGTACTACCGAGACGGCCCTGGTCAATAGTAATACACTATATAGGATACTACCTAGAGGGCCCTGGTCAATGGTAATACACTATACAGGATACTACTAGAGGGCCCTGGTCAATATTAATACACTATAAACGATACTACCTAGATGGCCCTGGTCAATAGTAATACACTATATAGGATACTACCTAGAGGGCCCTGGTCAATAGTAATACACTATACAGGATACTACTAGAGGGCCCTGGTCAATAGTAATACACTATACAGGATACTACTAGAGGGCCCTGGTCAATAGTAATTCACTATACAGGATACTACCTAGAGGGCCCTGGTCAATAGTAATACACTATACAGGATACTACTAGAGGGCGCTGGTCAATAGTAATACACTATACAGGATACTACTAGAGGGCCCTGGTCAATAGTAATTCACTATATAGGGTACAACCTAGAGGGCCCAGGTCAATAGTAATACTACCTAGAGGGCCCTGGTCAATGGTAATACACTATATAGGGTACTACCTCGAGGGCCCTGGTCAATAGTAATACACTATACAGGGTACTACCTAGAGGGCCCTGGTCAATAGTAATACACTATATAGGGGACTACCTAGAGGGCCCTGGTCAATAGTAATACACTATACAGGGTACTACCTAGAGGGCCCTGGTCAATAGTAATACACTATACAGGATACTACCTAGAGGGCCCTGGTCAATAGTAATACACTATATAGGATACTACTAGAGGGCCCTGGTCAATAGTAATACACTATATAGGTTACTACTAGAGGGCCCAGGTCAATAGTAATACACTATATAGGTTACTACTAGAGGGCCCTGGTCAATAGTAATACACTATACAGGATACTACTAGAGGGCCCTGGTCAATGGTAATACACTATATAGGATACTACCTAGAGGGCCCTGGTCAATAGTAACACACTATACAGGATACTACTAGAGGGCCCTGGTCAATATTAATACACTATACACGCTACTACCTAGAGGGCCCTGGTCAATAGTAATACACTATATAGGATACTACCTAGTGGGCCCTGGTCAATAGTAATACACTATACAGGATACTACTAGAGGGCCCTGGTCAATAGTAATACACTACACAGGATACTACTAGAGGGCCCTGGTCAATAGTAATTCACTATACAGGATACTACCTAGAGGGCCCTGGTCAATAGTAATTCACTAAATAGGGTACAACCTAGAGGGCCCTGGTCAATAGTAATACTACCTAGAGGGCCCTGGTCAATGGTAATACACAATAGAGGATACTACTAGAGGGCCCTGGTCAATAGTAATACACTATATAGGATACTACTAGAGGGCCCTGGTCAATAGTAATACACTATACAGGGTACTACCTAGAGGGCCCTGGTCAATAGTAATACACTATACAGGGTACTACCTAGAGGGCCCTGGTCAATGGTAATACACTATTCAGGATACTACTAGAGGGCCCTGGTCAATAGTAATACACTATATAGAATACTACTAGAGGGCCCTGGTCAATGGTAATACACTATATAGGGTACTACCTAGAGGGCCCTGGTCAATAGTAATACACTATACAGGGTACTACCTAGAGGGCCCTGGTCAATAGTAATACACTATATAGGATACTACCTAGAGGGCCCTGGTCAATGGTAATACACTATATAGGGTACTACCTAGATGGCCCTGGTCAATAGTAATACACTATACAGGGTACTACCTAGAGGGCCCTGGTCAATAGTAATACACTATACAAGCTACTACCTAGAGGGCCCTGGTCAATAGTAATACACTATGTAGGATACTACCTAGAGGGCCCTGGTCAATAGTAATACGCTATACAGTATACTACTAGAGGGCCCTAGTCAATAGTAATACACTATATAGGGTACTACTAGAGTGCCCTGGTCAATATTAATACACTATATATAGGATACTACTAGAGGGCCCTGGTCAATAGTAATACACTATACAGGATACTACCTAGAGGGCCCTGGTCAATAGTAATACACTATACAGAATACTACTAGAGGGCCCTGGTCAATAGTAATACACTATACAGGACACTACTAGAGGGCCCTGGTCAATAGTAATACACTATATAGGATACTACTAGATGGCCCTGGTCAATAGTGATACACTATACAGGATACTACTAGAGGGCCCTGGTCAATAGTAATACACTATACAGAATACTACTAGAGGGCCCTGGTCAATGGTAATACACTATACAGGATACTACTAGAGGGCCCTGGTCAATAATAATACACTATACAGGATACTACTAGAGGGCCCTGGTCAATGGTAATACACTATATAGCGTACTACCTAGAGGGCCCTGGTCAATAGTAATACTACCTAGAGGGCCCTGGTCAATGGTAATACACTATACAGGATACAACTAGAGGGCCCTGGTCAATAGTAATACACTATATAGGATACTACCTAGAGGGCCCTGGTCAATAGTAATACACTATACAGGATACTACTAGAGGGCCCTGGTCAATAGTAATACACTATACAGGGTACTACCTAGAGGGCCCTGGTCAATAGTAATACACTATACAGGATACTACTAGAGGGCCCTGGTTTATAGTAATACACTATACAGAATACTACTAGAGGGCCCTGGTCAATGGTAATACACTACATAGGATACTAATAGAGGGCCCTGGTCAATAATAATACACTATACAGGATACTACTAGAGGGCCCTGGTCAATAGTAATACACTATACAGGATACTACTAGAAGGCCCTGGTCAATAGTAATACACTATATAGAATACTACCTAGAGGGCCCTGGTCAATGGTAATACACTATATAGGGTACTACCTAGAGGGCCCTGGTCAATAATAACACACTATACAGGATACTACTAGAGGGCCCTGGTCAATAGTAATACACACTATGTAGGATACTACTAGGTGGCCCTGGTCAATAGTAATACTCTATATAGGATACTACTAGAGGGCCCTGGTCAATAGTAATACACTATACAGGATACTACTAGAGGGCCCTGGTCAATGGTAATACACTATATAGGGTACTACCTCGAGGGCCCTGATCAATAATAACACACTATACAGGATACTACTAGAGGGCCCTGGTCAATAGTAATACACACTATGTAGGATACTACTAGGTGGCCCTGATCAATAGTAATACTCTATATAGGATACTACTAGAGGGCCCTGGTCAATAGTAATACACTATACAGGATACTACTAAAGGGCCCTGGTCAATGGTAATACTACCTAAAAGGGCCCTGGTCAATGGTAATACACTATATAGGGTACTACCTAGAGAGCCCTGGTCAATAGTAATACACTATACAGGGTACTACCTAGAGGGCCCTGTTCAATAGTAATACACTATATAGGGTACTATCTAGAGGGCTCTGGTCAATAGTAATACACTATATAGGATACTACTAGAGGGCCCTGGTCAATGGTAATACACTATACAGGATACTACTAGAGGGCCCTGGTCAATAGTAAAACACTATAAAGGATACTACTAGAGGGCCCTGGTCAATAGTAATACACTATACAGGATATTACACGAGGGCCCTGGTCAATAGTAATACACTATACAGGATACTACTAGAGGGCCCTGGTCAATGGTAATACACTATATAGGGTACAACCTAGAGGGCCCTGGTCAATAGTAATACTACCTAGAGGGCCCTGGTCAATGGTAATACACTATACAGGGTACTACCCAGAGGGCCCTGGTGAATAGTAATACACTATACCGGATACTACTAGAGGGCCCTGGTCAATAGTAATACACTATACAGGCTACTACTAGAGGGCCCTGGTCAATAGTAATACACTATACATGATACTACCTAGATGGCCCTGGTCAATAGTAATACACTATATAAGGATACTACCTAGAGGGCCCTGGTCAATAGTAATACACTATACAGGGTACTACCTAGAGGGCCCTGGTCAATAGTAATACACTATACAGGGTACTACCTAGAGGGCCCTGGTCAATGGTAATACACTATTCAGGATACTACTAGAGGGCCCTGGTCAATAGTAATACACTATATAGAATACTACTAGAGGGCCCTGGTCAATGGTAATACACTATATAGGGTACTACCTAGAGGGCCCTGGTCAATAGTAATACACTATACAGGATACTACTAGAGGGCGCTGGTCAATAGTAATACATTACACAGGATACTACTAGAGGGCACTGGTCAATAGTAATACACTATACAGGATACTACTAAAGGGCCCTGGTCAATAGTAATACACTATACAGGATACTACTAGAGGGCCCTGGTCAATAGTAATTCACTAAATAGGGTACAACCTAGAGGGCCCTGGTCAATAGTAATACTACCTAGAGGGCCCTGGTCAATGGTAATACACTATAGAGGATACTACTAGAGGGCCCTGGTCAATAGTAATACACTATATAGGATACTACTAGAGGGCCCTGGTCAATAGTAATACACTATACAGGGTACTACCTAGAGGGCCCTGGTCAATGGTAATACACTATTCAGGATACTACTAGAGGGCCCTGGTCAATAGTAATACACTATATAGAATACTACTAGAGGGCCCTGGTCAATGGTAATACACTATATAGGGTACTACCTAGAGGGCCCTGGTCAATAGTAATACACTATACAGGGTACTACCTAGAGGGCCCTGGTCAATAGTAATACACTATATAGGATACTACCTAGAGGGCCCTGGTCAATAGTAATACACTATATAGGATACTACTAGAGGGCCCTGGTCAATAGTAATACACTATACAGGGTACTACCTAGAGGGCCCTGGTCAATAGTAATACACTATACAGGGTACTACCTAGAGGGCTCTGGTCAATGGTAATACACTATTCAGGATACTACTAGAGGGCCCTGGTCAATGGTAATACACTATACAGGGTACTACCTAGAGGGCCCTGGTCAATAGTAATACACTATACAGGGTACTACCGAGACGGCCCTGGTCAATAGTAATACACTATATAGGATACTACCTAGAGGGCCCTGGTCAATGGTAATACACTATACAGGATACTACTAGAGGGCCCTGGTCAATATTAATACACTATACACGATACTACCTAGAGGGCCCTGGTCAATAGTAATACACTATATAGGATACTACCTAGAGGGCCCTGGTCAATAGTAATACACTATACAGGATACTACTAGAGGGCCCTGGTCAATAGTAATACACTATACAGGATACTACTAGAGGGCCCTGGTCAATAGTAATTCACTATACAGGATACTACCTAGAGGGCCCTGGTCAATAGTAATACACTATACAGGATACTACTAGAGGGCGCTGGTCAATAGTAATACACTATACAGGATACTACTAGAGGGCAATGGTCAATAGTAATACACTATACAGGATACTACTAAAGGGCCCTGGTCAATAGTAATACACTATACAGGATACTACTAGAGGGCCCTGGTCAATAGTAATTCACTATATAGGGTACAACCTAGAGGGCCCAGGTCAATAGTAATACTACCTAGAGGGCCCTGGTCAATGGTAATACACTATATAGGGTACTCCCTCGAGGGCCCTGGTCAATAGTAATACACTATACAGGGTACTACCTAGAGGGCCCTGGTCAATAGTAATACACTATATAGGGTACTACCTAGAGGGCCCTGGTCAATAGTAATACACTATACAGGGTACTACCTAGAGGGCCCTGGTCAATAGTAATACACTATACAGGATACTACCTAGAGGGCCCTGGTCAATAGTAATACACTATATAGGAAACTACTAGAGGGCCCTGGTCAATAGTAATACACTATATAGGTTACTACTAGAGGGCCCAGGTCAATAGTAATACACTATATAGGTTACTACTAGAGGGCCCTGGTCAATAGTAATACACTATACAGGATACTACTAGAGGGCCCTGGTCAATGGTAATACACTATATAGGATACTACCTAGAGGGCCCTGGTCAATAGTAACACACTATACAGGATACTACTAGAGGGCCCTGGTCAATATTAATACACTATACACGCTACTACCTAGAGGGCCCTGGTCAATAGTAATACACTATATAGGATACTACCTAGTGGGCCCTGGTCAATAGTAATACACTATACAGGATACTACTAGAGGGCCCTGGTCAATAGTAATACACTACACAGGATACTACTAGAGGGCCCTGGTCAATAGTAATTCACTATACAGGATACTACCTAGAGGGCCCTGGTCAATAGTAATTCACTAAATAGGGTACAACCTAGAGGGCCCTGGTCAATAGTAATACTACCTAGAGGGCCCTGGTCAATGGTAATACACAATAGAGGATACTACTAGAGGGCCCTGGTCAATAGTAATACACTATATAGGATACTACTAGAGGGCCCTGGTCAATAGTAATACACTATACAGGGTACTACCTAGAGGGCCCTGGTCAATAGTAATACACTATACAGGGTACTACCTAGAGGGCCCTGGTCAATGGTAATACACTATTCAGGATACTACTAGAGGGCCCTGGTCAATAGTAATACACTATATAGAATACTACTAGAGGGCCCTGGTCAATGGTAATACACTATATAGGGTACTACCTAGAGGGCCCTGGTCAATAGTAATACACTATACAGGGTACTACCTAGAGGGCCCTGGTCAATAGTAATACACTATATAGGATACTACCTAGAGGGCCCTGGTCAATGGTAATACACTATATAGGGTACTACCTAGATGGCCCTGGTCAATAGTAATACACTATACAGGGTACTACCTAGAGGGCCCTGGTCAATAGTAATACATTATACAAGCTACTACCTAGAGGGCCCTGGTCAATAGTAATACACTATGTAGGATACTAACTAGAGGGCCCTGGTCAATAGTAATACGCTATACAGTATACTACTAGAGGGCCCTAGTCAATAGTAATACACTATACAGGATACTACTAGAGGGCCCTGGTCAATAGTAATACACTATACAGGGTACTACCTAGAGGGCCCTGGTCAATAGTAATACACTATACAGGATACTACTAGAGGGCCCTGGTTTATAGTAATACACTATACAGAATACTACTAGAGGGCCCTGGTCAATGGTAATACACTACATAGGATACTAATAGAGGGCCCTGGTCAATAATAATACACTATACAGGATACTACTAGAGGGCCCTGGTCAATAGTAATACACTATACAGGATACTACTAGAAGGCCCTGGTCAATAGTAATACACTATATAGAATACTACCTAGAGGGCCCTGGTCAATGGTAATACACTATATAGGGTACTACCTAGAGGGCCCTGGTCAATAATAACACACTATACATGATACTACTAGAGGGCCCTGGTCAATAGTAATACACACTATGTAGGATACTACTAGGTGGCCCTGGTCAATAGTAATACTCTATATAGGATACTACTAGAGGGCCCTGGTCAATAGTAATACACTATACAGGATACTACTAGAGGGCCCTGGTCAATGGTAATACACTATATAGGGTACTACCTCGAGGGCCCTGATCAGTAATAACACACTATACAGGATACTACTAGAGGGCCCTGGTCAATAGTAATACACACTATGTAGGATACTACTAGGTGGCCCTGGTCAATAGTAATACTCTATATAGGATACTACTAGAGGGCCCTGGTCAATAGTAATACACTATACAGGATACTACTAGAGGGCCCTGGTCAATAGTAATACACTATACAGGATACTACTAGAGGGCCCTGGTCAATGGTAATACACTATACAGGATACTACTAGAGGGCCCTGGGCAATAGTAATGCACTATACAGGATACTACCTAGAGGGCCCTGGTCAATAGTAATACGCTATACAGGATACTACTAGAGGGCCCTGGTCAATAGTAATACACTATACAGGATACTACTAAAGGGCCCTGGTCAATGGTAATACTACCTAAAAGGGCCCTGGTCAATGGTAATACACTATATAGGGTACTACCTAGAGAGCCCTGGTCAATAGTAATACACTATACAGGGTACTACCTAGAGGGCCCTGTTCAATAGTAATACACTATATAGGGTACTATCTAGAGGGCTCTGGTCAATAGTAATACACTATATAGGATACTACTAGAGGGCCCTGGTCAATGGTAATACACTATACAGGATACTACTAGAGGGCCCTGGTCAATAGTAAAACACTATAAAGGATACTACTAGAGGGCCCTGGTCAATAGTAATACACTATACAGGATATTACACGAGGGCCCTGGTCAATAGTAATACACTATACAGGATACTACTAGAGGGCCCTGGTCAATGGTAATACACTATATAGGGTACAACCTAGAGGGCCCTGGTCAATAGTAATACTACCTAGAGGGCCCTGGTCAATGGTAATACACTATACAGGGTACTACCTAGAGGGCCCTGGTGAATAGTAATACACTATACCGGATACTACTAGAGGGCCCTGGTCAATAGTAATACACTATACAGGCTACTACTAGAGGGCCCTGGTCAATAGTAATACACTATACATGATACTACCTAGATGGCCCTGGTCAATAGTAATACACTATATAAGGATACTACCTAGAGGGCCCTGGTCAATAGTAATACACTATATTGGATACTACTAGAGGGCCCTGGTCAATAGTAAGACACTATATAGGGTACTACCTAGAGGGCCCTGGTCAATAGTAATACACTCTATAGGATACTATTAGAGGGCCCTGGTCAATAGTAATACACTATACAGGATACTACTAGAGGGCCCTGGTCAATAGTAATACACTATACAGGATACTACCTAGAGGGCCCTGGTCAATAGTAATACACTATACAGGATACTACCTAGAGGGCCCTGGTCAATAGTAATACACTATACAGAATACTACTAGAGGGCCCTGGTCAATAGTAATACACTATACAGGACACTACTAGAGGGCCCTGGTCAATAGTAATACACTATATAGGATACTACTAGATGGCCCTGGTCAATAGTGATACACTATACAGGATACTACTAGAGGGCCCTGGTCAATAGTAATACACTATACAGAATACTACTAGAGGGCCCTGGTCAATGGTAATACACTATACAGGATACTACTAGAAAGCCCTGGTCAATAATAATACACTATACAGGATACTACTAGAGGGCCCTGGTCAATGGTAATACACTATATAGCGTACTACCTAGAGGGCCCTGGTCAATAGTAATACTACCTAGAGGGCCCTGGTCAATGGTAATACACTATACAGGATACAACTAGAGGGCCCTGGTCAATAGTAATACACTATATAGGATACTACCTAGAGGGCCCTGGTCAATAGTAATACACTATACAGGATACTACTAGAGGGCCCTGGTCAATAGTAATACACTATACAGGGTACTACCTAGAGGGCCCTGGTCAATAGTAATACACTATACAGGATACTACTAGAGGGCCCTGGTTTATAGTAATACACTATACAGAATACTACTAGAGGGCCCTGGTCAATGGTAATACACTACATAGGATACTAATAGAGGGCCCTGGTCAATAATAATACACTATACAGGATACTACTAGAGGGCCCTGGTCAATAGTAATACACTATACAGGATACTACTAGAAGGCCCTGGTCAATAGTAATACACTATATAGAATACTACCTAGAGGGCCCTGGTCAATGGTAATACACTATATAGGGTACTACCTAGAGGGCCCTGGTCAATAATAACACACTATACATGATACTACTAGAGGGCCCTGGTCAATAGTAATACACACTATGTAGGATACTACTAGGTGGCCCTGGTCAATAGTAATACTCTATATAGGATACTACTAGAGGGCCCTGGTCAATAGTAATGCACTATACAGGATACTACCTAGAGGGCCCTGGTCAATAGTAATACGCTATACAGGATACTACTAGAGGGCCCTGGTCAATAGTAATACACTATACAGGATACTACTAAAGGGCCCTGGTCAATGGTAATACTACCTAAAAGGGCCCTGGTCAATGGTAATACACTATATAGGGTACTACCTAGAGAGCCCTGGTCAATAGTAATACACTATACAGGGTACTACCTAGAGGGCCCTGTTCAATAGTAATACACTATATAGGGTACTATCTAGAGGGCTCTGGTCAATAGTAATACACTATATAGGATACTACTAGAGGGCCCTGGTCAATGGTAATACACTATACAGGATACTACTAGAGGGCCCTGGTCAATAGTAAAACACTATAAAGGATACTACTAGAGGGCCCTGGTCAATAGTAATAC
This sequence comes from Salmo salar, assembly GCF_965601325.2. NCBI lineage: Eukaryota > Metazoa > Chordata > Actinopteri > Salmoniformes > Salmonidae > Salmo > Salmo salar. The sequence continues at coordinate 57,601,541 of NC_138304.1, read as the reverse complement.
ACTATACAGGATATTACACGAGGGCCCTGGTCAATAGTAATACACTATACAGGATACTACTAGAGGGCCCTGGTCAATGGTAATACACTATATAGGGTACAACCTAGAGGGCCCTGGTCAATAGTAATACACTCTATAGGATACTATTAGAGGGCCCTGGTCAATAGTAATACACTATACAGGATACTACTAGAGGGCCCTGGTCAATAGTAATACACTATACAGGATACTACCTAGAGGGCCCTGGTCATTAGTAATACACTATATAGGATACTACCTAGAGGGCCCTGGTCAATAGTAATACACTATATAGGTTACTACTACAGGGCCCTGGTCAATAGTAATACACTATCTAGGATACTACTAGAGAGCCCTGGTCAATAGTAATACACTATACAGGATACTACTCGAGGGCCCTGGTCAATAGTAATACACTATACAGGATACTACTAGAGGGCCCTGGTCAATGGTAATACACTATATAGGGTACAACCTAGAGGGCCCTGGTCAATAGTAATACTACTTAGAGGGCCCTGGTCAATGGTAATACACTATACAGGGTACTACCCAGAGGGCCCTGGTGAATAGTAATACACTATACCGGATACTACTAGAGGGCCCTGGTCAATAGTAATACACTATACAGGATACTACCTAGAGGGCCCTGGTCAATAGTAATACACTATATAAGGATACTACCTAGAGGGCCCTGGTCAATAGTAATACACTATATAGGATACTACTAGAGGGCCCTGGTCAATAGTAATACACTATATAGGGTACTACCTAGAGGGCCCTGGTCAATAGTAATACACTCTATAGGATACTATTAGAGGGCCCTGGTCAATAGTAATACACTATACAGGATACTACTAGAGGGCCCTGGTCAATAGTAATACACTATACAGAATACTACTAGAGGGCCCTGGTCAATAGTAATACACTATAGAGGACACTACTAGATGGCCCTGGTCAATAGTAATACACTATACAGGATACTACTAGAGGGCCCTGGTCAATAGTAATACACTATACAGGATACTACTAGAGGGCACTGGTCAATAGTAATACACTATACAGGATACTACTAAAGGGCCCTGGTCAATAGTAATACACTATACAGGATACTACCTAGAGGGCCCTGGTCAATAGTAATTCACTATATAGGGTACAACCTAGAGGGCCCTGGTCAATAGTAATACTACGTAGAGGGCCCTGGTCAATGGTAATACACTATATAGGGTACTACCTAGAGGGCCCTGGTCAATAGTAATACACTATACAGGGTACTACCTAGAGGGCCCTGGTCAATAGTAATACACTATATTGGATACTACTAGAGGGCCCTGGTCAATAGTAAGACACTATATAGGGTACTACCTAGAGGGCCCTGGTCAATAGTAATACACTCTATAGGATACTATTAGAGGGCCCTGGTCAATAGTAATACACTATACAGGATACTACTAGAGGGCCCTGGTCAATAGTAATACACTATACAGGATACTACCTAGAGGGCCCTGGTCATTAGTAATACACTATACAGGATACTACCTAGAGGGCCCTGGTCAATAGTAATACACTATATAGGTTACTACTACAGGGCCCTGGTCAATAGTAATACACTATCTAGGATACTACTAGAGAGCCCTGGTCAATAGTAATACACTATACAGGATACTACTCGAGGGCCCTGGTCAATAGTAATACACTATACAGGATACTACTAGAGGGCCCTGGTCAATGGTAATACACTATATAGGGTACAACCTAGAGGGCCCTGGTCAATAGTAATACTACTTAGAGGGCCCTGGTCAATGGTAATACACTATACAGGGTACTACCCAGAGGGCCCTGGTGAATAGTAATACACTATACCGGATACTACTAGAGGGCCCTGGTCAATAGTAATACACTATACAGGATACTACCTAGAGGGCCCTGGTCAATAGTAATACACTATATAAGGATACTATCTAGAGGGCCCTGGTCAATAGTAATACACTATATAGGATACTACTAGAGGGCCCTGGTCAATAGTAATACACTATATAGGGTACTACCTAGAGGGCCCTGGTCAATAGTAATACACTCTATAGGATACTATTAGAGGGCCCTGGTCAATAGTAATACACTATACAGGATACTACTAGAGGGCCCTGGTCAATAGTAATACACTATACAGAATACTACTAGAGGGCCCTGGTCAATAGTAATACACTATAGAGGACACTACTAGATGGCCCTGGTCAATAGTAATACACTATACAGGATACTACTAGAGGGCCCTGGTCAATAGTAATACACTATACAGGATACTACTAGAGGGCACTGGTCAATAGTAATACACTATACAGGATACTACTAAAGGGCCCTGGTCAATAGTAATACACTATACAGGATACTACCTAGAGGGCCCTGGTCAATAGTAATACAGTATATAAGGATACTATCTAGAGGGCCCTGGTCAATAGTAATACACTATATAGGATACTACTAGAGGGCCCTGGTCAATAGTAATACACTATATAGGGTACTACCTAGAGGGCCCTGGTCAATAGTAATACACTCTATAGGATACTATTAGAGGGCCCTGGTCAATAGTAATACACTATACAGGATACTACTAGAGGGCCCTGGTCAATAGTAATACACTATACAGAATACTACTAGAGGGCCCTGGTCAATAGTAATACACTATAGAGGACACTACTAGATGGCCCTGGTCAATAGTAATACACTATACAGGATACTACTAGAGGGCCCTGGTCAATAGTAATACACTATACAGGATACTACTAGAGGGCACTGGTCAATAGTAATACACTATACAGGATACTACTAAAGGGCCCTGGTCAATAGTAATACACTATACAGGATACTACCTAGAGGGCCCTGGTCAATAGTAATTCACTATATAGGGTACAACCTAGAGGGCCCTGGTCAATAGTAATACTACGTAGAGGGCCCTGGTCAATGGTAATACACTATATAGGGTACTACCTAGAGGGCCCTGGTCAATAGTAATACACTATACAGGGTACTACCTAGAGGGCCCTGGTCAATAGTAATACACTATATAGGGTACTACCTAGAGGGCCCTGGTCAATAGTAATACACTATACAGGGTACTACCTAGAGGGCCCTGGTCAATAGTAATACACTATACAGGATACTACCTAGAGGGCCCTGCTCAATAGTAATACACTATATAGGATACTACTAGAGGGCCCTGGTCAATAGTAATACACTATATAGGTTACTACTAGAGGGCCCAGGTCAATAGTAATACACTATGTAGGTTACTACTAGAGGGCCCTGATCAATAGTAATACACTATACAGGATACTACCTAGAGGGCCCTGGTCAATGGTAATACACTATACAGGATACTACTAGAGGGCCCTGGTCAATAGTAATACACTATACAGGATACTACCTAGAGGGCCCTGGTCAATAGTAATACACTAGACAGGATACTACTAGAGGGCCCTGGTCAATAGTAATACACTATACAGGATACTACCTAGAGGGCCCTGGTCAATAGTAATACACTATACAGGAAACTACCTAGAGGGCCCTGGTCAATGGTAATACACTATACAGGGTACTACCTAGAGGGCCCTGGTCAATAGTAATACACTATATAGGGTACTACCTAGAGGGCCCTGGTCAATAGTAATACACTATACAGGATACTACTCGAGGGCCCTGGTCAATAGTAATACACTATACAGGATACTACTAGAGGGCCCTGGTCAATGGTAATACACTATATAGGGTACAACCTAGAGGGCCCTGGTCAATAGTAATACTACCTAGAGGGCCCTGGTCAATGGTAATACACTATACAGGGTACTACCCAGAGGGCCCTGGTGAATAGTAATACACTATACCGGATACTACTAGAGGGCCCTGGTCAATAGTAATACACTATACAGGATACTACCTAGAGGGCCCTGGTCAATAGTAATACACTATATAAGGATACTACCTAGAGGGCCCTGGTCAATAGTAATACACTATATAGGATACTACTAGAGGGCCCTGGTCAATAGTAAGACACTATATAGGGTACTACCTAGAGGGCCCTGGTCAATAGTAATACACTCTATAGGATACTATTAGAGGGCCCTGGTCAATAGTAATACACTATACAGGATACTACTAGAGGGCCCTGGTCAATAGTAATACACTATACAGAATACTACTAGAGGGCCCTGGTCAATAGTAATACACTATAGAGGACACTACTAGATGGCCCTGGTCAATAGTAATACACTATACAGGATACTACTAGAGGGCCCTGGTCAATAGTAATACACTATACAGGATACTACTAGAGGGCACTGGTCAATAGTAATACACTATACAGGATACTACTAAAGGGCCCTGGTCAATAGTAATACACTATACAGGATACTACTAGAGGGCCCTGGTCAATAGTAATTCACTATATAGGGTACAACCTAGAGGGCCCTGGTCAATAGTAATACTACCTAGAGGGCCCTGGTCAATGGTAATACACTATATAGGGTACTACCTAGAGGGCCCTGGTCAATAGTAATACACTATACAGGGTACTACCTAGAGGGCCCTGGTCAATAGTAATACACTATATAGGGTACTACCTAGAGGGCCCTGGTCAATAGTAATACACTATACAGGGTACTACCTAGAGGGCCCTGGTCAATAGTAATACACTATACAGGATACTACCTAGAGGGCCCTGCTCAATAGTAATACACTATATAGGATACTACTAGAGGGCCCTGGTCAATCGTAATACACTATATAGGTTACTACTAGAGGGCCCAGGTCAATAGTAATACACTATGTAGGTTACTACTAGAGTGCCCTGATCAATAGTAATACACTATACAGGATACTACCTAGAGGGCCCTGGTCAATGGTAATACACTATACAGGATACTACTAGAGGGCCCTGGTCAATAGTAAGACACTATATAGGGTACTACCTAGAGGGCCCTGGTCAATAGTAATACACTCTATAGGATACTATTAGAGGGCCCTGGTCAATAGTAATACACTATACAGGATACTACTAGAGGGCCCTGGTCAATAGTAATACAATATACAGAATACTACTAGAGGGCCCTGGTCAATAGTAATACACTATACAGGACACTACTAGATGGCCCTGGTCAATAGTAATACACTACAGGATACTACTAGAGGGCCCTGGTCAATAGTAATACACTATAGAGGATACTACTAGAGGGCACTGGTCAATAGTAATACACTATACAGGATACTACCTAGAGGGCCCTGGTCAATAGTAATTCACTATATAGGGTACAACCTAGAGGGCTCTGGTCAATAGTAATACTACCTAGAGGGCCCTGGTCAATGGTAATACACTATATAGGGTACTACCTAGAGGGCCCTGGTCAATAGTAATACACTATACAGGGTACTACCTAGAGGGCCATTGTCAATAGTAATACACTATATAGGGTACTACCTAGAGGGCCCTGGTCAATAGTAATACACTATACAGGATACTACTAGAGGGCCCTGGTCAATGGTAATACACTATACAGGATACTACTAGAGGGCCCTGGTCAATAGTAATACACTATATAGGATACTACTAGAGGGCCCTGGTCAATAGTAATACACTATACAGGATACTACTCGAGGGCCCTGGTCAATAGTAATACACTATACAGGATACTACTAGAGGGCCCTGGTCAATAGTAATACACTATACAGGATACTACCTAGAGGGCCCTGGTCATTAGTAATACACTATATAGGATACTACCTAGAGGGCCCTGGTCAATAGTAATACACTATATAGGTTACTACTACAGGGCCCTGGTCAATAGTAATACACTATCTAGGATACTACTAGAGAGCCCTGGTCAATAGTAATACACTATACAGGATACTACTCGAGGGCCCTGGTCAATAGTAATACACTATACAGGATACTACTAGAGGGCCCTGGTCAATGGTAATACACTATATAGGGTACAACCTAGAGGGCCCTGGTCAATAGTAATACTACTTAGAGGGCCCTGGTCAATGGTAATACACTATACAGGGTACTACCCAGAGGGCCCTGGTGAATAGTAATACACTATACCGGATACTACTAGAGGGCCCTGGTCAATAGTAATACACTATACAGGATACTACCTAGAGGGCCCTGGTCAATAGTAATACACTATATAAGGATACTATCTAGAGGGCCCTGGTCAATAGTAATACACTATATAGGATACTACTAGAGGGCCCTGGTCAATAGTAATACACTATATAGGGTACTACCTAGAGGGCCCTGGTCAATAGTAATACACTCTATAGGATACTATTAGAGGGCCCTGGTCAATAGTAATACACTATACAGGATACTACTAGAGGGCCCTGGTCAATAGTAATACACTATACAGAATACTACTAGAGGGCCCTGGTCAATAGTAATACACTATAGAGGACACTACTAGATGGCCCTGGTCAATAGTAATACACTATACAGGATACTACTAGAGGGCCCTGGTCAATAGTAATACACTATACAGGATACTACTAGAGGGCACTGGTCAATAGTAATACACTATACAGGATACTACTAAAGGGCCCTGGTCAATAGTAATACACTATACAGGATACTACCTAGAGGGCCCTGGTCAATAGTAATACACTATATAAGGATACTATCTAGAGGGCCCTGGTCAATAGTAATACACTATATAGGATACTACTAGAGGGCCCTGGTCAATAGTAATACACTATATAGGGTACTACCTAGAGGGCCCTGGTCAATAGTAATACACTCTATAGGATACTATTAGAGGGCCCTGGTCAATAGTAATACACTATACAGGATACTACTAGAGGGCCCTGGTCAATAGTAATACACTATACAGAATACTACTAGAGGGCCCTGGTCAATAGTAATACACTATAGAGGACACTACTAGATGGCCCTGGTCAATAGTAATACACTATACAGGATACTACTAGAGGGCCCTGGTCAATAGTAATACACTATACAGGATACTACTAGAGGGCACTGGTCAATAGTAATACACTATACAGGATACTACTAGAGGGCCCTGGTCAATAGTAATACACTATACAGGATACTACCTAGAGGGCCCTGGTCATTAGTAATACACTATATAGGATACTACCTAGAGGGCCCTGGTCAATAGTAATACACTATATAGGTTACTACTACAGGGCCCTGGTCAATAGTAATACACTATCTAGGATACTACTAGAGAGCCCTGGTCAATAGTAATACACTATACAGGATACTACTCGAGGGCCCTGGTCAATAGTAATACACTATACAGGATACTACTAGAGGGCCCTGGTCAATGGTAATACACTATATAGGGTACAACCTAGAGGGCCCTGGTCAATAGTAATACTACTTAGAGGGCCCTGGTCAATGGTAATACACTATACAGGGTACTACCCAGAGGGCCCTGGTGAATAGTAATACACTATACCGGGTACTACTAGAGGGCCCTGGTCAATAGTAATACACTATACAGGATACTACCTAGAGGGCCCTGGTCAATAGTAATACACTATATAAGGATACTATCTAGAGGGCCCTGGTCAATAGTAATACACTATATAGGATACTACTAGAGGGCCCTGGTCAATAGTAATACACTATATAGGGTACTACCTAGAGGGCCCTGGTCAATAGTAATACACTCTATAGGATACTATTAGAGGGCCCTGGTCAATAGTAATACACTATACAGGATACTACTAGAGGGCCCTGGTCAATAGTAAGACACTATATAGGGTACTACCTAGAGGGCCCTGGTCAATAGTAATACACTCTATAGGATACTATTAGAGGGCCCTGGTCAATAGTAATACACTATACAGGATACTACTAGAGGGCCCTGGTCAATAGTAATACACTATACAGAATACTACTAGAGGGCCCTGGTCAATAGTAATACACTCTATAGGATACTATTAGAGGGCCCTGGTCAATAGTAATACACTATACAGGATACTACTAGAGGGCCCTGGTCAATAGTAATACACTATACAGAATACTACTAGAGGGCCCTGGTCAATAGTAATACACTATAGAGGACACTACTAGATGGCCCTGGTCAATAGTAATACACTATACAGGATACTACTAGAGGGCCCTGGTCAATAGTAATACACTCTATAGGATACTACTAGAGGGCACTGGTCAATAGTAATACACTATACAGGATACTACTAAAGGGCCCTGGTCAATAGTAATACACTATACAGGATACTACTAGAGGGCCCTGGTCAATAGTAATTCACTATATAGGGTACAACCTAGAGGGCCCTGGTCAATAGTAATACTACCTAGAGGGCCCTGGTCAATGGTAATACACTATATAGGGTACTACCTAGAGGGCCCTGGTCAATAGTAATACACTATACAGGGTACTACCTAGAGGGCCCTGGTCAATAGTAATACACTATATAGGGTACTACCTAGAGGGCCCTGGTCAATAGTAATACACTATACAGGGTACTAGCTAGAGGGCCCTGGTCAATAGTAATACACTATACAGGATACTACCTAGAGGGCCCTGCTCAATAGTAATACACTATATAGGATACTACTAGAGGGCCCTGGTCAATCGTAATACACTATATAGGTTACTACTAGAGGGCCCAGGTCAATAGTAATACACTATGTAGGTTACTACTAGAGTGCCCTGATCAATAGTAATACACTATACAGGATACTACCTAGAGGGCCCTGGTCAATGGTAATACACTATACAGGATACTACTAGAGGGCCCTGGTCAATAGTAAGACACTATATAGGGTACTACCTAGAGGGCCCTGGTCAATAGTAATACACTCTATAGGATACTATTAGAGGGCCCTGGTCAATAGTAATACACTATACAGGATACTACTAGAGGGCCCTGGTCAATAGTAATACAATATACAGAATACTACTAGAGGGCCCTGGTCAATAGTAATACACTATACAGGACACTACTAGATGGCCCTGGTCAATAGTAATACACTACAGGATACTACTAGAGGGCCCTGGTCAATAGTAATACACTATAGAGGATACTACTAGAGGGCACTGGTCAATAGTAATACACTATACAGGATACTACCTAGAGGGCCCTGATCAATAGTAATTCACTATATAGGGTACAACCTAGAGGGCTCTGGTCAATAGTAATACTACCTAGAGGGCCCTGGTCAATGGTAATACACTATATAGGGTACTACCTAGAGGGCCCTGGTCAATAGTAATACACTATTCAGGGTACTACCTAGAGGGCCATTGTCAATAGTAATACACTATATAGGGTACTACCTAGAGGGCCCTGGTCAATAGTAATACACTATACAGGATACTACTAGAGGGCCCTGGTCAATGGTAATACACTATACAGGATACTACTAGAGGGCCCTGGTCAATAGTAATACACTATATAGGATACTACTAGAGGGCCCTGGTCAATAGTAATACACTATACAGGATACTAGTCGAGGGCCCTGGTCAATAGTAATACACTATACAGGATACTACTAGAGGGCCCTGGTCAATGGTAATACACTATATAGGGTACAACCTAGAGGGCCCTGGTCAATAGTAATACTACCTAGAGGGCCCTGGTCAATGGTAATACACTATACAGGGTACTACCCAGAGGGCCCTGGTGAATAGTAATACACTATACCGGATACTACTAGAGGGCCCTGGTCAATAGTAATACACTATACAGGCTACTACTAGAGGGCCCTGGTCAATAGTAATACACTATACAGGATACTACCTAGATGGCCCTGGTCAATAGTAATACACTATATAAGGATACTACCTAGAGGGCCCTGGTCAATAGTAATACACTATATAGGATACTACTAGAGGGCCCTGGTCAATAGTAAGACACTATATAGGGTACTACCTAGAGGGCCCTGGTCAATAGTAATACACTATACAGGCTACTACTAGAGGGCCCTGGTCAATAGTAATACACTATACAGGATACTACCTAGATGGCCCTGGTCAATAGTAATACACTATATAAGGATACTACCTAGAGGGCACTGGTCAATAGTAATACACTATATAGGATACTACTAGAGGGCCCTGGTCAATAGTAAGACACTATATAGGGTACTACCTAGAGGGCCCTGGTCAATAGTAATACACTATACAGGATACTACTAGAGGGCCCTGGTCAATAGTAATACACTATACAGATTACTACCTAGAGGGCCCTGGTCATTAGTAATACACTATATAGGATACTACCTAGAGGGCCCTGGTCAATAGTAATACACTATATAGGTTACTACTAGAGGGCCCTGGTCAATAGTAAGACACTATATAGGGTACTACCTAGAGGGCCCTGGTCAATAGTAATACACTATACAGGATACTACTAGAGGGCCTTGGTCAATAGTAATACACTATACAGGATACTACCTAGAGGGCCCTGGTCAATAGTAATACACTATATAGGTTACTACTAGAGGGCCCTGGTCAATAGTAATACACTATATAGGATACTACTAGAGAGCCCTGGTCAATAGTAATACACTATACAGGATACTACTCGAGGGCCCTGGGCAATAGTAATACACTATACAGGATACTACTAGAGGGCCCTGGTCAATGGTAATACACTATATAGGGTACAACCTAGAGGGCCCTGGTCAATAGTAATACTACCTAGAGGGCCCTGGTCAATGGTAATACACTATATAGGATACTACTAGAGGGCCCTGGTCAATAGTAAGACACTATATATGGTACTACCTAGAGGGCCCTGGTCAATAGTAATACACTATATAGGTTACTACTAGAGGGCCCTGGTCAATAGTAAGACACTATATAGGGTACTACCTAGAGGGCCCTGGTCAATAGTAATACACTATACAGGATACTACTAGAGGGCCCTGGTCAATAGTAATACACTATACAGGATACTACCTAGAGGGCCCTGGTCATTAGTAATACACTATATAGGATACTACCTAGAGGGCCCTGGTCAATAGTAATACACTATATAGGTTACTACTAGAGGGCCCTGGTCAATAGTAATACACTATATAGGATACTACTAGAGAGCCCTGGTCAATAGTAATACACTATACAGGATACTACTCGAGGGCCCTGGTCAATAGCAATACACTATACAGGATACTACTAGAGGGCCCTGGTCAATGGTAATACACTATATAGGGTACAACCTAGAGGGCCCTGGTCAATAGTAATACTACCTAGAGGGCCCTGGTCAATGGTAATACACTATACAGGGTACTACCCAGAGGGCCCTGGTGAATAGTAATACACTATACCGGATACTACTAGAGGTCCCTGGTCAATAGTAATACACTATACAGGATACTACCTAGAGGGCCCTGGTCAATATTAATACACTATATAAGGATACTACCTAGAGGGCCCTGGTCAATAGTAATACACTATATAGGATACTACTAGAGGGCCCTGGTCAATAGTAAGACACTATATATGGTACTACCTAGAGGGCCCTGGTCAATAGTAATACACTCTATAGGATACTATTAGAGGGCCCTGGTCAATAGTAATACACTATACAGGATACTACTAGAGGGCCCTGGTCAATAGTAATACACTATACAGAATACTACTAGAGGGCCCTGGTCAATAGTAATACACTATAGAGGACACTACTAGATGGCCCTGGTCAATAGTAATACACTATACAGGATACTACTAGAGGGCCCTGGTCAATAGTAATACACTATACAGGATACTACTAGAGGGCACTGGTCAATAGTAATACACTATACAGGATACTACTAAAGGGCCCTGGTCAATAGTAATACACTATACAGGATACTACTAGAGGGCCCTGGTCAATAGTAATTCACTATATAGGGTACAACCTAGAGGGCCCTGGTCAATAGTAATACTACCTAGAGGGCCCTGGTCAATGGTAATACACTATACAGGGTACTACCCAGAGGGCCCTGGTGAATAGTAATACACTATACCGGATACTACTAGAGGGCCCTGGTCAATAGTAATACACTATACAGGCTACTACTAGAGGGCCCTGGTCAATAGTAATACACTATACAGGATACTACCTAGATGGCCCTGGTCAATAGTAATACACTATATAAGGATACTACCTAGAGGGCCCTGGTCAATAGTAATACACTATATAGGATACTACTAGAGGGCCCTGGTCAATAGTAAGACACTATATAGGGTACTACCTAGAGGGCCCTGGTCAATAGTAATACACTATACAGGCTACTACTAGAGGGCCCTGGTCAATAGTAATACACTATACAGGATACTACCTAGATGGCCCTGGTCAATAGTAATACACTATATAAGGATACTACCTAGAGGGCACTGGTCAATAGTAATACACTATATAGGATACTACTAGAGGGCCCTGGTCAATAGTAAGACACTATATAGGGTACTACCTAGAGGGCCCTGGTCAATAGTAATACACTATACAGGATACTACTAGAGGGCCCTGGTCAATAGTAATACACTATACAGATTACTACCTAGAGGGCCCTGGTCATTAGTAATACACTATATAGGATACTACCTAGAGGGCCCTGGTCAATAGTAATACACTATATAGGTTACTACTAGAGGGCCCTGGTCAATAGTAAGACACTATATAGGGTACTACCTAGAGGGCCCTGGTCAATAGTAATACACTATACAGGATACTACTAGAGGGCCCTGGTCAATAGTAATACACTATACAGGATACTACCTAGAGGGCCCTGGTCAATAGTAATACACTATATAGGTTACTACTAGAGGGCCCTGGTCAATAGTAATACACTATATAGGATACTACTAGAGAGCCCTGGTCAATAGTAATACACTATACAGGATACTACTCGAGGGCCCTGGTCAATAGTAATACACTATACAGGATACTACTAGAGGGCCCTGGTCAATGGTAATACACTATATAGGGTACAACCTAGAGGGCCCTGGTCAATAGTAATACTACCTAGAGGGCCCTGGTCAATGGTAATACACTATATAGGATACTACTAGAGGGCCCTGGTCAATAGTAAGACACTATATATGGTACTACCTAGAGGGCCCTGGTCAATAGTAATACACTATATAGGTTACTACTAGAGGGCCCTGGTCAATAGTAAGACACTATATAGGGTACTACCTAGAGGGCCCTGGTCAATAGTAATACACTATACAGGATACTACTAGAGGGCCCTGGTCAATAGTAATACACTATACAGGATACTACCTAGAGGGCCCTGGTCATTAGTAATACACTATATAGGATACTACCTAGAGGGCCCTGGTCAATAGTAATACACTATATAGGTTACTACTAGAGGGCCCTGGTCAATAGTAATACACTATAGAGGATACTACTAGAGAGCCCTGGTCAATAGTAATACACTATACAGGATACTACTCGAGGGCCCTGGTCAATAGTAATACACTATACAGGATACTACTAGAGGGCCCTGGTCAATGGTAATACACTATATAGGGTACAACCTAGAGGGCCCTGGTCAATAGTAATACTACCTAGAGGGCCCTGGTCAATGGTAATACACTATACAGGGTACTACCCAGAGGGCCCTGGTGAATAGTAATACACTATACCGGATACTACTAGAGGTCCCTGGTCAATAGTAATACACTATACAGGATACTACCTAGAGGGCCCTGGTCAATATTAATACACTATATAAGGATACTACCTAGAGGGCCCTGGTCAATAGTAATACACTATATAGGATACTACTAGAGGGCCCTGGTCAATAGTAAGACACTATATATGGTACTACCTAGAGGGCCCTGGTCAATAGTAATACACTCTATAGGATACTATTAGAGGGCCCTGGTCAATAGTAATACACTATACAGGATACTACTAGAGGGCCCTGGTCAATAGTAATACACTATACAGAATACTACTAGAGGGCCCTGGTCAATAGTAATACACTATAGAGGACACTACTAGATGGCCCTGGTCAATAGTAATACACTATACAGGATACTACTAGAGGGCCCTGGTCAATAGTAATACACTATACAGGATACTACTAGAGGGCACTGGTCAATAGTAATACACTATACAGGATACTACTAAAGGGCCCTGGTCAATAGTAATACACTATACAGGATACTACTAGAGGGCCCTGGTCAATAGTAATTCACTATATAGGGTACAACCTAGAGGGCCCTGGTCAATAGTAATACTACCTACAGGGCCCTGGTCAATAGTAATACTACCTAGAGGGCCCTGGTCAATGGTAATACACTATATAGGGTACTACCTAGAGGGACCTGGTCAATAGTAATACACTATACAGGGTACTACCTAGAGGGCCCTGGTCAATAGTAATACACTATATAGGGTACTACCTAGAGGGCCCTGGTCAATAGTAATACACTATATAGGTTACTACTAGAGGGCCCTGGTCAATAGTAATACACTATACAGTATACTACTAGAGGGCACTGGTCAATAGTAATACACTATACAGGATACTACTAAAGGGCCCTGGTCAATAGTAATACACTATACAGGACACTACTAGATGGCCCTGGTCAATAGTAATACACTATACAGGATACTACTAGAGGGCCCTGGTCAATAGTAATACACTATACAGGATACTACTAGAGGGCACTGGTCAATAGTAATACACTATACAGGATACTACTAAAGGGCCCTGGTCAATAGTAATACACTATACAGGATGCTACTAGAGGGCCCTGGTCAATAGTAATTCACTATATAGGGTACAACCTAGAGGGCCCTGGTCAATAGTAATACTACCTAGAGGGCCCTGGTCAATGGTAATACACTATATAGGGTACTACCTAGAGGGCCCTGGTCAATAGTAATACACTATACAGGGTACTACCTAGAGGGCCATTGTCAATAGTAATACACTATATAGGGTACTACCTAGAGGGCCCTGGTCAATAGTAATACACTAAATAGGATACTACTAGAGGGCCCTGGTCAATGGTAATACACTATACAGTATACTACTAGAGGGCACTGGTCAATAGTAATACACTATAAAGGATACTACTAGAGGGCCCTGGTCAATAGTAATACACTATACAGGATACTACTCGAGGGCCCTGGTCAATAGTAATACACTATACAGGATACTACTAGAGGGCCCTGGTCAATGGTAATACACTATATAGGGTACAACCTAGAGGGCCCTGGTCAATAGTAATACTACCTAGAGGGCCATGGTCAATAGTAATACACTATACAGGGTACTACCCAGAGGGCCCTGGTGAATAGTAATACACTATACCGGATACTACTAGAGGGCCCTGGTCAATAGTAATACACTATACAGGCTACTACTAGAGGGCCCTGGTCAATAGTAATACACTATACAGGATACTACCTAGATGGCCCTGGTCAATAAAAATACACTATATAAGGATACTACCTAGAGGGCCCTGGTCAATAGTAATACACTATATAGGATACTACTAGAGGGCCCTGGTCAATAGTAAGACACTATATAGGGTACTACCTAGAGGGCCCTGGTCAATAGTAATACACTCTATAGGATACTATTAGAGGGCCCTGGTCAATAGTAATACACTATACAGGATACTACTAGAGGGCCCTGGTCAATAGTAATACACTATACAGGATACTACCTAGAGGGCCCTGGTCATTAGTAATACACTATATAGGATACTACCTAGAGGGCCCTGGTCAATAGTAATACACTATATAGGTTACTACTAGAGGGCCCTGGTCAATAGTAATACACTATATAGGATACTACTAGAGAGCCCTGGTCAATAGTAATACACTATACAGGATACTACTCGAGGGCCCTGGTCAATAGTAATACACTATATAGGATACTACTAGAGGGCCCTGGTGAATAGTAATACACTATACTGGATACTACTAGAGGGCCCTGGTCAATAGTAATACACTATACAGGATACTACTAAAGGGCCCTGGTCAATAGTAATACACTATACAGGATACTACTAGAGGGCCCTGGTCAATAGTAATTCACTATATAGGGTACAACCTAGAGGGCCCTGGTCAATAGTAATACTACCTAGAGGGCCCTGGTCAATGGTAATACACTATATAGGGTACTACCTAGAGGGCCCTGGTCAATAGTAATACACTATACAGGGTACTACCTAGAGGGCCCTGGTCAATAGTAATACACTATACAGGATACTACTCGAGGGCCCTGGTCAATAGTAATACACTATACAGGATACTACTAGAGGGCCCTGGTCAATGGTAATACACTATATAGGGTACAACCTAGAGGGCCCTGGTCAATAGTAATACTACCTAAAGGGCCCTGGTCAATGGTAATACACTATACAGGGTACTACCCAGAGGGCCCTGGTGAATAGTAATACACTATACCGGATACTACTAGAGGGCCCTGGTCAATAGTAATACACTATACAGGATACTACTAAAGGGCCCTGGTCAATAGTAATACACTATACAGGATACTACTAGAGGGCCCTGGTCAATAGTAATTCACTATATAGGGTACAACCTAGAGGGCCCTGGTCAATAGTAATACTACCTAGAGGGCCCTGGTCAATGGTAATACACTATATAGGGTACTACCTAGAGGGCCCTGGTCAATAGTAATACACTATACAGGGTACTACCTAGAGGGCCCTGGTCAATAGTAATACACTATATAGGGTACTACCTAGAGGGCCCTGGTCAATAGTAATACACTATATAGGTTACTACTAGAGGGCCCTGGTCAATAGTAATACACTATACAGGATACTACTAGAGGGCACTGGTCAATAGTAATACACTATACAGGACACTACTAGATGGCCCTGGTCAATAGTAATACACTATACAGGATACTACTAGAGGGCCCTGGTCAATAGTAATACACTATACAGGATACTACTAGAGGGCACTGGTCAATAGTAATACACTATACAGGATACTACTAAAGGGCCCTGGTCAATAGTAATACACTATACAGGATGCTACTAGAGGGCCCTGGTCAATAGTAATTCACTATATAGGGTACAACCTAGAGGGCCCTGGTCAATAGTAATACTACCTAGAGGGCCCTGGTCAATGGTAATACACTATATAGGGTACTACCTAGAGGGCCCTGGTCAATAGTAATACACTATACAGGGTACTACCTAGAGGGCCATTGTCAATAGTAATACACTATATAGGGTACTACCTAGAGGGCCCTGGTCAATAGTAATACACTATATAGGATACTAATAGAGGGCCCTGGTCAATGGTAATACACTATACAGTATACTACTAGAGGGCACTGGTCAATAGTAATACACTATAAAGGATACTACTAGAGGGCCCTGGTCAATAGTAATACACTATACAGGATACTACTCGAGGGCCCTGGTCAATAGTAATACACTATACAGGATACTACTAGAGGGCCCTGGTCAATGGTAATACACTATATAGGGTACAACCTAGAGGGCCCTGGTCAATAGTAATACTACCTAGAGGGCCCTGGTCAATGGTAATACACTATACAGGGTACTACCCAGAGGGCCCTGGTGAATAGTAATACACTATACCGGATACTACTAGAGGGCCCTGGTCAATAGTAATACACTATACAGGCTACTACTAGAGGGCCCTGGTCAATAGTAATACACTATACAGGATACTAACTAGATGGCCCTGGTCAATAGTAATACACTATATAAGGATACTACCTAGAGGGCCCTGGTCAATAGTAATACACTATATATGGTACTACTAGAGGGCCCTGGTCAATAGTAAGACACTATATAGGGTACTACCTAGAGGGCCCTGGTCAATAGTAATACACTCTATAGGATACTATTAGAGGGCCCTGGTCAATAGTAATACACTATACAGGATACTACTAGAGGGCCCTGGTCAATAGTAATACACTATACAGGATACTACCTAGAGGGCCCTGGTCATTAGTAATACACTATATAGGATACTACCTAGAGGGCCCTGGTCAATAGTAATACACTATATAGGTTACTACTAGAGGGCCCTGGTCAATAGTAATACACTATATAGGATACTACTAGAGAGCCCTGGTCAATAGTAATACACTATACAGGATACTACTCGAGGGCCCTGGTCAATAGTAATACACTATATAGGATACTACTAGAGGGCCCTGGTCAATGGTAATACACTATATAGGGTACAACCTAGAGGGCCCTGGTCAATAGTAATACTACCTAGAGGGCCCTGGTCAATGGTAATACACTATACAGGGTACTACCCAGAGGGCCCTGGTGAATAGTAATACACTATACCGGATACTACTAGAGGGCCCTGGTCAATAGTAATACACTATACAGGATACTACCTAGAGGGCCCTGGTCAATAGTAATACACTATATAAGGATACTACCTAGAGGGCCCTGGTCAATAGTAATACACTATATAGGATACTACTAGAGGGCCCTGGTCAATAGTAAGACACTATATATGGTACTACCTAGAGGGCCCTGGTCAATAGTAATACACTATACAGAATACTACTAGAGGGCCCTGGTCAATAGTAATACACTATAGAGGACACTACTAGATGGCCCTGGTCAATAGTAATACACTATACAGGATACTACTAGAGGGCCCTGGTCAAGAGTAATTCACTATATAGGGTACAACCTAGAGGGCCCTGGTCAATAGTAATACTACCTAGAGGGCCCTGGTCAATGGTAATACACTATATAGGGTACTACCTAGAGGGCCCTGGTCAATAGTAATACACTATACAGGGTACTACCTAGAGGGCCCTGGTCAATAGTAATACACTATATAGGGTACTACCTAGAGGGCCCTGGTCAATAGTAATACACTATATAGGTTACTATTAGAGGGCCCTGGTCAATAGTAATACACTATACAGAATACTACTAGAGGGCACTGGTCAATAGTAATACACTATACAGGATACTACTAAAGGGCCCTGGTCAATAGTAATACACTATACAGGATACTACTAGAGGGCCCTGGTCAATAGTAATACACTATACAGGATACTACCTAGAGGGCCCTGGTCATTAGTAATACACTATACAGGATACTACTCGAGGGCCCTGGTCAATAGTAATACACTATACAGGATACTACTAGAGGGCCCTGGTCAATGGTAATACACTATACAGGGTACTACCCAGAGGGCCCTGGTGAATAGTAATACACTATACCGGATACTACTAGAGGGCCCTGGTCAATAGTAATACACTATACAGGCTACTACTAGAGGGCCCTGGTCAATAGTAATACACTATACAGGATACTAACTAGATGGCCCTGGTCAATAGTAATACACTATATAAGGATACTACCTAGAGGGCCCTGGTCAATAGTAATACACTATATAGGGTACTACTAGAGGGCCCTGGTCAATAGTAAGACACTATATAGGGTACTACCTAGAGGGCCCTGGTCAATAGTAATACACTCTATAGGATACTATTAGAGGGCCCTGGTCAATAGTAATACACTATACAGGATACTACTAGAGGGCCCTGGTCAATAGTAATACACTATACAGGATACTACCTAGAGGGCCCTGGTCATTAGTAATACACTATATAGGATACTACCTAGAGGGCCCTGGTCAATAGTAATACACTATATAGGTTACTACTAGAGGGCCCTGGTCAATAGTAATACACTATATAGGATACTACTAGAGAGCCCTGGTCAATAGTAATACACTATACAGGATACTACTCGAGGGCCCTGGTCAATAGTAATACACTATATAGGATACTACTAGAGGGCCCTGGTCAATGGTAATACACTATATAGGGTACAACCTAGAGGGCCCTGGTCAATAGTAATACTACCTAGAGGGCCCTGGTCAATGGTAATACACTATACAGGGTACTACCCAGAGGGCCCTGGTGAATAGTAATACACTATACCGGATACTACTAGAGGGCCCTGGTCAATAGTAATACACTATACAGGATACTACCTAGAGGGCCCTGGTCAATAGTAATACACTATATAAGGATACTACCTAGAGGGCCCTGGTCAATAGTAATACACTATATAGGATACTACTAGAGGGCCCTGGTCAATAGTAAGACAATATATATGGTACTACCTAGAGGGCCCTGGTCAATAGTAATACACTATACAGAATACTACTAGAGGGCCCTGGTCAATAGTAATACACTATAGAGGACACTACTAGATGGCCCTGGTCAATAGTAATACACTATACAGGATACTACTAGAGGGCCCTGGTCAAGAGTAATTCACTATATAGGGTACAACCTAGAGGGCCCTGGTCAATAGTAATACTACCTAGAGGGCCCTGGTCAATGGTAATACACTATATAGGGTACTACCTAGAGGGCCCTGGTCAATAGTAATACACTATACAGGGTACTACCTAGAGGGCCCTGGTCAATAGTAATACACTATATAGGGTACTACCTAGAGGGCCCTGGTCAATAGTAATACACTATATAGGTTACTATTAGAGGGCCCTGGTCAATAGTAATACACTATACAGAATACTACTAGAGGGCACTGGTCAATAGTAATACACTATACAGGATACTACTAAAGGGCCCTGGTCAATAGTAATACACTATACAGGATACTACTAGAGGGCCCTGGTCAATAGTAATTCACTATATAGGGTACAACCTAGAGGGCCCTGGTCAATAGTAATACTACCTAGAGGGCCCTGGTCAATGGTAATACACTATATAGGGTACTACCTAGAGGGCCCTGGTCAATAGTAATACACTATACAGGGTACTACCTAGAGGGCCCTGGTCAATAGTAATACACTATATAGGGTACTACCTAGAGGGCCCTGGTCAATAGTAATACACTATACAGGGTACTACCTAGAGGGCCCTGGTCAATAGTAATACACTATACAGGATACTACCTAGAGGGCCCTGCTCAATAGTAATACACTATATAGGATACTACTAGAGGGCCCTGGTCAATAGTAATACACTATATAGGTTACTACTAGAGGGCCCAGGTCAATAGTAATACACTATGTAGGTTACTACTAGAGGGCCCTGATCAATAGTAATACACTATACAGGATACTACCTAGAGGGCCCTGGTCAATGGTAATACACTATACAGGATACTACTAGAGGGCCCTGGTCAATAGTAATACACTATACAGGATACTACCTAGAGGGCCCTGGTCAATAGTAATACACTAGACAGGATACTACTAGAGGGCCCTGGTCAATAGTAATACACTATACAGGATACTACCTAGAGGGCCCTGGTCAATAGTAATACACTATACAGGATACTACCTAGAGGGCCCTGGTCAATGGTAATACACTATACAGGGTACTACCTAGAGGGCCCTGGTCAATAGTAATACACTATATAGGGTACTACCTAGAGGGCCCTGGTCAATAGTAATACACTATACAGGATACTACCTAGAGGGCCCTGGTCAATAGTAATACACTATACAGGATACTACTAGAGGGCACTGGTCAATAGTAATACACTATACAGGATACTACTAAAGGGCCCTGGTCAATAGTTATACACTATACAGGATGCTACTAGAGGGCCCTGGTCAATAGTAATTCACTATATAGGGTACAACCTAGAGGGCCCTGGTCAATAGTAATACTACCTAGAGGGCCCTGGTCAATGGTAATACACTATATAGGGTACTACCTAGAGGGCCCTGGTCAATAGTAATACATTATACAGGGTACTACCTAGAGGGCCATTGTCAATAGTAATACACTATATAGGGTACTACCTAGAGGGCCCTGGTCAATAGTAATACACTATATAGGATACTACTAGAGGGCCCTGGTCAATGGTAATACACTATACAGGATACTACTAGAGGGCCCTGGTCAATAGTAATACACTATACAGGATACTACCTAGAGGGCCCTGGTCATTAGTAATACACTATATAGGATACTACCTAGAGGGCCCTGGTCAATAGTAATACACTATATAGGTTACTACTAGAGGGCCCTGGTCAATAGTAATACACTATATAGGATACTACTAGAGAGCCCTGGTTAATAGTAATACACTATACAGGATACTACTCGAGGGCCCTGGTCAATAGTAATACACTATATAGGATACTACTAGAGGGCCCTGGTCAATGGTAATACACTATATAGGGTACAACCTAGAGGGCCCTGGTCAATAGTAATACTACCTAGAGGGCCCTGGTCAATGGTAATACACTATACAGGGTACTACCCAGAGGGCCCTGGTGAATAGTAATACACTATACCGGATACTACTAGAGGGCCCTGGTCAATAGTAATACACTATACAGGATACTACCTAGAGGGCCCTGGTCAATAGTAATACACTATATAAGGATACTACCTAGAGGGCCCTGGTCAATAGTAATACACTATATAGGATACTACTAGAGGGCCCTGGTCAATAGTAAGACACTATATATGGTACTACCTAGAGGGCCCTGGTCAATAGTAATACACTATACAGAATACTACTAGAGGGCCCTGGTCAATAGTAATACACTACAGAGGACACTACTAGATGGCCCTGGTCAATAGTAATACACTATACAGGATACTACTAGAGGGCCCTGGTCAAGAGTAATTCACTATATAGGGTACAACCTAGAGGGCCCTGGTCAATAGTAATACTACCTAGAGGGCCCTGGTCAATGGTAATACACTATATAGGGTACTACCTAGAGGGC
Organism: Salmo salar; assembly: GCF_965601325.2. Classification (NCBI taxonomy): domain Eukaryota; kingdom Metazoa; phylum Chordata; class Actinopteri; order Salmoniformes; family Salmonidae; genus Salmo; species Salmo salar. Next base: position 57,578,809 of record NC_138304.1, on the reverse strand, counting down.
CCTGGTCAATAGTAATACACTATACAGGGTACTACCTAGAGGGCCCTGGTCAATAGTAATACACTATATAGGGTACTACCTAGAGGGCCCTGGTCAATAGTAATACACTATATAGGTTACTATTAGAGGGCCCTGGTCAATAGTAATACACTATACAGAATACTACTAGAGGGCACTGGTCAATAGTAATACACTATACAGGATACTACTAGAGGGCCCTGGTCAATAGTAATTCACTATATAGGGTACAACCTAGAGGGCCCTGGTCAATAGTAATACTACCTAGAGGGCCCTGGTCAATGGTAATACACTATATAGGGTACTACCTAGAGGGCCCTGGTCAATAGTAATACACTATACAGGGTACTACCTAGAGGGCCCTGGTCAATAGTAATACACTATATAGGGTACTACCTAGAGGGCCCTGGTCAATAGTAATACACTATACAGGGTACTACCTAGAGGGCCCTGGTCAATAGTAATACACTATACAGGATACTACCTAGAGGGCCCTGCTCAATAGTAATACACTATATAGGATACTACTAGAGGGCCCTGGTCAATAGTAATACACTATATAGGTTACTACTAGAGGGCCCAGGTCAATAGTAATACACTATGTAGGTTACTGCTAGAGGGCCCTGATCAATAGTAATACACTATACAGGATACTACCTAGAGGGCCCTGGTCAATGGTAATACACTATACAGGATACTACTAGAGGGCCCTGGTCAATAGTAATACACTATACAGGATACTACCTAGAGGGCCCTGGTCAATAGTAATACACTAGACAGGATACTACTAGAGGGCCCTGGTCAATAGTAATACACTATACAGGATACTACCTAGAGGGCCCTGGTCAATAGTAATACACTATACAGGATACTACCTAGAGGGCCCTGGTCAATGGTAATACACTATACAGGGTACTACCTAGAGGGCCCTGGTCAATAGTAATACACTATATAGGGTACTACCTAGAGGGCCCTGGTCAATAGTAATACACTATACAGGATACTACCTAGAGGGCCCTGGTCAATAGTAATACACTATACAGGATACTACTAGAGGGCACTGGTCAATAGTAATACACTATACAGGATACTACTAAAGGGCCCTGGTCAATAGTAATACACTATACAGGATGCTACTAGAGGGCCCTGGTCAATAGTAATTCACTATATAGGGTACAACCTAGAGGGCCCTGGTCAATAGTAATACTACCTAGAGTGCCCTGGTCAATGGTAATACACTATATAGGGTACTACCTAGAGGGCCCTGGTCAATAGTAATACACTATACAGGGTACTACCTAGAGGGCCATTGTCAATAGTAATACACTATATAGGGTACTACCTAGAGGGCCCTGGTCAATAGTAATACACTATATAGGATACTACAAGAGGGCCCTGGTCAATGGTAATACACTATACAGTATACTACTAGAGGGCACTGGTCAATAGTAATACACTATAAAGGATACTACTAGAGGGCCCTGGTCAATAGTAATACACTATACAGGATACTACTCGAGGGCCCTGGTCAATAGTAATACACTATACAGGATACTACTAGAGGGCCCTGGTGAATGGTAATACACTATATAGGGTACAACCTAGAGGGCCCTGGTCAATAGTAATACTACCTAGAGGGCCCTGGTCAATGGTAATACACTATACAGGGTACTACCCAGAGGGCCCTGGTGAATAGTAATACACTATACCGGATACTACTAGAGGGCCCTGGTCAATAGTAATACACTATACAGGCTACTACTAGAGGGCCCTGGTCAATAGTAATACACTATACAGGATACTACCTAGATGGCCCTGGTCAATAGTAATACACTATATAAGGATACTACCTAGAGGGCCCTGGTCAATAGTAATACACTATACAGGATACTACTAGAGGGCCCTGGTCAATAGTAAGACACTATATAGGGTACTACCTAGAGGGCCCTGGTCAATAGTAATACACTCTATAGGATACTATTAGAGGGCCCTGGTCAATAGTAATACACTATACAGGATACTACTAGAGGGCCCTGGTCAATAGTAATACACTATACAGGATACTACCTAGAGGGCCCTGGTCATTAGTAATACACTATATAGGATACTACCTAGAGGGCCCTGGTCAATAGTAATACACTATATAGGTTACTACTAGAGGGCCCTGGTCAATAGTAATACACTATATAGGATACTACTAGAGAGCCCTGGTCAATAGTAATACACTATACAGGATACTATTCGAGGGCCCTGGTCAATAGTAATACACTATATAGGATACTACTAGAGGGCCCTGGTCAATGGTAATACACTATATAGGGTACAACCTAGAGGGCCCTGGTCAATGGTAATACACTATACAGGATACTACTAGAGGGCCCTGGTCAATAGTAATACACTATACAGGATACTACCTAGAGGGCCCTGGTCAATAGTAATACACTAGACAGGATACTACTAGAGGGCCCTGGTCAATAGTAATACACTATACAGGATACTACCTAGAGGGCCCTGGTCAATAGTAATACACTATACAGGATACTACCTAGAGGGCCCTGGTCAATGGTAATACACTATACAGGGTACTACCTAGAGGGCCCTGGTCAATAGTAATACACTATATAGGGTACTACCTAGAGGGCCCTGGTCAATAGTAATACACTATACAGGATACTACCTAGAGGGCCCTGGTCAATAGTAATACACTATACAGGATACTACTAGAGGGCACTGGTCAATAGTAATACACTATACAGGATACTACTAAAGGGCCCTGGTCAATAGTAATACACTATACAGGATGCTACTAGAGGGCCCTGGTCAATAGTAATTCACTATATAGGGTACAACCTAGAGGGCCCTGGTCAATAGTAATACTACCTAGAGTGCCCTGGTCAATGGTAATACACTATATAGGGTACTACCTAGAGGGCCCTGGTCAATAGTAATACACTATACAGGGTACTACCTAGAGGGCCATTGTCAATAGTAATACACTATATAGGGTACTACCTAGAGGGCCCTGGTCAATAGTAATACACTATATAGGATACTACAAGAGGGCCCTGGTCAATGGTAATACACTATACAGTATACTACTAGAGGGCACTGGTCAATAGTAATACACTATAAAGGATACTACTAGAGGGCCCTGGTCAATAGTAATACACTATACAGGATACTACTCGAGGGCCCTGGTCAATAGTAATACACTATACAGGATACTACTAGAGGGCCCTGGTGAATGGTAATACACTATATAGGGTACAACCTAGAGGGCCCTGGTCAATAGTAATACTACCTAGAGGGCCCTGGTCAATGGTAATACACTATACAGGGTACTACCCAGAGGGCCCTGGTGAATAGTAATACACTATACCGGATACTACTAGAGGGCCCTGGTCAATAGTAATACACTATACAGGCTACTACTAGAGGGCCCTGGTCAATAGTAATACACTATACAGGATACTACCTAGATGGCCCTGGTCAATAGTAATACACTATATAAGGATACTACCTAGAGGGCCCTGGTCAATAGTAATACACTATACAGGATACTACTAGAGGGCCCTGGTCAATAGTAAGACACTATATAGGGTACTACCTAGAGGGCCCTGGTCAATAGTAATACACTCTATAGGATACTATTAGAGGGCCCTGGTCAATAGTAATACACTATACAGGATACTACTAGAGGGCCCTGGTCAATAGTAATACACTATACAGGATACTACCTAGAGGGCCCTGGTCATTAGTAATACACTATATAGGATACTACCTAGAGGGCCCTGGTCAATAGTAATACACTATATAGGTTACTACTAGAGGGCCCTGGTCAATAGTAATACACTATATAGGATACTACTAGAGAGCCCTGGTCAATAGTAATACACTATACAGGATGCTATTCGAGGGCCCTGGTCAATAGTAATACACTATATAGGATACTACTAGAGGGCCCTGGTCAATGGTAATACACTATATAGGGTACAACCTAGAGGGCCCTGGTCAATAGTAATACTACCTAGAGGGCCCTGGTCAATGGTAATACACTATACAGGGTACTACCCAGAGGGCCCTGGTGAATAGTAATACACTATACCGGATACTACTAGAGGGCCCTGGTCAATAGTAATACACTATACAGGATACTACCTAGAGGGCCCTGGTCAATAGTAATACACTATATAAGGATACTACCTAGAGGGCCCTGGTCAATAGTAATACACTATATAGGATACTACTAGAGGGCCCTGGTCAATAGTAAGACACTATATATGGTACTACCTAGAGGGCCCTGGTCAATAGTAATACACTCTATAGGATACTATTAGAGGGCCCTGGTCAATAGTAATACACTATACAGGATACTACTAGAGGGCCCTGGTCAATAGTAATACACTATACAGAATACTACTAGAGGGCCCTGGTCAATAGTAATACACTATAGAGGACACTACTAGATGGCCCTGGTCAATAGTAATACACTATACAGGATACTACTAGAGGGCCCTGGTCAATAGTAATTCACTATATAGGGTACAACCTAGAGGGCCCTGGTCAATAGTAATACTACCTAGAGGGCCCTGGTCAATGGTAATACACTATATAGGGTACTACCTAGAGGGCCCTGGTCAATAGTAATACACTATACAGGGTACTACCTAGAGGGCCCTGGTCAATAGTAATACACTATATAGGGTACTACCTAGAGGGCCCTGGTCAATAGTAATACACTATATAGGTTACTATTAGAGGGCCCTGGTCAATAGTAATACACTATACAGAATACTACTAGAGGGCACTGGTCAATAGTAATACACTATACAGGATACTACTAAAGGGCCCTGGTCAATAGTAATACACTATACAGGATACTACCAGAGGGCCCTGGTCAATAGTAATTCACTATATAGGGTACAACCTAGAGGGCCCTGGTCAATAGTAATACTACCTAGAGGGCCCTGGTCAATGGTAATACACTATATAGGGTACTACCTAGAGGGCCCTGGTCAATAGTAATACACTATACAGGGTACTACCTAGAGGGCCCTGGTCAATAGTAATACACTATATAGGGTACTACCTAGAGGGCCCTGGTCAATAGTAATACACTATACAGGGTACTACCTAGAGGGCCCTGGTCAATAGTAATACACTATACAGGATACTACCTAGAGGGCCCTGCTCAATAGTAATACACTATATAGGATACTACTAGAGGGCCCTGGTCAATAGTAATACACTATATAGGTTACTACTAGAGGGCCCAGGTCAATAGTAATACACTATGTAGGTTACTACTAGAGGGCCCTGATCAATAGTAATACACTATACAGGATACTACCTAGAGGGCCCTGGTCAATGGTAATACACTATACAGGATACTACTAGAGGGCCCTGGTCAATAGTAATACACTATACAGGATACTACCTAGAGGGCCCTGGTCAATTGTAATACACTAGACAGGTTACTACTAGAGGGCCCTGGTCAATAGTAATACACTATACAGGATACTACCTAGAGGGCCCTGGTCAATAGTAATACACTATACAGGATACTACCTAGAGGGCCCTGGTCAATGGTAATACACTATACAGGGTACTACCTAGAGGGCCCTGGTCAATAGTAATACACTATATAGGGTACTACCTAGAGGGCCCTGGTCAATAGTAATACACTATACAGGATACTACCTAGAGGGCCCTGGTCAATAGTAATACACTATACAGGGTACTACTAGAGGGCCCTGGTCAATAGTAATACACTATATAGGATACTACTAGAGGGCCCTGGTCAATAGTAAGACACTATATAGGGTACTACCTAGAGAGCCCTGGTCAATAGTAATACACTCTATAGGATACTATTAGAGGGCCCTGGTCAATAGTAATACACTATACAGGATACTACTAGAGGGCCCTGGTCAATAGTAATACACTATACAGAATACTACTAGAGGGCCCTGGTCAATAGTAAGACACTATACAGGACACTACTAGATGGCCCTGGTCAATAGTAATACACTATACAGGATACTACTAGAGGGCCCTGGTCAATAGTAATACACTATACAGGATACTACTAGAGGGCACTGGTCAATAGTAATACAATATACAGGATACTACTAAAGGGCCCTGGTCAATAGTAATACACTATACAGGATGCTACTAGAGGGCCCTGGTCAATAGTAATTCACTATATAGGGTACAACCTAGAGGGCCCTGGTCAATAGTAATACTACCTAGAGGGCCCTGGTCAATGGTAATACACTATATAGGGTACTACCTAGAGGGCCCTGGTCAATAGTAATACACTATACAGGATACTACCTAGAGGGCCCTGGTCAATAGTAATACACTATACAGGATACTACCTAGAGGGCCCTGGTCAATGGTAATACACTATACAGGGTACTACCTAGAGGGCCCTGGTCAATAGTAATACACTATATAGGGTACTACCTAGAGGGCCCTGGTCAATAGTAATACACTATACAGGATACTACCTAGAGGGCCCTGGTCAATAGTAATACACTATACAGGGTACTACTAGAGGGCCCTGGTCAATAGTAATACACTATATAGGATACTACTAGAGGGCCCTGGTCAATAGTAAGACACTATATAGGGTACTACCTAGAGAGCCCTGGTCAATAGTAATACACTCTATAGGATACTATTAGAGGGCCCTGGTCAATAGTAATACACTATACAGGATACTACTAGAGGGCCCTGGTCAATAGTAATACACTATACAGAATACTACTAGAGGGCCCTGGTCAATAGTAAGACACTATACAGGACACTACTAGATGGCCCTGGTCAATAGTAATACACTATACAGGATACTACTAGAGGGCCCTGGTCAATAGTAATACACTATACAGGATACTACTAGAGGGCACTGGTCAATAGTAATACAATATACAGGATACTACTAAAGGGCCCTGGTCAATAGTAATACACTATACAGGATGCTACTAGAGGGCCCTGGTCAATAGTAATTCACTATATAGGGTACAACCTAGAGGGCCCTGGTCAATAGTAATACTACCTAGAGGGCCCTGGTCAATGGTAATACACTATATAGGGTACTACCTAGAGGGCCCTGGTCAATAGTAATACACTATACAGGGTACTACCTAGAGGGCCATTGTCAATAGTAATACACTATATAGGGTACTACCTAGAGGGCCCTGGTCAATAGTAATACACTATATAGGATACTACTAGAGGGCCCTGGTCAATAGTAATACACTATACAGGACACTACTAGATGGCCCTGGTCAATAGTAATACACTATACAGGATACTACTAGAGGGCCCTGGTCAATAGTAATACACTATACAGGATACTACTAGAGGGCACTGGTCAATAGTAATACAATATACAGGATACTACTAAAGGGCCCTGGTCAATAGTAATACACTATACAGGATGCTACTAGAGGGCCCTGGTCAATAGTAATTCACTATATAGGGTACAACCTAGAGGGCCCTGGTCAATAGTAATACTACCTAGAGGGCCCTGGTCAATGGTAATACACTATATAGGGTACTACCTAGAGGGCCCTGGTCAATAGTAATACACTATATAGGATACTACTAGAGGGCCCTGGTCAATAGTAATACACTATAAAGGATACTACTAGAGGGCCCTGGTCAATAGTAATACACTATACAGGATACTACTCGAGGGCCCTGGTCAATAGTAATACACTATACAGGATACTACTAGAGGGCCCTGGTCAATAGTAAGACACTATATAGGGTACTACCTAGAGGGCCCTGGTCAATAGTAATACACTCTATAGGATACTATTAGAGGGCCCTGGTCAATAGTAATACAGTATACAGGATACTACTAGAGGGCCCTGGTCAATAGTGATACACTATACAGGATACTACCTAGAGGGCCCTGGTCATTAGTAATACACTATATAGGATACTACCTAGAGGGCCCTGGTCAATAGTAATACACTATATAGGTTACTACTAGAGGGCCCTGGTCAATAGTAATACACTATATAGGATACTACTAGAGAGCCCTGGTCAATAGTAATACACTATACAGGATACTATTCGAGGGCCCTGGTCAATAGTAATACACTATATAGGATACTACTAGAGGGCCCTGGTCAATGGTAATACACTATATAGGGTACAACCTAGAGGGCCCTGGTCAATAGTAATACTACCTAGAGGGCCCTGGTCAATGGTAATACACTATACAGGGTACTACCCAGAGGGCCCTGGTGAATAGTAATACACTATACCGGATACTACTAGAGGGCCCTGGTCAATAGTAATACACTATACAGGATACTACCTAGAGGGCCCTGGTCAATAGTAATACACTATATAAGGATACTACCTAGAGGGCCCTGGTCAATAGTAATACACTATATAGGATACTACTAGAGGGCCCTGGTCAATAGTAAGACACTATATATGGTACTACCTAGAGGGCCCTGGTCAATAGTAATACACTCTATAGGATACTATTAGAGGGCCCTGGTCAATAGTAATACACTATACAGGATACTACTAGAGGGCCCTGGTCAATAGTAATACACTATACAGAATACTACTAGAGGGCCCTGGTCAATAGTAATACACTATAGAGGACACTACTAGATGGCCCTGGTCAATAGTAATACACTATACAGGATACTACTAGAGGGCCCTGGTCAATAGTAATTCACTCTATAGGGTACAACCTAGAGGGCCCTGGTCAATAGTAATACTACCTAGAGGGCCCTGGTCAATGGTAATACACTATATAGGGTACTACCTAGAGGGCCCTGGTCAATAGTAATACACTATACAGGGTACTACCTAGAGGGCCCTGGTCAATAGTAATACACTATATAGGGTACTACCTAGAGGGCCCTGGTCAATAGTAATACACTATATAGGTTACTATTAGAGGGCCCTGGTCAATAGTAATACACTATACAGAATACTACTAGAGGGCACTGGTCAATAGTAATACACTATACAGGATACTACTAAAGGGCCCTGGTCAATAGTAATACACTATACAGGATACTACCAGAGGGCCCTGGTCAATAGTAATTCACTATATAGGGTACAACCTAGAGGGCCCTGGTCAATAGTAATACTACCAAGAGGGCCCTGGTCAATGGTAATACACTATATAGGGTACTACCTAGAGGGCCCTGGTCAATAGTAATACACTATACAGGGTACTACCTAGAGGGCCCTGGTCAATAGTAATACACTATATAGGGTACTACCTAGAGGGCCCTGGTCAATAGTAATACACTATACAGGGTACTACCTAGAGGGCCCTGGTCAATAGTAATACACTATACAGGATACTACCTAGAGGGCCCTGCTCAATAGTAATACACTATATAGGATACTACTAGAGGGCCCTGGTCAATAGTAATACACTATATAGGTTACTACTAGAGGGCCCAGGTCAATAGTAATACACTATGTAGGTTACTACTAGAGGGCCCTGATCAATAGTAATACACTATACAGGATACTACCTAGAGGGCCCTGGTCAATGGTAATACACTATACAGGATACTACTAGAGGGCCCTGGTCAATAGTAATACACTATACAGGATACTACCTAGAGGGCCCTGGTCAATTGTAATACACTAGACAGGATACTACTAGAGGGCCCTGGTCAATAGTAATACACTATACAGGATACTACCTAGAGGGCCCTGGTCAATAGTAATACACTATACAGGATACTACCTAGAGGGCCCTGGTCAATGGTAATACACTATACAGGGTACTACCTAGAGGGCCCTGGTCAATAGTAATACACTATATAGGGTACTACCTAGAGGGCCCTGGTCAATAGTAATACACTATACAGGATACTACCTAGAGGGCCCTGGTCAATAGTAATACACTATACAGGGTACTACTAGAGGGCCCTGGTCAATAGTAATACACTATATAGGATACTACTAGAGGGCACTGGTCAATAGTAATACAATATACAGGATACTACTAAAGGGCCCTGGTCAATAGTAATACACTATACAGGATGCTACTAGAGGGCCCTGGTCAATAGTAATTCACTATATAGGGTACAACCTAGAGGGCCCTGGTCAATAGTAATACTACCTAGAGGGCCCTGGTCAATGGTAATACACTATATAGGGTACTACCTAGAGGGCCCTGGTCAATAGTAATACACTATACAGGGTACTACCTAGAGGGCCATTGTCAATAGTAATACACTATATAGGGTACTACCTAGAGGGCCCTGGTCAATAGTAATACACTATATAGGATACTACTAGAGGGCCCTGGTCAATAGTAATACACTATACAGGATACTACCTAGAGGGCCCTGGTCATTAGTAATACACTATATAGGATACTACCTAGAGGGCCCTGGTCAATAGTAATACACTATACAGGATACTACCTAGAGGGCCCTGGTCAATAGTAATACACTATACAGGATACTACCTAGAGGGCCCTGGTCAATGGTAATACACTATACAGGGTACTACCTAGAGGGCCCTGGTCAATAGTAATACACTATATAGGGTACTACCTAGAGGGCCCTGGTCAATAGTAATACACTATACAGGATACTACCTAGAGGGCCCTGGTCAATAGTAATACACTATACAGGGTACTACTAGAGGGCCCTGGTCAATAGTAATACACTATATAGGATACTACTAGAGGGCCCTGGTCAATAGTAAGACACTAAATAGGGTACTACCTAGAGAGCCCTGGTCAATAGTAATACACTCTATAGGATACTATTAGAGGGCCCTGGTCAATAGTAATACACTATACAGGATACTACTAGAGGGCCCTGGTCAATAGTAATACACTATACAGAATACTACTAGAGGGCCCTGGTCAATAGTAAGACACTATACAGGACACTACTAGATGGCCCTGGTCAATAGTAATACACTATACAGGATACTACTAGAGGGCCCTGGTCAATAGTAATACACTATACAGGATACTACTAGAGGGCACTGGTCAATAGTAATACAATATACAGGATACTACTAAAGGGCCCTGGTCAATAGTAATACACTATACAGGATGCTACTAGAGGGCCCTGGTCAATAGTAATTCACTATATAGGGTACAACCTAGAGGGCCCTGGTCAATAGTAATACTACCTAGAGGGCCCTGGTCAATGGTAATACACTATATAGGGTACTACCTAGAGGGCCCTGGTCAATAGTAATACACTATACAGGGTACTACCTAGAGGGCCATTGTCAATAGTAATACACTATATAGGGTACTACCTAGAGGGCCCTGGTCAATAGTAATAAACTATATAGGATACTACTAGAGGGCCCTGGTCAATAGTAATACACTATACAGGACACTACTAGATGGCCCTGGTCAATAGTAATACACTATACAGGATACTACTAGAGGGCCCTGGTCAATAGTAATACACTATACAGGATACTACTAGAGGGCACTGGTCAATAGTAATACAATATACAGGATACTACTAAAGGGCCCTGGTCAATAGTAATACACTATACAGGATGCTACTAGAGGGCCCTGGTCAATAGTAATTCACTATATAGGGTACAACCTAGAGGGCCCTGGTCAATAGTAATACTACCTAGAGGGCCCTGGTCAATGGTAATACACTATATAGGGTACTACCTAGAGGGCCCTGGTCAATAGTAATACACTATACAGGGTACTACCTAGAGGGCCATTGTCAATAGTAATACACTATATAGGGTACTACCTAGAGGGCCCTGGTCAATAGTAATACACTATATAGGATACTACTAGAGGGCCCTGGTCAATAGTAATACACTATAAAGGATACTACTAGAGGGCCCTGGTCAATAGTAATACACTATACAGGATACTACTCGAGGGCCCTGGTCAATAGTAATACACTATACAGGATACTACTAGAGGGCCCTGGTCAATAGTAAGACACTATATAGGGTACTACCTAGAGGGCCCTGGTCAATAGTAATACACTCTATAGGATACTATTAGAGGGCCCTGGTCAATAGTAATACAGTATACAGGATACTACTAGAGGGCCCTGGTCAATAGTGATACACTATACAGGATACTACCTAGAGGGCCCTGGTCATTAGTAATACACTATATAGGATACTACCTAGAGGGCCCTGGTCAATAGTAATACACTATATAGGTTACTACTAGAGGGCCCTGGTCAATAGTAATACACTATATAGGATACTACTAGAGAGCCCTGGTCAATAGTAATACACTATACAGGATACTATTCGAGGGCCCTGGTCAATAGTAATACACTATATAGGATACTACTAGAGGGCCCTGGTCAATGGTAATACACTATATAGGGTACAACCTAGAGGGCCCTGGTCAATAGTAATACTACCTAGAGGGCCCTGGTCAATGGTAATACACTATACAGGGTACTACCCAGAGGGCCCTGGTGAATAGTAATACACTATACCGGATACTACTAGAGGGCCCTGGTCAATAGTAATACACTATACAGGATACTACCTAGAGGGCCCTGGTCAATAGTAATACACTATATAAGGATACTACCTAGAGGGCCCTGGTCAATAGTAATACACTATATAGGATACTACTAGAGGGCCCTGGTCAATAGTAAGACACTATATATGGTACTACCTAGAGGGCCCTGGTCAATAGTAATACACTCTATAGGATACTATTAGAGGGCCCTGGTCAATAGTAATACACTATACAGGATACTACTAGAGGGCCCTGGTCAATAGTAATACACTATACAGAATACTACTAGAGGGCCCTGGTCAATAGTAATACACTATAGAGGACACTACTAGATGGCCCTGGTCAATAGTAATACACTATACAGGATACTACTAGAGGGCCCTGGTCAATAGTAATTCACTCTATAGGGTACAACCTAGAGGGCCCTGGTCAATAGTAATACTACCTAGAGGGCCCTGGTCAATGGTAATACACTATATAGGGTACTACCTAGAGGGCCCTGGTCAATAGTAATACACTATACAGGGTACTACCTAGAGGGCCCTGGTCAATAGTAATACACTATATAGGGTACTACCTAGAGGGCCCTGGTCAATAGTAATACACTATATAGGTTACTATTAGAGGGCCCTGGTCAATAGTAATACACTATACAGAATACTACTAGAGGGCACTGGTCAATAGTAATACACTATACAGGATACTACTAAAGGGCCCTGGTCAATAGTAATACACTATACAGGATACTACCAGAGGGCCCTGGTCAATAGTAATTCACTATATAGGGTACAACCTAGAGGGCCCTGGTCAATAGTAATACTACCAAGAGGGCCCTGGTCAATGGTAATACACTATATAGGGTACTACCTAGAGGGCCCTGGTCAATAGTAATACACTATACAGGGTACTACCTAGAGGGCCCTGGTCAATAGTAATACACTATATAGGGTACTACCTAGAGGGCCCTGGTCAATAGTAATACACTATACAGGGTACTACCTAGAGGGCCCTGGTCAATAGTAATACACTATACAGGATACTACCTAGAGGGCCCTGCTCAATAGTAATACACTATATAGGATACTACTAGAGGGCCCTGGTCAATAGTAATACACTATATAGGTTACTACTAGAGGGCCCAGGTCAATAGTAATACACTATGTAGGTTACTACTAGAGGGCCCTGATCAATAGTAATACACTATACAGGATACTACCTAGAGGGCCCTGGTCAATGGTAATACACTATACAGGATACTACTAGAGGGCCCTGGTCAATAGTAATACACTATACAGGATACTACCTAGAGGGCCCTGGTCAATTGTAATACACTAGACAGGATACTACTAGAGGGCCCTGGTCAATAGTAATACACTATACAGGATACTACCTAGAGGGCCCTGGTCAATAGTAATACACTATACAGGATACTACCTAGAGGGCCCTGGTCAATGGTAATACACTATACAGGGTACTACCTAGAGGGCCCTGGTCAATAGTAATACACTATATAGGGTACTACCTAGAGGGCCCTGGTCAATAGTAATACACTATACAGGATACTACCTAGAGGGCCCTGGTCAATAGTAATACACTATACAGGGTACTACTAGAGGGCCCTGGTCAATAGTAATACACTATATAGGATACTACTAGAGGGCACTGGTCAATAGTAATACAATATACAGGATACTACTAAAGGGCCCTGGTCAATAGTAATACACTATACAGGATGCTACTAGAGGGCCCTGGTCAATAGTAATTCACTATATAGGGTACAACCTAGAGGGCCCTGGTCAATAGTAATACTACCTAGAGGGCCCTGGTCAATGGTAATACACTATATAGGGTACTACCTAGAGGGCCCTGGTCAATAGTAATACACTATACAGGGTACTACCTAGAGGGCCATTGTCAATAGTAATACACTATATAGGGTACTACCTAGAGGGCCCTGGTCAATAGTAATACACTATATAGGATACTACTAGAGGGCCCTGGTCAATGGTAATACACTATACAGGATACTACTAGAGGGCCCTGGTCAATAGTAATACACTATAAAGGATACTACTAGAGGGCCCTGGTCAATAGTAATACACTATACAGGATACTACTCGAGGGCCCTGGTCAATAGTAATACACTGTACAGGATACTACTAGAGGGCCCTGGTCAATGGTAATACACTATATAGGGTACAACCTAGAGGGCCCTGGTCAATAGTAATACTACCTAGAGGGCCCTGGTCAATGGTAATACACTATACAGGGTACTACCCAGAGGGCCCTGGTGAATAGTAATACACTATACCGGATACTACTAGAGGGCCCTGGTCAATAGTAATACACTATACAGGCTACTACTAGAGGGCCCTGGTCAATAGTAATACACTATACAGGATACTACCTAGATGGCCCTGGTCAATAGTAATACACTATATAAGGATACTACCTAGAGGGCCCTGGTCAATAGTAATACACTATATAGGATACTACTAGAGGGCCCTGGTCAATAGTAAGACACTATATATGGTACTACCTAGAGGGCCCTGGTCAATAGTAATACACTCTATAGGATACTATTAGAGGGCCCTGGTCAATAGTAATACACTATACAGGATACTACTAGAGGGCCCTGGTCAATAGTAATACACTATACAGAATACTACTAGAGGGCCCTGGTCAATAGTAATACACTATAGAGGACACTACTAGATGGCCCTGGTCAATAGTAATACACTATACAGGATACTACTAGAGGGCCCTGGTCAATAGTAATTCACTATATAGGGTACAACCTAGAGGGCCCTGGTCAATAGTAATACTACCTAGAGGGCCCTGGTCAATGGTAATACACTATATAGGGTACTACCTAGAGGGCCCTGGTCAATAGTAATACACTATACAGGGTACTACCTAGAGGGCCCTGGTCAATAGTAATACACTATATAGGGTACTACCTAGAGGGCCCTGGTCAATAGTAATACACTATATAGGTTACTATTAGAGGGCCCTGGTCAATAGTAATACACTATACAGAATACTACTAGAGGGCACTGGTCAATAGTAATACACTATACAGGATACTACTAAAGGGCCCTGGTCAATAGTAATACACTATACAGGATACTACCAGAGGGCCCTGGTCAATAGTAATTCACTATATAGGGTACAACCTAGAGGGCCCTGGTCAATAGTAATACTACCTAGAGGGCCCTGGTCAATGGTAATACACTATATAGGGTACTACCTAGAGGGCCCTGGTCAATAGTAATACACTATACAGGGTACTACCTAGAGGGCCCTGGTCAATAGTAATACACTATATAGGGTACTACCTAGAGGGCCCTGGTCAATAGTAATACACTATACAGGGTACTACCTAGAGGGCCCTGGTCAATAGTAATACACTATACAGGATACTACCTAGAGGGCCCTGCTCAATAGTAATACACTATATAGGATACTACTAGAGGGCCCTGGTCAATAGTAATACACTATATAGGTTACTACTAGAGGGCCCAGGTCAATAGTAATACACTATGTAGGTTACTACTAGAGGGCCCTGATCAATAGTAATACACTATACAGGATACTACCTAGAGGGCCCTGGTCAATGGTAATACACTATACAGGATACTACTAGAGGGCCCTGGTCAATAGTAATACACTATACAGGATACTACCTAGAGGGCCCTGGTCAATTGTAATACACTAGACAGGTTACTACTAGAGGGCCCTGGTCAATAGTAATACACTATACAGGATACTACCTAGAGGGCCCTGGTCAATAGTAATACACTATACAGGATACTACCTAGAGGGCCCTGGTCAATGGTAATACACTATACAGGGTACTACTAGAGGGCCCAGGTCAATAGTAATACACTATGTAGGTTACTACTAGAGGGCCCTGATCAATAGTAATACACTATACAGGATACTACCTAGAGGGCCCTGGTCAATGGTAATACACTATACAGGATACTACTAGAGGGCCCTGGTCAATAGTAATACACTATACAGGATACTACCTAGAGGGCCCTGGTCAATTGTAATACACTAGACAGGATACTACTAGAGGGCCCTGGTCAATAGTAATACACTATACAGGATACTACCTAGAGGGCCCTGGTCAATAGTAATACACTATACAGGATACTACCTAGAGGGCCCTGGTCAATGGTAATACACTATACAGGGTACTACCTAGAGGGCCCTGGTCAATAGTAATACACTATATAGGGTACTACCTAGAGGGCCCTGGTCAATAGTAATACACTATACAGGATACTACCTAGAGGGCCCTGGTCAATAGTAATACACTATACAGGGTACTACTAGAGGGCCCTGGTCAATAGTAATACACTATATAGGATACTACTAGAGGGCACTGGTCAATAGTAATACAATATACAGGATACTACTAAAGGGCCCTGGTCAATAGTAATACACTATACAGGATGCTACTAGAGGGCCCTGGTCAATAGTAATTCACTATATAGGGTACAACCTAGAGGGCCCTGGTCAATAGTAATACTACCTAGAGGGCCCTGGTCAATGGTAATACACTATATAGGGTACTACCTAGAGGGCCCTGGTCAATAGTAATACACTATACAGGGTACTACCTAGAGGGCCATTGTCAATAGTAATACACTATATAGGGTACTACCTAGAGGGCCCTGGTCAATAGTAATACACTATATAGGATACTACTAGAGGGCCCTGGTCAATGGTAATACACTATACAGGATACTACTAGAGGGCCCTGGTCAATAGTAATACACTATAAAGGATACTACTAGAGGGCCCTGGTCAATAGTAATACACTATACAGGATACTACTCGAGGGCCCTGGTCAATAGTAATACACTGTACAGGATACTACTAGAGGGCCCTGGTCAATGGTAATACACTATATAGGGTACAACCTAGAGGGCCCTGGTCAATAGTAATACTACCTAGAGGGCCCTGGTCAATGGTAATACACTATACAGGGTACTACCCAGAGGGCCCTGGTGAATAGTAATACACTATACCGGATACTACTAGAGGGCCCTGGTCAATAGTAATACACTATACAGGCTACTACTAGAGGGCCCTGGTCAATAGTAATACACTATACAGGATACTACCTAGATGGCCCTGGTCAATAGTAATACACTATATAAGGATACTACCTAGAGGGCCCTGGTCAATAGTAATACACTATATAGGATACTACTAGAGGGCCCTGGTCAATAGTAAGACACTATATATGGTACTACCTAGAGGGCCCTGGTCAATAGTAATACACTCTATAGGATACTATTAGAGGGCCCTGGTCAATAGTAATACACTATACAGGATACTACTAGAGGGCCCTGGTCAATAGTAATACACTATACAGAATACTACTAGAGGGCCCTGGTCAATAGTAATACACTATAGAGGACACTACTAGATGGCCCTGGTCAATAGTAATACACTATACAGGATACTACTAGAGGGCCCTGGTCAATAGTAATTCACTATATAGGGTACAACCTAGAGGGCCCTGGTCAATAGTAATACTACCTAGAGGGCCCTGGTCAATGGTAATACACTATATAGGGTACTACCTAGAGGGCCCTGGTCAATAGTAATACACTATACAGGGTACTACCTAGAGGGCCCTGGTCAATAGTAATACACTATATAGGGTACTACCTAGAGGGCCCTGGTCAATAGTAATACACTATATAGGTTACTATTAGAGGGCCCTGGTCAATAGTAATACACTATACAGAATACTACTAGAGGGCACTGGTCAATAGTAATACACTATACAGGATACTACTAAAGGGCCCTGGTCAATAGTAATACACTATACAGGATACTACCAGAGGGCCCTGGTCAATAGTAATTCACTATATAGGGTACAACCTAGAGGGCCCTGGTCAATAGTAATACTACCTAGAGGGCCCTGGTCAATGGTAATACACTATATAGGGTACTACCTAGAGGGCCCTGGTCAATAGTAATACACTATACAGGGTACTACCTAGAGGGCCCTGGTCAATAGTAATACACTATATAGGGTACTACCTAGAGGGCCCTGGTCAATAGTAATACACTATACAGGGTACTACCTAGAGGGCCCTGGTCAATAGTAATACACTATACAGGATACTACCTAGAGGGCCCTGCTCAATAGTAATACACTATATAGGATACTACTAGAGGGCCCTGGTCAATAGTAATACACTATATAGGTTACTACTAGAGGGCCCAGGTCAATAGTAATACACTATGTAGGTTACTACTAGAGGGCCCTGATCAATAGTAATACACTATACAGGATACTACCTAGAGGGCCCTGGTCAATGGTAATACACTATACAGGATACTACTAGAGGGCCCTGGTCAATAGTAATACACTATACAGGATACTACCTAGAGGGCCCTGGTCAATTGTAATACACTAGACAGGTTACTACTAGAGGGCCCTGGTCAATAGTAATACACTATACAGGATACTACCTAGAGGGCCCTGGTCAATAGTAATACACTATACAGGATACTACCTAGAGGGCCCTGGTCAATGGTAATACACTATACAGGGTACTACCTAGAGGGCCCTGGTCAATAGTAATACACTATATAGGGTACTACCTAGAGGGCCCTGGTCAATAGTAATACACTATACAGGATACTACCTAGAGGGCCCTGGTCAATAGTAATACACTATACAGGGTACTACTAGAGGGCCCTGGTCAATAGTAATACACTATATAGGATACTACTAGAGGGCCCTGGTCAATAGTAAGACACTATATAGGGTACTACCTAGAGAGCCCTGGTCAATAGTAATACACTCTATAGGATACTATTAGAGGGCCCTGGTCAATAGTAATACACTATACAGGATACTACTAGAGGGCCCTGGTCAATAGTAATACACTATACAGAATACTACTAGAGGGCCCTGGTCAATAGTAATACTACCTAGAGGGCCCTGGTCAATGGTAATACACTATATAGGGTACTACCTAGAGGGCCCTGGTCAATAGTAATACACTATACAGGGTACTACCTAGAGGGCCATTGTCAATAGTAATACACTATATAGGGTACTACCTAGAGGGCCCTGGTCAATAGTAATACACTATATAGGATACTACTAGAGGGCCCTGGTCAATAGTAATACACTATACAGGACACTACTAGATGGCCCTGGTCAATAGTAATACACTATACAGGATACTACTAGAGGGCCCTGGTCAATAGTAATACACTATACAGGATACTACTAGAGGGCACTGGTCAATAGTAATACAATATACAGGATACTACTAAAGGGCCCTGGTCAATAGTAATACACTATACAGGATGCTACTAGAGGGCCCTGGTCAATAGTAATTCACTATATAGGGTACAACCTAGAGGGCCCTGGTCAATAGTAATACTACCTAGAGGGCCCTGGTCAATGGTAATACACTATATAGGGTACTACCTAGAGGGCCCTGGTCAATAGTAATACACTATACAGGGTACTACCTAGAGGGCCATTGTCAATAGTAATACACTATATAGGGTACTACCTAGAGGGCCCTGGTCAATAGTAATACACTATATAGGATACTACTAGAGGGCCCTGGTCAATAGTAATACACTATAAAGGATACTACTAGAGGGCCCTGGTCAATAGTAATACACTATACAGGATACTACTCGAGGGCCCTGGTCAATAGTAATACACTATACAGGATACTACTAGAGGGCCCTGGTCAATAGTAAGACACTATATAGGGTACTACCTAGAGGGCCCTGGTCAATAGTAATACACTCTATAGGATACTATTAGAGGGCCCTGGTCAATAGTAATACAGTATACAGGATACTACTAGAGGGCCCTGGTCAATAGTGATACACTATACAGGATACTACCTAGAGGGCCCTGGTCATTAGTAATACACTATATAGGATACTACCTAGAGGGCCCTGGTCAATAGTAATACACTATATAGGTTACTACTAGAGGGCCCTGGTCAATAGTAATACACTATATAGGATACTACTAGAGAGCCCTGGTCAATAGTAATACACTATACAGGATACTATTCGAGGGCCCTGGTCAATAGTAATACACTATATAGGATACTACTAGAGGGCCCTGGTCAATGGTAATACACTATATAGGGTACAACCTAGAGGGCCCTGGTCAATAGTAATACTACCTAGAGGGCCCTGGTCAATGGTAATACACTATACAGGGTACTACCCAGAGGGCCCTGGTGAATAGTAATACACTATACCGGATACTACTAGAGGGCCCTGGTCAATAGTAATACACTATACAGGATACTACCTAGAGGGCCCTGGTCAATAGTAATACACTATATAAGGATACTACCTAGAGGGCCCTGGTCAATAGTAATACACTATATAGGATACTACTAGAGGGCCCTGGTCAATAGTAAGACACTATATATGGTACTACCTAGAGGGCCCTGGTCAATAGTAATACACTCTATAGGATACTATTAGAGGGCCCTGGTCAATAGTAATACACTATACAGGATACTACTAGAGGGCCCTGGTCAATAGTAATACACTATACAGAATACTACTAGAGGGCCCTGGTCAATAGTAATACACTATAGAGGACACTACTAGATGGCCCTGGTCAATAGTAATACACTATACAGGATACTACTAGAGGGCCCTGGTCAATAGTAATTCACTCTATAGGGTACAACCTAGAGGGCCCTGGTCAATAGTAATACTACCTAGAGGGCCCTGGTCAATGGTAATACACTATATAGGGTACTACCTAGAGGGCCCTGGTCAATAGTAATACACTATACAGGGTACTACCTAGAGGGCCCTGGTCAATAGTAATACACTATATAGGGTACTACCTAGAGGGCCCTGGTCAATAGTAATACACTATATAGGTTACTATTAGAGGGCCCTGGTCAATAGTAATACACTATACAGAATACTACTAGAGGGCACTGGTCAATAGTAATACACTATACAGGATACTACTAAAGGGCCCTGGTCAATAGTAATACACTATACAGGATACTACCAGAGGGCCCTGGTCAATAGTAATTCACTATATAGGGTACAACCTAGAGGGCCCTGGTCAATAGTAATACTACCAAGAGGGCCCTGGTCAATGGTAATACACTATATAGGGTACTACCTAGAGGGCCCTGGTCAATAGTAATACACTATACAGGGTACTACCTAGAGGGCCCTGGTCAATAGTAATACACTATATAGGGTACTACCTAGAGGGCCCTGGTCAATAGTAATACACTATACAGGGTACTACCTAGAGGGCCCTGGTCAATAGTAATACACTATACAGGATACTACCTAGAGGGCCCTGCTCAATAGTAATACACTATATAGGATACTACTAGAGGGCCCTGGTCAATAGTAATACACTATATAGGTTACTACTAGAGGGCCCAGGTCAATAGTAATACACTATGTAGGTTACTACTAGAGGGCCCTGATCAATAGTAATACACTATACAGGATACTACCTAGAGGGCCCTGGTCAATGGTAATACACTATACAGGATACTACTAGAGGGCCCTGGTCAATAGTAATACACTATACAGGATACTACCTAGAGGGCCCTGGTCAATTGTAATACACTAGACAGGATACTACTAGAGGGCCCTGGTCAATAGTAATACACTATACAGGATACTACCTAGAGGGCCCTGGTCAATAGTAATACACTATACAGGATACTACCTAGAGGGCCCTGGTCAATGGTAATACACTATACAGGGTACTACCTAGAGGGCCCTGGTCAATAGTAATACACTATATAGGGTACTACCTAGAGGGCCCTGGTCAATAGTAATACACTATACAGGATACTACCTAGAGGGCCCTGGTCAATAGTAATACACTATACAGGGTACTACTAGAGGGCCCTGGTCAATAGTAATACACTATATAGGATACTACTAGAGGGCACTGGTCAATAGTAATACAATATACAGGATACTACTAAAGGGCCCTGGTCAATAGTAATACACTATACAGGATGCTACTAGAGGGCCCTGGTCAATAGTAATTCACTATATAGGGTACAACCTAGAGGGCCCTGGTCAATAGTAATACTACCTAGAGGGCCCTGGTCAATGGTAATACACTATATAGGGTACTACCTAGAGGGCCCTGGTCAATAGTAATACACTATACAGGGTACTACCTAGAGGGCCATTGTCAATAGTAATACACTATATAGGGTACTACCTAGAGGGCCCTGGTCAATAGTAATACACTATATAGGATACTACTAGAGGGCCCTGGTCAATGGTAATACACTATACAGGATACTACTAGAGGGCCCTGGTCAATAGTAATACACTATAAAGGATACTACTAGAGGGCCCTGGTCAATAGTAATACACTATACAGGATACTACTCGAGGGCCCTGGTCAATAGTAATACACTGTACAGGATACTACTAGAGGGCCCTGGTCAATGGTAATACACTATATAGGGTACAACCTAGAGGGCCCTGGTCAATAGTAATACTACCTAGAGGGCCCTGGTCAATGGTAATACACTATACAGGGTACTACCCAGAGGGCCCTGGTGAATAGTAATACACTATACCGGATACTACTAGAGGGCCCTGGTCAATAGTAATACACTATACAGGCTACTACTAGAGGGCCCTGGTCAATAGTAATACACTATACAGGATACTACCTAGATGGCCCTGGTCAATAGTAATACACTATATAAGGATACTACCTAGAGGGCCCTGGTCAATAGTAATACACTATATAGGATACTACTAGAGGGCCCTGGTCAATAGTAAGACACTATATAGGGTACTACCTAGAGGGCCCTGGTCAATAGTAATACACTCTATAGGATACTATTAGAGGGCCCTGGTCAATAGTAATACACTATACAGGATACTACTAGAGGGCCCTGGTCAATAGTAATACACTATACAGGATACTACCTAGAGGGCCCTGGTCATTAGTAATACACTATATAGGATACTACCTAGAGTGCCCTGGTCAATAGTAATACACTATATAGGTTACTACTAGAGGGCCCTGGTCAATAGTAATACACTAAACAGGATACTACTAGAGAGCCCTGGACAATAGTAATACACTATACAGGATACTACTCGAGGGCCCTGGTCAATAGTAATACACTATACAGGATACTACTAGAGGGCCCTGGTCAATGGTAATACACTATATAGGGTACAACCTAGAGGGCCCTGGTCAATAGTAATACTACCTAGAGGGCCCTGGTCAATGGTAATACACTATACAGGGTACTACCCAGAGGGCCCTGGTGAATAGTAATACACTATACCGGATACTACTAGAGGGCCCTGGTCAATAGTAATACACTATACAGGATACTACCTAGAGGGCCCTGGTCAATAGTAATACACTATATAAGGATACTACCTAGAGGGCCCTGGTCAATAGTAATACACTATATAGGATACTACTAGAGGGCCCTGGTCAATAGTAAGACACTATATAGGGTACTACCTAGAGGGCCCTGGTCAATAGTAATACACTCTATAGGATACTATTAGAGGGCCCTGGTCAATAGTAATACACTATACAGGATACTACTAGAGGGCCCTGGTCAATAGTAATACACTATACAGAATACTACTAGAGGGCCCTGGTCAATAGTAATACACTATAGAGGACACTACTAGATGGCCCTGGTCAATAGTAATACACTATACAGGATACTACTAGAGGGCCCTGGTCAATAGTAATACACTATACAGGATACTACTAGAGGGCACTGGTCAATAGTAATACACTATACAGGATACTACTAAAGGGCCCTGGTCAATAGTAATACACTTTACAGGATACTACTAGAGGGCCCTGGTCAATAGTAATTCACTATATAGGGTACAACCTAGAGGGCCCTGGTCAATAGTAATACTACCTAGAGGGCCCTGGTCAATGGTAATACACTATATAGGGTACTACCTAGAGGGCCCTGGTCAATAGTAATACACTATACAGGGTACTACCTAGAGGGCCCTGGTCAATAGTAATACACTATATAGGGTACTACCTAGAGGGCCCTGGTCAATAGTAATACACTATACAGGGTACTACCTAGAGGGCCCTGGTCAATAGTAATACACTATACAGGATACTACCTAGAGGGCCCTGCTCAATAGTAATACACTATATAGGATACTACTAGAGGGCCCTGGTCAATAGTAATACACTATATAGGTTACTACTAGAGGGCCCAGGTCAATAGTAATACACTATGTAGGTTACTACTAGAGGGCCCTGATCAATAGTAATACACTATACAGGATACTACCTAGAGGGCCCTGGTCAATGGTAATACACTATACAGGATACTACTAGAGAGCCCTGGTCAATAGTAATACACTATACAGGATACTACCTAGAGGGCCCTGGTCAATAGTAATACACTAGACAGGATACTACTAGAGGGCCCTGGTCAATAGTAATACACTATACAGGATACTACCTAGAGGGCCCTGGTCAATAGTAATACACTATACAGGATACTACCTAGAGGGCCCTGGTCAATGGTAATACACTATACAGGGTACTACCTAGAGGGCCCTGGTCAATAGTAATACACTATATAGGGTACTACCTAGAGGGCCCTGGTCAATAGTAATACACTATACAGGATACTACCTAGAGGGCCCTGGTCAATAGTAATACACTATACAGGATACTACTAGAGGGCCCTGGTCAATAGTAATACACTATATAGGATACTACTAGAGGGCCCTGGTCAATAGTAATACACTATACAGGGTACTACCTAGAGGGCCCTGGTCAATAGTAATACACTATACAGGATACTACTAGAGGGCCCTGGTCAATAGTAATACACTATATAGAATAATACTAGAGGGCCCTGGTCAATGGTAATACACTATATAGGGTACTACCTAGAGGGCCCTGGTCAATAGTAATACACTATACAGGGTACTACCTAGAGGGCCCTGGTCAATAGTAATACACTATATAGGATACTACCTAGAGGGCCCTGGTCTATGGTAATACACTATATAGGATACTACCTAGAGGGCCCTGGTCAATAGTAACACACTATACAGGATACTACTAGAGGGCCCTGGTCAATAAAATACACTATACAGGATACTACTAGAGGGCACTGGTCAATAGTAATACACTATACAGGATACTACTAAAGGGCCCTGGTCAATAGTAATACACTATAGAGGATACTACTAGAGGGCCCTGGTCAATATTAATTCACTATATAGGGTACAACCTAGAGGGCCCTGGTCAATAGTAATACTACCTAGAGGGCCCTGGTCAAAAGTAATACACTATACAGGACACTACTAGAGGGCCCTGGTCAATAGTAATTCACTATACAGGATACTACCTAGAGGGCCCTGTTCAATAGTAATACACTATACAGGATACTACTAGAGGGCGCTGGTCAATAGTAATACACTATACAGGATACTACTAAAGGGCCCTGGTCAATAGTAATTCACTATATAGGGTACAACCTAGAGGGCCCTGGTCAATAGTAATACTACCTAGAGGGCCCTGGTCAATGGTAATACACTATATAGGGTACTACCTAGAGGGCCCTGGTCAATAGTAATACACTATACAGGGTACTACCTAGAGGGCCCTGGTCAATAGTAATACACTATATAGGATACTACTAGAGGGCCCTGGTCAATAGTAATACACTATATAGGTTACTACTAGAGGGCCCAGGTCAATAGTAATACACTATGTAGGTTACTACTAGAGGGCCCTGATCAATAGTAATACACTATACAGGATACTACCTAGAGGGCCCTGGTCAATGGTAATACACTATACAGGATACTACTAGAGAGCCCTGGTCAATAGTAATACACTATACAGGATACTACCTAGAGGGCCCTGGTCAATAGTAATACACTAGACAGGATACTACTAGAGGGCCCTGGTCAATAGTAATACACTATACAGGATACTACCTAGAGGGCCCTGGTCAATAGTAATACACTATACAGGATACTACCTAGAGGGCCCTGGTCAATAGTAATACACTTTACAGGATACTACTAGAGGGCCCTGGTCAATAGTAATTCACTATATAGGGTACAACCTAGAGGGCCCTGGTCAATAGTAATACTACCTAGAGGGCCCTGGTCAATGGTAATACACTATATAGGGTACTACCTAGAGGGCCCTGGTCAATAGTAATACACTATACAGGGTACTACCTAGAGGGCCCTGGTCAATAGTAATACACTATATAGGGTACTACCTAGAGGGCCCTGGTCAATAGTAATACACTATACAGGGTACTACCTAGAGGGCCCTGGTCAATAGTAATACACTATACAGGATACTACCTAGAGGGCCCTGCTCAATAGTAATACACTATATAGGATACTACTAGAGGGCCCTGGTCAATAGTAATACACTATATAGGTTACTACTAGAGGGCCCAGGTCAATAGTAATACACTATGTAGGTTACTACTAGAGGGCCCTGATCAATAGTAATACACTATACAGGATACTACCTAGAGGGCCCTGGTCAATGGTAATACACTATACAGGATACTACTAGAGAGCCCTGGTCAATAGTAATACACTATACAGGATACTACCTAGAGGGCCCTGGTCAATAGTAATACACTAGACAGGATACTACTAGAGGGCCCTGGTCAATAGTAATACACTATACAGGATACTACCTAGAGGGCCCTGGTCAATAGTAATACACTATACAGGATACTACCTAGAGGGCCCTGGTCAATGGTAATACACTATACAGGGTACTACCTAGAGGGCCCTGGTCAATAGTAATACACTATATAGGGTACTACCTAGAGGGCCCTGGTCAATAGTAATACACTATACAGGATACTACTAGAGGGCCCTGGTCAATAGTAATACACTATATAGGATACTACTAGAGGGCCCTGGTCAATAGTAATACACTATACAGGGTACTACCTAGAGGGCCCTGGTCAATAGTAATACACTATAGAGGATACTACTAGAGGGCCCTGGTCAATATTAATTCACTATATAGGGTACAACCTAGAGGGCCCTGGTCAATAGTAATACTACCTAGAGGGCCCTGGTCAAAAGTAATACACTATACAGGACACTACTAGAGGGCCCTGGTCAATAGTAATTCACTATACAGGATACTACCTAGAGGGCCCTGTTCAATAGTAATACACTATACAGGATACTACTAGAGGGCGCTGGTCAATAGTAATACACTATACAGGATACTACTAAAGGGCCCTGGTCAATAGTAATTCACTATATAGGGTACAACCTAGAGGGCCCTGGTCAATAGTAATACTACCTAGAGGGCCCTGGTCAATGGTAATACACTATATAGGGTACTACCTAGAGGGCCCTGGTCAATAGTAATACACTATACAGGGTACTACCTAGAGGGCCCTGGTCAATAGTAATACACTATATAGGGTACTACCTAGAGGGCCCTGGTCAATAGTAATACACTATACAGGGTACTACCTAGAGGGCCCTGGTCAATAGTAATACACTATACAGGATACTACCTAGAGGGCCCTGCTCAATAGTAATACACTATATAGGATACTACTAGAGGGCCCTGGTCAATAGTAATACACTATATAGGTTACTACTAGAGGGCCCAGGTCAATAGTAATACACTATGTAGGTTACTACTAGAGGGCCCTGATCAATAGTAATACACTATACAGGATACTACCTAGAGGGCCCTGGTCAATGGTAATACACTATACAGGATACTACTAGAGAGCCCTGGTCAATAGTAATACACTATACAGGATACTACCTAGAGGGCCCTGGTCAATAGTAATACACTAGACAGGATACTACTAGAGGGCCCTGGTCAATAGTAATACACTATACAGGATACTACCTAGAGGGCCCTGGTCAATAGTAATACACTATACAGGATACTACCTAGAGGGCCCTGGTCAATGGTAATACACTATACAGGGTACTACCTAGAGGGCCCTGGTCAATAGTAATACACTATATAGGGTACTACCTAGAGGGCCCTGGTCAATAGTAATACACTATACAGGATACTACCTAGAGGGCCCTGGTCAATAGTAATACACTATACAGGATACTACTAGAGGGCCCTGGTCAATAGTAATACACTATATAGGATACTACTAGAGGGCCCTGGTCAATAGTAATACACTATACAGGGTACTACCTAGAGGGCCCTGGTCAATAGTAATACACTATACAGGATACTACTAGAGGGCCCTGGTCAATAGTAATACACTATATAGAATAATACTAGAGGGCCCTGGTCAATGGTAATACACTATATAGGGTACTACCTAGAGGGCCCTGGTCAATAGTAATACACTATACAGGGTACTACCTAGAGGGCCCTGGTCAATAGTAATACACTATATAGGATACTACCTAGAGGGCCCTGGTCTATGGTAATACACTATATAGGATACTACCTAGAGGGCCCTGGTCAATAGTAACACACTATACAGGGTACTACCTAGAGGGCCCTGGTCAATAGTAATACACTATACAGGATACTACCTAGAGGGCCCTGCTCAATAGTAATACACTATATAGGATACTACTAGAGGGCCCTGGTCAATAGTAATACACTATATAGGTTACTACTAGAGGGCCCAGGTCAATAGTAATACACTATGTAGGTTACTACTAGAGGGCCCTGATCAATAGTAATACACTATACAGGATACTACCTAGAGGGCCCTGGTCAATGGTAATACACTATACAGGATACTACTAGAGAGCCCTGGTCAATAGTAATACACTATACAGGATACTACCTAGAGGGCCCTGGTCAATAGTAATACACTAGACAGAATACTACTAGAGGGCCCTGGTCAATAGTAATACACTATACAGGATACTACCTAGAGGGCCCTGGTCAATAGTAATACACTATACAGGATACTACCTAGAGGGCCCTGGTCAATGGTAATACACTATATAGGATACTACTAGAGGGCCCTGGTCAATAGTAATACACTATATAGGTTACTACTAGAGGGCCCAGGTCAATAGTAATACACTATGTAGGTTACTACTAGAGGGCCCTGATCAATAGTAATACACTATACAGGATACTACCTAGAGGGCCCTGGTCAATGGTAATACACTATACAGGATACTACTAGAGAGCCCTGGTCAATAGTAATACACTATACAGGATACTACCTAGAGGGCCCTGGTCAATAGTAATACACTAGACAGGATACTACTAGAGGGCCCTGGTCAATAGTAATACACTATACAGGATACTACCTAGAGGGCCCTGGTCAATAGTAATACACTATACAGGATACTACCTAGAGGGCCCTGGTCAATGGTAATACACTATACAGGGTACTACCTAGAGGGCCCTGGTCAATAGTAATACACTATATAGGGTACTACCTAGAGGGCCCTGGTCAATAGTAATACACTATACAGGATACTACCTAGAGGGCCCTGGTCAATAGTAATACACTATACAGGATACTACTAGAGGGCCCTGGTCAATAGTAATACACTATATAGGATACTACTAGAGGGCCCTGGTCAATAGTAATACACTATACAGGGTACTACCTAGAGGGCCCTGGTCAATAGTAATACACTATACAGGATACTACTAGAGGGCCCTGGTCAATAGTAATACACTATACAGAATACTACTAGAGGGCCCTGGTCAATAGTAATACACTATAGAGGACACTACTAGATGGCCCTGGTCAATAGTAATACACTATACAGGATACTACTAGAGGGCCCTGGTCAATAGTAATACACTATACAGGATACTACTAGAGGGCACTGGTCAATAGTAATACACTATACAGGATACTACTAAAGGGCCCTGGTCAATAGTAATACACTTTACAGGATACTACTAGAGGGCCCTGGTCAATAGTAATTCACTATATTGGGTACAACCTAGAGGGCCCTGGTCAATAGTAATACACTATACAGGATACTACCTAGAGGGCCCTGGTCAATGGTAATACACTATACAGGGTACTACCTAGAGGGCCCTGGTCAATAGTAATACACTATATAGGGTACTACCTAGAGGGCCCTGGTCAATAGTAATACACTATACAGGATACTACCTAGAGGGCCCTGGTCAATAGTAATACACTATACAGGATACTACTAGAGGGCCCTGGTCAATAGTAATACACTATATAGGATACTACTAGAGGGCCCTGGTCAATAGTAATACACTATACAGGGTACTACCTAGAGGGCCCTGGTCAATAGTAATACACTATACAGGATACTACTAGAGGGCCCTGGTCAATAGTAATACACTATATAGAATAATACTAGAGGGCCCTGGTCAATGGTAATACACTATATAGGGTACTACCTAGAGGGCCCTGGTCAATAGTAATACACTATACAGGGTACTACCTAGAGGGCCCTGGTCAATAGTAATACACTATATAGGATACTACCTAGAGGGCCCTGGTCTATGGTAATACACTATATAGGATACTACCTAGAGGGCCCTGGTCAATAGTAACACACTATACAGGGTACTACCTAGAGGGCCCTGGTCAATAGTAATACACTATACAGGATACTACCTAGAGGGCCCTGCTCAATAGTAATACACTATATAGGATACTACTAGAGGGCCCTGGTCAATAGTAATACACTATATAGGTTACTACTAGAGGGCCCAGGTCAATAGTAATACACTATGTAGGTTACTACTAGAGGGCCCTGATCAATAGTAATACACTATACAGGATACTACCTAGAGGGCCCTGGTCAATGGTAATACACTATACAGGATACTACTAGAGAGCCCTGGTCAATAGTAATACACTATACAGGATACTACCTAGAGGGCCCTGGTCAATAGTAATACACTAGACAGGATACTACTAGAGGGCCCTGGTCAATAGTAATACACTATACAGGATACTACCTAGAGGGCCCTGGTCAATAGTAATACACTATACAGGATACTACCTAGAGGGCCCTGGTCAATGGTAATACACTATATAGGATACTACTAGAGGGCCCTGGTCAATAGTAATACACTATATAGGTTACTACTAGAGGGCCCAGGTCAATAGTAATACACTATGTAGGTTACTACTAGAGGGCCCTGATCAATAGTAATACACTATACAGGATACTACCTAGAGGGCCCTGGTCAATGGTAATACACTATACAGGATACTACTAGAGAGCCCTGGTCAATAGTAATACACTATACAGGATACTACCTAGAGGGCCCTGGTCAATAGTAATACACTAGACAGGATACTACTAGAGGGCCCTGGTCAATAGTAATACACTATACAGGATACTACCTAGAGGGCCCTGGTCAATAGTAATACACTATACAGGATACTACCTAGAGGGCCCTGGTCAATGGTAATACACTATACAGGGTACTACCTAGAGGGCCCTGGTCAATAGTAATACACTATATAGGGTACTACCTAGAGGGCCCTGGTCAATAGTAATACACTATACAGGATACTACCTAGAGGGCCCTGGTCAATAGTAATACACTATACAGGATACTACTAGAGGGCCCTGGTCAATAGTAATACACTATATAGGATACTACTAGAGGGCCCTGGTCAATAGTAATACACTATACAGGGTACTACCTAGAGGGCCCTGGTCAATAGTAATACACTATACAGGATACTACTAGAGGGCCCTGGTCAATAGTAATACACTATACAGAATACTACTAGAGGGCCCTGGTCAATAGTAATACACTATAGAGGACACTACTAGATGGCCCTGGTCAATAGTAATACACTATACAGGATACTACTAGAGGGCCCTGGTCAATAGTAATACACTATACAGGATACTACTAGAGGGCACTGGTCAATAGTAATACACTATACAGGATACTACTAAAGGGCCCTGGTCAATAGTAATACACTTTACAGGATACTACTAGAGGGCCCTGGTCAATAGTAATTCACTATATAGGGTACAACCTAGAGGGCCCTGGTCATTAGTAATACTACCTAGAGGGCCCTGGTCAATGGTAATACACTATATAGGGTACTACCTAGAGGGCCCTGGTCAATAGTAATACACTATACAGGGTACTACCTAGAGGGCCCTGGTCAATAGTAATACACTATATAGGGTACTACCTAGAGGGCCCTGGTCAATAGTAATACACTATACAGGGTACTACCTAGAGGGCCCTGGTCAATAGTAATACACTATACAGGATACTACCTAGAGGGCCCTGCTCAATAGTAATACACTATATAGGATACTACTAGAGGGCCCTGGTCAATAGTAATACACTATATAGGTTACTACTAGAGGGCCCAGGTCAATAGTAATACACTATGTAGGTTACTACTAGAGGGCCCTGATCAATAGTAATACACTATACAGGATACTACCTAGAGGGCCCTGGTCAATGGTAATACACTATACAGGATACTACTAGAGAGCCCTGGTCAATAGTAATACACTATACAGGATACTACCTAGAGGGCCCTGGTCAATAGTAATACACTAGACAGGATACTACTAGAGGGCCCTGGTCAATAGTAATACACTATACAGGATACTACCTAGAGGGCCCTGGTCAATAGTAATACACTATACAGGATACTACCTAGAGGGCCCTGGTCAATGGTAATACACTATACAGGGTACTACCTAGAGGGCCCTGGTCAATAGTAATACACTATATAGGGTACTACCTAGAGGGCCCTGGTCAATAGTAATACACTATACAGGATACTACCTAGAGGGCCCTGGTCAATAGTAATACACTATACAGGATACTACTAGAGGGCCCTGGTCAATAGTAATACACTATATAGGATACTACTAGAGGGCCCTGGTCAATAGTAATACACTATACAGGGTACTACCTAGAGGGCCCTGGTCAATAGTAATACACTATACAGGATACTACTAGAGGGCCCTGGTCAATAGTAATACACTATATAGAATAATACTAGAGGGCCCTGGTCAATGGTAATACACTATATAGGGTACTACCTAGAGGGCCCTGGTCAATAGTAATACACTATACAGGGTACTACCTAGAGGGCCCTGGTCAATAGTAATACACTATATAGGATACTACCTAGAGGGCCCAGATCTATGGTAATACACTATATAGGATACTACCTAGAGGGCCCTGGTCAATAGTAACACACTATACAGGATACTACTAGAGGGCCCTGGTCAATAGTAATACACTATACAGGATACTACTAGAGGGCACTGGTCAATAGTAATACACTATACAGGATACTACTAAAGGGCCCTGGTCAATAGTAATACACTATACAGGATACTACTAGAGGGCCCTGGTCAATATTAATTCACTATATAGGGTACAACCTAGAGGGCCCTGGTCAATAGTAATACTACCTAGAGGGCCCTGGTCAAAAGTAATACACTATACAGGACACTACTAGAGGGCCCTGGTCAATAGTAATTCACTATACAGGATACTACCTAGAGGGCCCTGTTCAATAGTAATACACTATACAGGATACTACTAGAGGGCGCTGGTCAATAGTAATACACTATACAGGATACTACTAAAGGGCCCTGGTCAATAGTAATACACTACACAGGAAACTACTAGAGGGCCCTGGTCAATAGCTATTCACTATATAGGGTACAACCTAGAGGGCCCTGGTCAATAGTAATACTACCTAGAGGGCCCTGGTCAATGGTAATACACTATATAGGGTACTACCTAGAGGGCCCTGGTCAATAGTAATACACTATACAGGGTACTACCTAGAGGGCCCTGGTCAATAGTAATACACTATATAGGGTACTACCTAGAGGGCCCTGGTCAATAGTAATACACTACACAGGGTACTACCTAGAGGGCCCTGGTCAATAGTAATACACTATACAGGATACTACCTAGAGGGCCCTGCTCAATAGTAATACACTATATAGGATACTACTAGAGGGCCCTGGTCAATAGTAATACACTATATAGGTTACTACTAGAGGGCCCAGGTCAATAGTAATACACTATGTAGGTTACTACTAGAGGGCCCTGATCAATAGTAATACACTATACAGGATACTACCTAGAGGGCCCTGGTCAATGGTAATACACTATACAGGATACTACTAGAGAGCCCTGGTCAATAGTAATACACTATACAGGATACTACCTAGAGGGCCCTGGTCAATAGTAATACACTAGACAGGATACTACTAGAGGGCCCTGGTCAATAGTAATACACTATACAGGATACTACCTAGAGGGCCCTGGTCAATAGTAATACCCTATACAGGATACTACCTAGAGGGCCCTGGTCAATGGTAATACACTATACAGGGTACTACCTAGAGGGCCCTGGTCAATAGTAATACACTATATAGGGTACTACCTAGAGGGCCCTGGTCAATAGTAATACACTATACAGGATACTACCTAGAGGGCCCTGGTCAATAGTAATACACTATACAGGATACTACTAGAGGGCCCTGGTCAATAGTAATACACTATATAGGATACTACTAGAGGGCCCTGGTCAATAGTAATACACTATACAGGGTACTACCTAGAGGGCCCTGGTCAATAGTAATACACTATACAGGATACTACTAGAGGGCCCTGGTCAATAGTAATACACTATATAGAATAATACTAGAGGGCCCTGGTCAATGGTAATACACTATATAGGGTACTACCTAGAGGGCCCTGGTCAATAGTAATACACTATACAGGGTACTACCTAGAGGGCCCTGGTCAATAGTAATACACTATATAGGATACTACCTAGAGGGCCCTGGTCTATGGTAATACACTATATAGGATACTACCTAGAGGGCCCTGGTCAATAGTAACACACTATACAGGGTACTACCTAGAGGGCCCTGGTCAATAGTAATACACTATACAGGATACTACCTAGAGGGCCCTGCTCAATAGTAATACACTATATAGGATACTACATGAGGGCCCTGGTCAATAGTAATACACTATATAGGTTACTACTAGAGGGCCCAGGTCAATAGTAATACACTATGTAGGTTACTACTAGAGGGCCCTGATCAATAGTAATACACTATACAGGATACTACCTAGAGGGCCCTGGTCAATGGTAATACACTATACAGGATACTACTAGAGAGCCCTGGTCAATAGTAATACACTATACAGGATACTACCTAGAGGGCCCTGGTCAATAGTAATACACTAGACAGGATACTACTAGAGGGCCCTGGTCAATAGTAATACACTATACAGGATACTACCTAGAGGGCCCTGGTCAATAGTAATACACTATACAGGATACTACCTAGAGGGCCCTGGTCAATGGTAATACACTATACAGGGTACTACCTAGAGGGCCCTGGTCAATAGTAATACACTATATAGGGTACTACCTAGAGGGCCCTGGTCAATAGTAATACACTATACAGGATACTACCTAGAGGGCCCTGGTCAATAGTAATACACTATACAGGATACTACTAGAGGGCCCTGGTCAATAGTAATACACTATATAGGATACTACTAGAGGGCCCTGGTCAATAGTAATACACTATACAGGGTACTACCTAGAGGGCCCTGGTCAATAGTAATACACTATACAGGATACTACTAGAGGGCCCTGGTCAATAGTAATACACTATATAGAATAATACTAGAGGGCCCTGGTCAATGGTAATACACTATATAGGGTACTACCTAGAGGGCCCTGGTCAATAGTAATACACTATACAGGGTACTACCTAGAGGGCCCTGGTCAATAGTAATACACTATATAGGATACTACCTAGAGGGCCCTGGTCTATGGTAATACACTATATAGGATACTACCTAGAGGGCCCTGGTCAATAGTAATACACTATACAGGATACTACTAGAGGGCCCTGGTCAATATTAATTCACTATATAGGGTACAACCTAGAGGGCCCTGGTCAATAGTAATACTACCTAGAGGGCCCTGGTCAAAAGTAATACACTATACAGGACACTACTAGAGGGCCCTGGTCAATAGTAATTCACTATACAGGATACTACCTAGAGGGCCCTGGTCAATAGTAATACACTATACAGGGTACTACCTAGAGGGCCCTTGTCAATAGTAATACACTATACAGGATACTACCTAGAGGGCCCTGCTCAATAGTAATACACTATATAGGATACTACTAGAGGGCCCTGGTCAATAGTAATACACTATATAGGATACTACTAGAGGGCCCAGGTCAATAGTAATACACTATGTAGGTTACTACTAGAGGGCCCTGATCAATAGTAATACACTATACAGGATACTACCTAGAGGGCCCTGGTCAATGGTAATACACTATACAGGATACTACTAGAGGGCCCTGGTCAATAGTAATACACTATACAGGATACTACCTAGAGGGCCCTGGTCAATAGTAATACACTATACAGGATACTACTAAAGGGCACTGGTCAATAGTAATACACTATACAGGATACTACTAGAGGGCCCTGGTCAATAGTAATTCAATAAATAGGGTACAACCTAGAGGGCCCTGGTCAATAGTAATACTACCTAGAGGGCCCTGGGCAATGGTAATACACTATAGAGGATACTACTAGAGGGCCCTGGTCAATAGTAATACACTATATAGGATACTACTAGAGGGCCCTGGTCAATAGTAATACACTATACAGGGTACTACCTAGAGGGCCCTGGTCAATAGTAATACACTATACAGGGTACTACCTAGAGTGCCCTGGTCAATAGTAATACACTATATAGGGTACTACCTAGAGGGCCCTGGTCAATAGTAATACACTATACAGGGTACTACCTAGAGGGCCCTGGTCAATAGTAATACACTATACAGGATACTACCTAGAGGGCCCTGCTCAATAGTAATACACCATATAGGATACTACTAGAGGGCCCTGGTCAATAGTAATACACTATATAGGTTACTACTAGAGGGCCCAGGTCAATAGTAATACACTATGTAGGTTACTACTAAAGGGCCCTGATCAATAGTAATACACTATACAGGATACTACCTAGAGGGCCCTGGTCAATGGTAATACACTATACAGGATACTACTAGAGGGCCCTGGTCAATAGTAATACACTATACAGGATACTACCTAGAGGGCCCTGGTCAATAGTAATACACTATACAGGATACTACTAAAGGGCCCTGGTCAATAGTAATACACTATACAGGATACTACTAGAGGGCCCTGGTCAATAGTAATTCACTAAATAGGGTACAACCTAGAGGGCCCTGGTCAATAGTAATACTACCTAGAGGGCCCTGGGCAATGGTAATACACTATAGAGGATACTACTAGAGGGCCCTGGTCAATAGTAATACACTATATAGGATACTACTAGAGGTCCCTGGTCAATAGTAATACACTATACAGGGTACTACCTAGAGGGCCCTCGTCAATAGTAATACACTATACAGGGTACTACCTAGAGGGCCCTGGTCAATGGTAATACACTATTCAGGTTACTACTAGAGGGCCCTGGTCAATAGTAATACACTATATAGAATACTACTAGAGGGCCCTGGTCAATGGTAATACACTATATAGGGTACTACATAGAGGGCCCTGGTCAATGGTAATACACTATATAGGGTACTACATAGAGGGCCCTGGTCAATAGTAATACACTATACAGGGTACTACCTAGAGGGCCCTGGTCAATAGTAATACACTATATAGGTTACTACTAGAGGGCCCAGGTCAATAGTAATACACTATATAGGTTACTACTAGAGGGCCCTGGTCAATAGTAATACACTATGTAGGTTACTACTAAAGGGCCCTGATCAATAGTAATACACTATACAGGATACTACCTAGAGGGCCCTGGTCAATGGTAATACACTATACAGGATACTACTAGAGGGCCCTGGTCAATAGTAATACACTATACAGGATACTACCTAGAGGGCCCTGGTCAATAGTAATACACTATACAGGATACTACTAAAGGGCCCTGGTCAATAGTAATACACTATACAGGATACTACTAGAGGGCCCTGGTCAATAGTAATTCACTAAATAGGGTACAACCTAGAGGGCCCTGGTCAATAGTAATACTACCTAGAGGGCCCTGGGCAATGGTAATACACTATAGAGGATACTACTAGAGGGCCCTGGTCAATAGTAATACACTATATAGGATACTACTAGAGGTCCCTGGTCAATAGTAATACACTATACAGGGTACTACCTAGAGGGCCCTCGTCAATAGTAATACACTATACAGGGTACTACCTAGAGGGCCCTGGTCAATGGTAATACACTATTCAGGTTACTACTAGAGGGCCCTGGTCAATAGTAATACACTATATAGAATACTACTAGAGGGCCCTGGTCAATGGTAATACACTATATAGGGTACTACATAGAGGGCCCTGGTCAATGGTAATACACTATATAGGGTACTACATAGAGGGCCCTGGTCAATAGTAATACACTATACAGGGTACTACCTAGAGGGCCCTGGTCAATAGTAATACACTATATAGGTTACTACTAGAGGGCCCAGGTCAATAGTAATACACTATATAGGTTACTACTAGAGGGCCCTGGTCAATAGTAATACACTATACAGGATACTACTAGAGGGCCCTGGTCAATGGTAATACAATATATAGGATACTACCTAGAGAGCCCTGGTCAATAGTAACACACTATACAGGATACTACTAGAGGGCCGTGGTCAATATTAATACACTATACACGATACTACCTAGAGGGCCCTGGTCAATAGTAATACACTATACAGGATACTACTAGAGGGCGCTGGTCAATAGTAATACACTATACAGTATACTACTAGAGGCCACTGGTCAATAGTAATACACTATACAGGATACTACTAAAGGGCCCTGGTCAATAGTAATACACTATACAGGATACTACTAGAGGGCCCTGGTCAATAGTAATTCACTATATGGGGTACAACCTAGAGGGCCCTGGTCAATAGTAATACTACCTAGAGGGCCCTGGTCAATGGTAATACACTATATAGGGTACTACCTAGAGGGCCCTGGTCAATAGTAATACACTATACAGGGTACTACCTAGAGGGCCCTGGTCAATAGTAATACACTATACAGGATACTACCTAGAGGGCCCTGGTCAATAGTAATACACTATATAGGATACTACTAGAGGGCCCTGGTCAATAGTAATACACTATATAGGTTACTACTAGAGGGCCCAGGTCAATAGTAATACACTATATAGGTTACTACTAGAGGGCGCTGGTCAATAGTAATACACTATACAGGATACTTCTAGAGGGCACTGGTCAATAGTAATACACTATACAGGATACTACTAAAGGGCCCTGGTCAATAGTAATTCACTATATAGGGTACAACCTAGAGGGCCCAGGTCAATAGTAATACTACCTAGAGGGCCCTGGTCAATGGTAATACACTATAGAGGATACTACTAGAGGGCCCTGGTCAATAGTAATACACTATATAGGATACTACTAGAGGGCCCTGGTCAATAGTAATACACTATATAAGGATACTACCTAGAGGGCCCTGGTCAATAGTAATACACTATACAGGATACTACTAGAGGGCCCTGGTCAATAGTAATACACTATATAGAATACTACTAGAGGGCCCTGGTCAATGGTAATACACTATATAGGGTACTACCTAGAGGGCCCTGGTCTATGGTAATACACTATATAGGATACTACTAGAGGGCCCTGGTCAATGATAATACACTATATAGGGTACTACCTAGAGGGCCCTGGTCAATAGTAATACACTATACAGGGTACTACCTAGAGGGCCCTGGTCAATAGTAATACACTATATAGGATACTACCTAGAGGGCCCTGGTCTATGGTAATACACTATATAGGATACTACCTAGAGGACCCTGGTCAATAGTAATACTACCTAGAGGGCCCTGGTCAATAGTAATACACTATATAGGGTACTACCTAGAGGGCCCTGGTCAATAGTAACACACTATATAGGCTACTACCTAGAGGGCCCTGGTCAATAGTAATACACTATACAGGATACTACTAGAGGGCCCTGGTCAATAGTAATACACTATACAGGATACTACCTAGAGGGCCCTGGTCAATAGTAATATACTATATAGGATACTACCTAGAGGGCCCTGGTCAATAGTAATACACTATACAGGATACTACAAGAGGGCCCTGGTCAATAGTAATACACTATACAGGATACTACGAGAGGGCCCTGGTCAATAGTAATACACTATACAGGATACTACCTAGAGGGCCCTGGTCAATAGTAATACACTATACAGGATACTACCTAGAGGGCCCTGGTCAATAGTAATACACTATTCAGGATACTACTAGAGGGCCCTGGTCAATAGTAATACACTATATAGGATACTTCCTAGAGGGCCCTGGTCAATGGTAATACACTATACAGGATACTACCTAGGGGGCCTGGTCAATAGTAACACACTATACAGGATACTACCAGAGGGCCCTGGTCAATATTAATACACTATACACGATACTACCTAGAGGGCCCTGGTCAATAGTAATACACTATATAGGATACTACCTAGAGGGCCCTGGTCAATAGTAATACACTATACAGGATACTACTAGAGGGCCCTGGTCAATAGTAATACACTATACAGGATACTACTAGAGGGCCCTGGTCAATAGTAATTTACTATACAGGATACTACCTAGAGGGCCCTGGTCAATAGTAATACACTATACAGGATACTACTAGAGGGCACTGGTCAATAGTAATACACTATACAGGATACTACTAAAGGGCCCTGGTCAATAGTAATACACTATACAGGATACTACTAGAGGGCCCTGGTCAATAGTAATTCACTATATAGGGTA
The DNA here is from genome assembly GCF_965601325.2 of Salmo salar. Classification (NCBI taxonomy): domain Eukaryota; kingdom Metazoa; phylum Chordata; class Actinopteri; order Salmoniformes; family Salmonidae; genus Salmo; species Salmo salar. The sequence continues at coordinate 57,537,406 of NC_138304.1, read as the reverse complement.
CAACCTAGAGGGCCCTGGTCAATAGTAATACTACCTTGAGGGCCCTGGTCAATGGTAATACACTATATAGGGTACTAAATAGAAGGCCCTGGTCAATAGTAATACACTATACAGGGTACTACCTAGAGGGCCCTGGTCAATAGTAATACACTATACAGGATACTACCTAGAGGGCCCTGGTCAATAGTAATACACTATATAGGATACTACTAGAGGGCCCTGGTCAATAGTAATTCACTATATAGGGTACAACCTAGAGGGCCCTGGTCAATAGTAATACTACCTAGAGGCCCCTGGTTAATGGTAATACACTATATAGGGTACTATTTAGAGGGCCCTGGTCAATAGTAATACACTATACAGGGTACTACCTAGAGGGCCCTGGTCAATAGTAATACACTTTACAGGATACTACTAGAGGGCCCTGGTCAATAGTAATTCACTATACAGGATACTACTAGAGGGCCCTGGTCAATAGTAATTCACTATATGGGGTACAACCTAGAGGGCCCTGGTCAATAGTAATACTACCTAGAGGGCCCTGGTCAATGGTAATACACTATATAGGGTACTACCTAGAGGGCCCTGGTCAATAGTAATACACTATACAGGGTACTACCTAGAGGGCCCTGGTCAATAGTAATACACTATATAGGGTACTACCTAGAGGGCCCTGGTCAATAGTAATACACTATATAGGATACTACTAGAGGGCCCTGGTCAATAGTAATACACTATATAGGTTACTACTAGAGGGCGCTGGTCAATAGTAATCCACTATACAGGATACTACTAAAGGGCCCTGGTCAATAGTAATACACTATACAGGATACTACTAGAGGGCCCTGGTCAATAGTAATTCACTATATAGGGTACAACCTAGAGGGCCCTGGTCAATAGTAATACTACCTAGAGGGCCCTGGTCAATGGTAATACACTATAGAGGATACTACTAGAGGGCCCTGGTCAATAGTAATACACTATTTAGGATACTACTAGAGGGCCCTGGTCAATAGTAATACACTATACAGGGTACTACTTAGAGGGCCCTGGTCAATAGTAATACACTATACAGGATACTAATAGAGGGCCCTGGTCAATAGTAATACACTATATAGAATACTACTAGAGGGCCCTGGTCAATGGTAATACACTATATAGGGTACTACCTAGAGGGCCCTGGTCTATGGTAATACACTATATAGGATACTACTAGAGGGCCCTGGTCAATGGTAATACACTATATAGGGTACTACCTAGAGGGCCCTTGTCAATAGTAATACACTATACAGGGTACTACCTAGAGGGCCCTGGTCAATAGTAATACACTATGTAGGATACTACCTAGAGGGCCCTGGTCTATGGAAATACACTATATAGGATACTACCTAGTGGGCCCTGGTCAATAGTAATACACTATACAGGATACTACTAGAGGGCCCTGGTCAATGGTAATACACTATATAGGGTACTACCTAGAGGGCCCTGGTCAATAGTAATACACTATACAGGGTACTACCAAGAGGGCCCTGGTCAATAGTAATACACTATACAGGATACTACCTAGAGGGCCCTGGTCAATAGTAATACACTATATAGGATACTACTAGAGGGCCCTGGTCAATAGTAATTCACTATATAGGGTACAACCTAGAGGGCCCTGGTCAATAGTAATACTACCTAGAGGGCCCTGGTCAATGGTAATACACTATACAGGATACTACCTAGGGGGCCTGGTCAATAGTAACACACTATACAGGTTACTACTAGAGGGCCCTGGTCAATATTAATACACTATACACGATACTACCTAGAGGGCCCTGGTCAATGGTAATACACTATACAGGATACTACCTAGGGGGCCTGGTCAATAGTAATACACTATACAGGATACTACTAGAGGGCCCTGGTCAATAGTAATACACTATACAGGATACTACTAAAGGGCCCTGGTCAATAGTAATACACTATACAGGATACTACTAGAGGGCCCTGGTCAATAGTAATTCACTATATAGGGTACTACCTAGAGGGCCCTGGTCAATAGTAATACACTTTACAGGGTACTACCTAGAGGGCCCTGGTCAATAGTAATACACTATACAGGATACTACCTAGAGGGCCCTGGTCAATAGTAATACACTATATAGGATACTACTAGAGGGCCCTGGTCAATAGTAATTCACTATATAGGGTACAACCTAGAGGGCCCTGGTCAATAGTAATACTACCTAGAGGGCCCTGGTCAATGGTAATACACTATATAGGGTACTACCTAGAGGGCCCTGGTCAATATTAATACACTATACACGATACTACCTAGAGGGCCCTGGTCAATAGTAATACACTATACAGGATACTACCTAGAGGGCCCTGGTCAATAGTAATACACTATACAGGATACTACTAGAGGGCCCTGGTCAATAGTAATACACTATACAGGATACTACTAGAGGGCCCTGGTCAATAGTAATTCACTATACAGGATACTACCTAGAGGGCCCTGGTCAATAGTAATACACTATACAGGATACTACTAGAGGGCACTGGTCAATAGTAATACACTATAGAGGATACTACTAAAGGGCCCTGGTCAATAGTAATACACTATACAGGATACTACTAGAGGGCCCTGGTCAATAGTAATACTACCTAGAGGGCCCTGGTCAATGGTAATACACTATATAGGGTACTAACTAGAGGGCCCTGGTCAATAGTAATACACTATACAGGGTACTACCTAGAGGGCCCTGGTCAATAGTAATACACTATATAGGGTACTACCTAGAGGGCCCTGGTCAATAGTAATACACTATACAGGGTACTACCTAGAGGGCCCTGGTCAATAGTAATACACTATACAGGATACTACCTAGAGGGCCCTGGTCAATAGTAATACACTAAACAGGGTACTACCTAGAGGGCCCTGGTCAATAGTAATACACTATACAGGGTACTACCTAGAGGGCCCTGGTCAATAGTAATACACTATATAGGATACTACTAGAGGGCCCTGGTCAATAGTAATTCACTATATAGGGTACAACCTAGAGGGCCCTGGTCAATAGTAATACTACCTAGAGGGCCCTGGTCAATGGTAATACACTATATAGGGTACTACCTAGAGGGCCCTGGTCAATAGTAATACACTATACAGGGTTCTACCTAGAGGGCCCTGGTCAATAGTAATACACTATATAGGGTACTACCTAGAGGGCCCTGGTCAATAGTAATACACTATACAGGGTACTACCAAGAGGGCCCTGGTCAATAGTAATACACTATACAGGATACTACCTAGAGGGCCCTGGTCAATAGTAATACACTATACAGGATACTACCTAGAGGGCCCTGGTCAATAGTAATACACTATATAGGATACTACTAGAGGGCCCTGGTCAATGGTAATACACTATATAGGATACTACCTAGAAGGCCCTGGTCAATAGTAACACACTATACAGGATACTACTAGAGGGCCCTGGTCAATATTAATACACTATACACGATACTACCTAGAGGGCCCTGGTCAATAGTAATACACTATATAGGATACTACCTAGAGGGCCCTGGTCAATAGTAATACACTATACAGGATACTACTAGAGGGCCCTGGTCAATAGTAATACACTATACAGGATACTACCTAGAGGGCCCTGGTCAATAGTAATACACTATATAGGATACTACTAGAGGGCCCTGGTCAATAGTAATACACTATATAGGTTACTACTAGAGGGCCCTGGTCAATGGTAATACACTATATAGGATACTACCTAGAAGGCCCTGGTCAATAGTAACACACTATACAGGATACTACTAGAGGGCCCTGGTCAATATTAATACACTATACACGATACTACCTAGAGGGCCCTGGTCAATAGTAATACACTATATAGGATACTACCTAGAGGGGACTGGTCAATAGTAATACACTATACAGGATACTACTAGAGGGCCCTGGTCAATAGTAATTCACTTTACAGGATACTACCTCGAGGGCCCTGGTCAATAGTAATACACTATACAGGATACTACTAGAGGGCACTGGTCAATAGTAATACACTATACAGGATACTACTAGAGGGCCCTGGTCAATAGTAATTCACTAAATAGGGTACAACCTAGAGGGCCCTGTTCAATAGTAATACTACCTAGAGGGCCCTGGTCAATGGTAAATCACTATAGAGGATACTACTAGTGGGCCCTGGTCAATAGTAATACACTATAGAGGATACTACTAGAGGGCCCTGGTCAATAGTAATACAGTATACAGGGTACTACCTAGAGGGCCCTGGTCAATAGTAATACACTATACAGGGTACTACCTAGAGGGCCCTGGTCAATGGTAATACACTATTCAGGATACTACTAGAGGGCCCTGGTCAATAGTAATACACTATATAGAATACTACTAGAGGGCCCTGGTCAATGGTAATACACTATATAGGGTACTACCTAGAGGGCCCTGGTCAATAGTAATACACTATACAGGGTACTACCTAGAGGGCCCTGGTCAATAGTAATACACTATATAGGATACTACCTAGAGGGCCCTGGTCAATGGTAATACACTATACAGGATACTACTAGAGGGCCCTGGTCAATAGTAATACACTATACAGGATACTACTAGAGGGCCCTGGTCAATAGTAATTCACTATACAGGATACTACCTAGAGGGCCCTGGTCAATAGTAATACACTATACAGGATACTACTAGAGGGCGCTGGTCAATAGTATTACACTATACAGGATACTACTAGAGGGCCCTGGTCAATAGTAATACACTATATAGGTTACTACTAGAGGGCCCTGGTCAATAGTAATTCACTATATGGGGTACAACCTAGAGGGCCCTGGTCAATAGTAATACTACCTTGAGGGCCCTGGTCAATGGTAATACACTATATAGGGTACTACCTAGAGGGCCCTGGTCAATAGTAATACACTATACAGGGTACTACCTAGAGGGCCCTGGTCAATAGTAATACACTATATAGGGAACTACCTAGAGGGCCCTGGTCAATAGTAATACACTATACAGGGTACTACCTAGAGGGCCCTGGTCAATAGTAATACACTATACAGGATACTACCTAGAGGGCCCTGGTCAATAGTAATACACTATATAGGATACTACTAGAGGGCCCTGGTCAATAGTAATACACTATATAGGTTACTACTAGAGGGCCCTGGTCAATGGTAATACACTATATAGGATACTACCTAGAAGGCCCTGGTCAATAGTAACACACTATACAGGATACTACTAGAGGGCCCTGGTCAATATTAATACACTATACACGATACTACCTAGAGGGCCCTGGTCAATAGTAATACACTATATAGGATACTACCTAGAGGGCCCTGGTCAATAGTAATACACTATACAGGATACTACTAGAGGGCCCTGGTCAATAGTAATACACTATACAGGATACTACCTAGAGGGCCCTGGTCAATAGTAATACACTATATAGGATACTACTAGAGGGCCCTGGTCAATAGTAATACACTATATAGGTTACTACTAGAGGGCCCTGGTCAATGGTAATACACTATATAGGATACTACCTAGAAGGCCCTGGTCAATAGTAACACACTATACAGGATACTACTAGAGGGCCCTGGTCAATATTAATACACTATACACGATACTACCTAGAGGGCCCTGGTCAATAGTAATACACTATATAGGATACTACCTAGAGGGGACTGGTCAATAGTAATACACTATACAGGATACTACTAGAGGGCCCTGGTCAATAGTAATTCACTTTACAGGATACTACCTCGAGGGCCCTGGTCAATAGTAATACACTATACAGGATACTACTAGAGGGCACTGGTCAATAGTAATACACTATACAGGATACTACTAGAGGGCCCTGGTCAATAGTAATTCACTAAATAGGGTACAACCTAGAGGGCCCTGTTCAATAGTAATACTACCTAGAGGGCCCTGGTCAATGGTAAATCACTATAGAGGATACTACTAGTGGGCCCTGGTCAATAGTAATACAGTATACAGGGTACTACCTAGAGGGCCCTGGTCAATAGTAATACACTATACAGGGTACTACCTAGAGGGCCCTGGTCAATAGTAATACACTATACAGGGTACTACCTAGAGGGCCCTGGTCAATAGTAATACACTATACAGGAAACTACCTAGAGGGCCCTGGTCAATAGTAATACACTATATAGGATACTACTAGAGGGCCCTGGTCAATAGTAATACACTATATAGGTTACTACTAGAGGGCCCTGGTCAATGGTAATACACTATATAGGATACTACCTAGAAGGCCCTGGTCAATAGTAACACACTATACAGGATACTACTAGAGGGCCCTGGTCAATATTAATACACTATACACGATACTACATAGAGGGCCCTGGTCAATAGTAATACACTATATAGGATACTACCTAGAGGGCCCTGGTCAATAGTAATACACTATATAGGATACTACTAGAGGGCCCTGGTCAATAGTAATTCACTATATAGGGTACAACCTAGAGGGCCCTGGTCAATAGTAATACTACCTAGAGGGCCCTGGTCAATGGTAATACACTATATAGGGTACTACCTAGAGGGCCCTGGTCAATAGTAATACACTATACAGGGTACTACCTAGAGGGCCCTGGTCAATAGTAATACACTATATAGGGTACTACCTAGAGGGCCCTGGTCAATAGTAATACACTATACAGGGTACTACCAAGAGGGCCCTGGTCAATAGTAATACACTATACAGGATACTACCTAGAGGGCCCTGGTCAATAGTAATACACTATATAGGATACTACTAGAGGGCCCTGGTCAATAGTAATACACTATATAGGTTACTACTAGAGGGCCCTGGTCAATGGTAATACACTATATAGGATACTACCTAGAAGGCCCTGGTCAATAGTAACACACTATACAGGATACTACTAGAGGGCCCTGGTCAATATTAATACACTATACACGATACTACCTAGAGGGCCCTGGTCAATAGTAATACACTATATAGGATACTACCTAGAGGGCCCTGGTCAATAGTAATACACTATACAGGATACTACTAGAGGGCCCTGGTCAATAGTAATACACTATACAGGATACTACCTAGAGGGCCCTGGTCAATAGTAATACACTATATAGGATACTACTAGAGGGCCCTGGTCAATAGTAATACACTATATAGGTTACTACTAGAGGGCCCTGGTCAATGGTAATACACTATATAGGATACTACCTAGAAGGCCCTGGTCAATAGTAACACACTATACAGGATACTACTAGAGGGCCCTGGTCAATATTAATACACTATACACGATACTACCTAGAGGGCCCTGGTCAATAGTAATACACTATATAGGATACTACCTAGAGGGGACTGGTCAATAGTAATACACTATACAGGATACTACTAGAGGGCCCTGGTCAATAGTAATTCACTTTACAGGATACTACCTCGAGGGCCCTGGTCAATAGTAATACACTATACAGGATACTACTAGAGGGCACTGGTCAATAGTAATACACTATACAGGATACTACTAGAGGGCCCTGGTCAATAGTAATTCACTAAATAGGGTACAACCTAGAGGGCCCTGTTCAATAGTAATACTACCTAGAGGGCCCTGGTCAATGGTAAATCACTATAGAGGATACTACTAGTGGGCCCTGGTCAATAGTAATACACTATAGAGGATACTACTAGAGGGCCCTGGTCAATAGTAATACAGTATACAGGGTACTACCTAGAGGGCCCTGGTCAATAGTAATACACTATACAGGGTACTACCTAGAGGGCCCTGGTCAATGGTAATACACTATTCAGGATACTACTAGAGGGCCCTGGTCAATAGTAATACACTATATAGAATACTACTAGAGGGCCCTGGTCAATGGTAATACACTATATAGGGTACTACCTAGAGGGCCCTGGTCAATAGTAATACACTATACAGGGTACTACCTAGAGGGCCCTGGTCAATAGTAATACACTATATAGGATACTACCTAGAGGGCCCTGGTCAATGGTAATACACTATACAGGATACTACTAGAGGGCCCTGGTCAATAGTAATACACTATACAGGATACTACTAGAGGGCCCTGGTCAATAGTAATTCACTATACAGGATACTACCTAGAGGGCCCTGGTCAATAGTAATACACTATACAGGATACTACTAGAGGGCGCTGGTCAATAGTATTACACTATACAGGATACTACTAGAGGGCCCTGGTCAATAGTAATACACTATATAGGTTACTACTAGAGGGCCCTGGTCAATAGTAATTCACTATATGGGGTACAACCTAGAGGGCTCTGGTCAATAGTAATACTACCTAGAGGGCCCTGGTCAATGGTAATACACTATATAGGGTACTACCTAGAGGGCCCTGGTCAATAGTAATACACTATACAGGGTACTACCTAGAGGGCCCTGGTCAATAGTAATACACTATATAGGGAACTACCTAGAGGGCCCTGGTCAATAGTAATACACTATACAGGGTACTACCTAGAGGGCCCTGGTCAATAGTAATACACTATACAGGATACTACCTAGAGGGCCCTGGTCAATAGTAATACACTATATAGGATACTACTAGAGGGCCCTGGTCAATAGTAATACTCTATACAGGATACTACCTAGAAGGCCCTGGTCAATAGTAACACACTATACAGGATACTACTAGAGGGCCCTGGTCAATATTAATACACTATACACGATACTACCTAGAGGGCCCTGGTCAATAGTAATACACTATATAGGATACTACCTAGAGGGCCCTGGTCAATAGTAATACACTATACAGGATACTACTAGAGGGCCCTGGTCAATAGTAATACACTATACAGGATACTACCTAGAGGGCCCTGGTCAATAGTAATACACTATATAGGATACTACTAGAGGGCCCTGGTCAATAGTAATACACTATATATGTTACTACTAGAGGGCCCTGGTCAATGGTAATACACTATATAGGATACTACCTAGAAGGCCCTGGTCAATAGTAACACACTATACAGGATACTACTAGAGGGCCCTGGTCAATATTAATACACTATACACGATACTACCTAGAGGGCCCTGGTCAATAGTAATACACTATATAGGATACTACCTAGAGGGGACTGGTCAATAGTAATACACTATACAGGATACTACTAGAGGGCCCTGGTCAATAGTAATTCACTTTACAGGATACTACCTCGAGGGCCCTGGTCAATAGTAATACACTATACAGGATACTACTAGAGGGCACTGGTCAATAGTAATACACTATACAGGATACTACTAGAGGGCCCTGGTCAATAGTAATTCACTAAATAGGGTACAACCTAGAGGGCCCTGTTCAATAGTAATACTACCTAGAGGGCCCTGGTCAATGGTAAATCACTATAGAGGATACTACTAGTGGGCCCTGGTCAATAGTAATACAGTATACAGGGTACTACCTAGAGGGCCCTGGTCAATAGTAATACACTATACAGGGTACTACCTAGAGGGCCCTGGTCAATGGTAATACACTATTCAGGATACTACTAGAGGGCCCTGGTCAATAGTAATACACTATATAGAATACTACTAGAGGGCCCTGGTCAATGGTAATACACTATATAGGGTACTACCTAGAGGGCCCTGGTCAATAGTAATACACTATACAGGGTACTACCTAGAGGGCCCTGGTCAATAGTAATACACTATATAGGATACTACCTAGAGGGCCCTGGTCAATGGTAATACACTATACAGGATACTACTAGAGGGCCCTGGTCAATAGTAATACACTATACAGGATACTACTAGAGGGCCCTGGTCAATAGTAATTCACTATACAGGATACTACCTAGAGGGCCCTGGTCAATAGTAATACACTATACAGGATACTACTAGAGGGCGCTGGTCAATAGTATTACACTATACAGGATACTACTAGAGGGCCCTGGTCAATAGTAATACACTATATAGGTTACTACTAGAGGGCCCTGGTCAATAGTAATTCACTATATGGGGTACAACCTAGAGGGCCCTGGTCAATAGTAATACTACCTAGAGGGCCCTGGTCAATGGTAATACACTATATAGGGTACTACCTAGAGGGCCCTGGTCAATAGTAATACACTATACAGGGTACTACCTAGAGGGCCCTGGTCAATAGTAATACACTATATAGGGAACTACCTAGAGGGCCCTGGTCAATAGTAATACACTATACAGGGTACTACCTAGAGGGCCCTGGTCAATAGTAATACACTATACAGGATACTACCTAGAGGGCCCTGGTCAATAGTAATACACTATATAGGATACTAATAGAGGGCCCTGGTCAATAGTAATACACTATATAGGTTACTACTAGAGGGCCCAGGTCAATAGTAATACACTATATAGGTTACTACTAGAGGGCCCTGATCAATAGTAATACACTATACAGGATACTACCTAGAGGGCCCTGGTCAATAGTAATACACTATATAGGATACTACTAGAGGGCCCTGGTCAATAGTAATACACTATACAGGATACTACTAGAGGGCCCTGGTCAATAGTAATTCACTATACAGGATACTACTAGAGGGCACTGGTCAATAGTAATACACTATACAGGATACTACTAGAGGGCCCTGGTCAATAGTAATTCACTAAATAGGGTACAACCTAGAGGGCCCTGTTCAATGGTAATACTACCTAGAGGGCCCTGGTCAATGGTAAATCACTATAGAGGATACTACTAGTGGGCCCTGGTCAATAGTAATACACTATAGAGGATACTACTAGAGGGCCCTGGTCAATAGCAATACACTATACAGGGTACTACCTAGAGGGCCCTGGTCAATAGTAATACACTATACAGGGTACTACCTAGAGGGCCCTGGTCAATGGTAATACACTATTCAGGATACTACTAGAGGGCCCTGGTCAATAGTAATACACTATATAGAATACTACTAGAGGGCCCTGGTCAATGGTAATACACTATATAGGGTACTACCTAGAGGGCCCTGGTCAATAGTAATACACTATACAGGGTACTACCTAGAGGGCCCTGGTCAATAGTAATACACTATATAGGATACTACCTAGAGGGCCCTGGTCAATGGTAATACACTATATAGGATACTACCTAGAGGGCCCTGGTCAATATTTACACACTATACAGGTTACTACTAGAGGGCCCTGGTCAATATTAATACACTATACACGATACTACCTAGAGGGCCCTGGTCAATAGTAATACACTATACAGGATACTACCTAGAGGGCCCTGATCAATAGTAATACACTATACAGGATACTACTAGAGGGCCCTGGTCAATAGTAATACACTATACAGGATACTACCTAGAGGGCCCTGGTCAATAGTAATACACTATACAGGATACTACTAGAGGGCCCTGGTCAATAGTAATACACTATACAGGATACTACTAGAGGGCCCTGGTCAATAGTAATTCACTATACAGGCTACTACCTAGAGGGCCCTGGTCAATAGTAATACACTATACAGGATACTACTAGAGGGCGCTGGTCAATAGTATTACACTATACAGGATACTACTAGAGGGCCCTGGTCAATAGTAATTCACTATATGGGGTACAACCTAGAGGGCCCTGGTCAATAGTAATACTACCTAGAGGGCCCTGGTCAATGGTAATACACTATATAGGGTACTACCTAGAGGGCCCTGGTCAATAGTAATACACTATACAGGGTACTATCTAGAGGGCCCTGGTCAATAGTAATACACTATATAGGGAACTACCTAGAGGGCCCTGGTCAATAGTAATACACTATACAGGGTACTACCTAGAGGGCCCTGGTCAATAGTAATACACTATACAGGATACTACCTAGAGGGCCCTGGTCAATAGTAATACACTATATAGGATACTAATAGAGGGCCCTGGTCAATAGTAATACACTATATAGGTTACTACTAGAGGGCCCAGGTTAATAGTAATACACTATATAGGTTACTACTAGAGGGCGCTGGTCAATAGTAATACACTATACAGGATACTACTAGAGGGCACTGGTCAATAGTAATACACTATACAGGATACTACTCAAGGGCCCTGGTCAATAGTAATACACTATATAGGTTACTACTAGAGGGCCCTGGTCAATGGTAATACACTATATAGGATACTACCTAGAAGGCCCTGGTCAATAGTAACACACTATACAGAATACTACTAGAGGGCCCTGGTCAATATTAATACACTATACACGATACTACCTAGAGGGCCCTGGTCAATAGTAATACACTATATAGGATACTACCTAGAGGGGACTGGTCAATAGTAATACACTATACAGGATACTACTAGAGGGCCCTGGTCAATAGTAATTCACTTTACAGGATACTACCTCGAGGGCCCTGGTCAATAGTAATACACTATACAGGATACTACTAGAGGGCACTGGTCAATAGTAATACACTATACAGGATACTACTAGAGGGCCCTGGTCAATAGTAATTCACTAAATAGGGTACAACCTAGAGGGCCCTGTTCAATAGTAATACTACCTAGAGGGCCCTGGTCAATGGTAAATCACTATAGAGGATACTACTAGTGGGCCCTGGTCAATAGTAATACACTATAGAGGATACTACTAGAGGGCCCTGGTCAATAGTAATACAGTATACAGGGTACTACCTAGAGGGCCCTGGTCAATAGTAATACACTATACAGGGTACTACCTAGAGGGCCCTGGTCAATGGTAATACACTATTCAGGATACTACTAGAGGGCCCTGGTCAATAGTAATACACTATATAGAATACTACTAGAGGGCCCTGGTCAATGGTAATACACTATATAGGGTACTACCTAGAGGGCCCTGGTCAATAGTAATACACTATACAGGGTACTACCTAGAGGGCCCTGGTCAATAGTAATACACTATATAGGATACTACCTAGAGGGCCCTGGTCAATGGTAATACACTATACAGGATACTACTAGAGGGCCCTGGTCAATAGTAATACACTATACAGGATACTACTAGAGGGCCCTGGTCAATAGTAATTCACTATACAGGATACTACCTAGAGGGCCCTGGTCAATAGTAATACACTATACAGGATACTACTAGAGGGCGCTGGTCAATAGTATTACACTATACAGGATACTACTAGAGGGCCCTGGTCAATAGTAATACACTATATAGGTTACTACTAGAGGGCCCTGGTCAATAGTAATTCACTATATGGGGTACAACCTAGAGGGCCCTGGTCAATAGTAATACTACCTAGAGGGCCCTGGTCAATGGTAATACACTATATAGGGTACTACCTAGAGGGCCCTGGTCAATAGTAATACACTATACAGGGTACTACCTAGAGGGCCCTGGTCAATAGTAATACACTATATAGGGAACTACCTAGAGGGCCCTGGTCAATAGTAATACACTATACAGGGTACTACCTAGAGGGCCCTGGTCAATAGTAATACACTATACAGGATACTACCTAGAGGGCCCTGGTCAATAGTAATACACTATATAGGATACTAATAGAGGGCCCTGGTCAATAGTAATACACTATATAGGTTACTACTAGAGGGCCCAGGTCAATAGTAATACACTATATAGGTTACTACTAGAGGGCCCTGATCAATAGTAATACACTATACAGGATACTACCTAGAGGGCCCTGGTCAATAGTAATACACTATATAGGATACTACTAGAGGGCCCTGGTCAATAGTAATACACTATACAGGATACTACTAGAGGGCCCTGGTCAATAGTAATTCACTATACAGGATACTACTAGAGGGCACTGGTCAATAGTAATACACTATACAGGATACTACTAGAGGGCCCTGGTCAATAGTAATTCACTAAATAGGGTACAACCTAGAGGGCCCTGTTCAATGGTAATACTACCTAGAGGGCCCTGGTCAATGGTAAATCACTATAGAGGATACTACTAGTGGGCCCTGGTCAATAGTAATACACTATAGAGGATACTACTAGAGGGCCCTGGTCAATAGCAATACACTATACAGGGTACTACCTAGAGGGCCCTGGTCAATAGTAATACACTATACAGGGTACTACCTAGAGGGCCCTGGTCAATGGTAATACACTATTCAGGATACTACTAGAGGGCCCTGGTCAATAGTAATACACTATATAGAATACTACTAGAGGGCCCTGGTCAATGGTAATACACTATATAGGGTACTACCTAGAGGGCCCTGGTCAATAGTAATACACTATACAGGGTACTACCTAGAGGGCCCTGGTCAATAGTAATACACTATATAGGATACTACCTAGAGGGCCCTGGTCAATGGTAATACACTATATAGGATACTACCTAGAGGGCCCTGGTCAATATTAACACACTATACAGGTTACTACTAGAGGGCCCTGGTCAATATTAATACACTATACACGATACTACCTAGAGGGCCCTGGTCAATAGTAATACACTATACAGGATACTACCTAGAGGGCCCTGATCAATAGTAATACACTATACAGAATACTACTAGAGGGCCCTGGTCAATAGTAATACACTATACAGGATACTACCTAGAGGGCCCTGGTCAATAGTAATACACTATACAGGATACTACTAGAGGGCCCTGGTCAATAGTAATACACTATACAGGATACTACTAGAGGGCCCTGGTCAATAGTAATTCACTATACAGGATACTACCTAGAGGGCCCTGGTCAATGGTAATACACTATATAGGGTACTACCTAGAGGGCCCTGGTCAATAGTAATACACTATACAGGGTACTACCTAGAGGGCCCTGGTCAATAGTAATACACTATATAGGATACTACCTAGAGGGCCCTGGTCAATGGTAATACACTATATAGGATACTACCTAGAGGGCCCTGGTCAATATTAACACACTATACAGGTTACTACTAGAGGGCCCTGGTCAATATTAATACACTATACACGATACTACCTAGAGGGCCCTGGTCAATAGTAATACACTATACAGGATACTACCTAGAGGGCCCTGATCAATAGTAATACACTATACAGAATACTACTAGAGGGCCCTGGTCAATAGTAATACACTATACAGGATACTACCTAGAGGGCCCTGGTCAATAGTAATACACTATACAGGATACTACTAGAGGGCCCTGGTCAATAGTAATACACTATACAGGATACTACTAGAGGGCCCTGGTCAATAGTAATTCACTATACAGGATACTACCTAGAGGGCCCTGGTCAATAGTAATACACTATACAGGATACTACTAGAGGGCGCTGGTCAATAGTATTACACTATACAGGATACTACTAGAGGGCCCTGGTCAATAGTAATTCACTATATGGGGTACAACCTAGAGGGCCCTGGTCAATAGTAATACTACCTAGAGGGCCCTGGTCAATGGTAATACACTATATAGGGTACTACCTAGAGGGCCCTGGTCAATAGTAATACACTATACAGGGTACTATCTAGAGGGCCCTGGTCAATAGTAATACACTATATAGGGAACTACCTAGAGGGCCCTGGTCAATAGTAATACACTATACAGGGTACTACCTAGAGGGCCCTGGTCAATAGTAATACACTATACAGGATACTACCTAGAGGGCCCTGGTCAATAGTAATACACTATATAGGATACTAATAGAGGGCCCTGGTCAATAGTAATACACTATATAGGTTACTACTAGAGGGCCCAGGTTAATAGTAATACACTATATAGGTTACTACTAGAGGGCGCTGGTCAATAGTAATACACTATACAGGATACTACTAGAGGGCACTGGTCAATAGTAATACACTATACAGGATACTACTCAAGGGCCCTGGTCAATAGTAATACACTATACAGGATACTATTAGAGGGCCCTGGTCAATAGTAATTCACTATATAGGGTACAACCTAGAGGGCCCTGGTCAATAGTAATACTACCTAGAGGGCCCTGGTCAATGGTAATACACTATAGAGGATACTACTAGAGGGCCCTGGTCAATAGCAATACACTATACAGGGTACTACCTAGAGGGCCCTGGTCAATAGTAATACACTATACAGGGTACTACCTAGAGGGCCCTGGTCAATGGTAATACACTATTCAGGATACTACTAGAGGGCCCTGGTCAATAGTAATACACTATATAGAATACTACTAGAGGGCCCTGGTCAATGGTAATACACTATATAGGGTACTACCTAGAGGGCCCTGGTCAATAGTAATACACTATACAGGGTACTACCTAGAGGGCCCTGGTCAATAGTAATACACTATATAGGATACTACCTAGAGGGCCCTGGTCAATGGTAATACACTATATAGGATACTACCTAGAGGGCCCTGGTCAATATTAACACACTATACAGGTTACTACTAGAGGGCCCTGGTCAATATTAATACACTATACACGATACTACCTAGAGGGCCCTGGTCAATAGTAATACACTATACAGGATACTACCTAGAGGGCCCTGATCAATAGTAATACACTATACAGGATACTACTAGAGGGCCCTGGTCAATAGTAATACACTATACAGGATACTACCTAGAGGGCCCTGGTCAATAGTAATACACTATACAGGATACTACTAGAGGGCCCTGGTCAATAGTAATACACTATACAGGATACTACTAGAGGGCCCTGGTCAATAGTAATTCACTATACAGGATACTACCTAGAGGGCCCTGGTCAATAGTAATACACTATACAGGATACTACTAGAGGGCGCTGGTCAATAGTATTACACTATACAGGATACTACTAGAGGGTCCTGGTCAATAGTAATTCACTATATGGGGTACAACCTAGAGGGCCCTGGTCAATAGTAATACTACCTAGAGGGCCCTGGTCAATGGTAATACACTATATAGGGTACTACCTAGAGGGCCCTGGTCAATAGTAATACACTATACAGGGTACTATCTAGAGGGCCCTGGTCAATAGTAATACACTATATAGGGAACTACCTAGAGGGCCCTGGTCAATAGTAATACACTATACAGGGTACTACCTAGAGGGCCCTGGTCAATAGTAATACACTATACAGGATACTACCTAGAGGGCCCTGGTCAATAGTAATACACTATATAGGATACTAATAGAGGGCCCTGGTCAATAGTAATACACTATATAGGTTACTACTAGAGGGCCCAGGTTAATAGTAATACACTATATAGGTTACTACTAGAGGGCGCTGGTCAATAGTAATACACTATACAGGATACTACTAGAGGGCACTGGTCAATAGTAATACACTATACAGGATACTACTCAAGGGCCCTGGTCAATAGTAATACACTATACAGGATACTACTAGAGGGCCCTGGTCAATAGTAATTCACTATATAGGGTACAACCTAGAGGGCCCTGGTCAATAGTAATACTACCTAGAGGGCCCTGGTCAATGGTAATACACTATACAGGATACTACTAGAGGGCACTGGTCAATAGTAATACACTATACAGGATACTACTAAAGGGCCCTGGTCAATAGTAATACACTATACAGGATACTACTAGAGGGCCCTGGTCAATAGTAATTCACTATATAGGGTACAACCTAGAGGGCCCTGGTCAATAGTAATACTACCTAGAGGGCCCTGGTCAATGGTAATTCACTATATAGGGTACTACCTAGAGGGCCCTGGTCAATAGTAATACACTATACAGGGTACTACCTAGAGGGCCCTGGTCAATAGTAATACACTATACAGGGTACTACCTAGAGGGCCCTGGTCAATAGTAATACACTATACAGGGTACTACCTAGAGGGCCCTGGTCAATGGTAATACACTATTCAGGATACTACTAGAGGGCCCTGTTCAATAGTAATACTACCTAGAGGGCCCTGGTCAATGGTAAATCACTATAGAGGATACTACTAGTGGGCCCTGGTCAATAGTAATACACTATAAAGGATACTACTAGAGGGCCCTGGTCAATAGTAATACACTATACAGGGTACTACCTAGAGGGCCCTGGTCAATAGTAATACACTATACAGGGTACTACCTAGAGGGCCCTGGTCAATGGTAATACACTATTCAGGATACTACTAGAGGGCCCTGGTCAATAGTAATACACTATATAGAATACTACTAGAGGGCCCTGGTCAATGGTAATACACTATATAGGGTACTACCTAGAGGGCCCTGGTCAATAGTAATACACTATACAGGGTACTACCTAGAGGGCCCTGGTCAATAGTAATACACTATATAGGATACTACCTAGAGGGCCCTGGTCAATGGTAATACACTATATAGGATACTACCTAGAGGGCCCTGGTCAATATTAACACACTATACAGGTTACTACTAGAGGGCCCTGGTCAATATTAATACACTATACACGATACTACCTAGAGGGCCCTGGTCAATAGTAATACACTATACAGGATACTACCTAGAGGGCCCTGGTCAATAGTAATACACTATACAGGATACTACTAGAGGGCCCTGGTCAATAGTAATACACTATACAGGATACTACTAGAGGGCCCTGGTCAATAGTAATTCACTATACAGGATACTACCTAGAGGGCCCTGGTCAATAGTAATACACTATACAGGATACTACTAGAGGGCGCTGGTCAATAGTATTACACTATATAGGATACTACCTAGAGGGCCCTGGTCAATGGTAATACACTATATAGGATACTACCTAGAGGGCCCTGGTCAATATTAATACACTATATAGGATACTAATAGAGGGCCCTGGTCAATAGTAATACACTATATAGGTTACTACTAGAGGGCCCAGGTCAATATTAATACACTATATAGGTTACTACTAGAGGGCCCTGGTCAATATTAATACACTATACACGATACTACCTGGGGGGCCCTGGTCAATAGTAATACACTATACAGGATACTACCTAGAGGGCCCTGGTCAATAGTAATACACTATACAGGATACTACCTAGAGGGCCCTGGTCAATAGTAATACACTATATAGGTTACTACTAGAGGGCCCAGGTCAATAGTAATACACTATGTAGGTTACTACTAGAGGGCCCTGATCAATAGTAATACACTATACAGGATACTACCTAGAGGGCCCTGGTCAATGGTAATACACTATAGAGGATACTACTAGAGGGCCCTGGTCAATAGCAATACACTATACAGGGTACTACCTAGAGGGCCCTGGTCAATAGTAATACACTATATAGGGAACTACCTAGAGGGCCCTGGTCAATAGTAATACACTATACAGGGTACTACCTAGAGGGCCCTGGTCAATAGTAATACACTATACAGGATACTACCTAGAGGGCCCTGGTCAATAGTAATACACTATATAGGATACTAATAGAGGGCCCTGGTCAATAGTAATACACTATATAGGTTACTACTAGAGGGCCCAGGTCAATATTAATACACTATATAGGTTACTACTAGAGGGCCCTGATCAATAGTAATACACTATACAGGATACTACCTAGAGGGCCCTGGTCAATAGTAATACACTATATAGGATACTACTAGAGGGCCCTGGTCAATAGTAATACACTATATAGGTTACTACTAGAGGGCCCAGGTCAATAGTAATACACTATATAGGTTACTACTAGAGGGCCCTGGTCAATAGTAATACACTATACAGGATACTACTAGAGGGCCCTGGTCAATGGTAATACACTATATAGGATACTACCTAGAAGGCCCTGGTCAATAGTAACACACTATACAGGATACTACTAGAGGGCCCTGGTCAATAGTAATTCACTATACAGGATACTACCTAGAGGGCCCTGGTCAATAGTAATACACTATACAGGATACTACTAGAGGGCCCTGGTCAATAGTAATACACTATATAGGTTACTACTAGAGGGCCCAGGTCAATAGTAATACACTATATAGGTTACTACTAGAGGGCGCTGGTCAATAGTAATACACTATACAGGATACTACTAGAGGGCACTGGTCAATAGTAATACACTATACAGGATACTACTAAAGGGCCCTGGTCAATAGTAATACACTATACAGGATACTACTAGAGGGCCCTGGTCAATAGTAATTCACTATATAGGGTACAACCTAGAGGGCCCTGGTCAATAGTAATACTACCTAGAGGGCCCTGGTCAATGGTAATACACTATACAGGATACTACTAGAGGGCACTGGTCAATAGTAATACACTATACAGGATACTACTAAAGGGCCCTGGTCAATAGTAATACACTATACAGGATACTACTAGAGGGCCCTGGTCAATAGTAATTCACTATATAGGGTACAACCTAGAGGGCCCTGGTCAATAGTAATACTACCTAGAGGGCCCTGGTCAATGGTAATTCACTATATAGGGTACTACCTAGCGGGCCCTGGTCAATAGTAATACACTATACAGGGTACTACCTAGAGGGCCCTGGTCAATAGTAATACACTATATAGGGTACTACCTAGAGGGCCCTGGTCAATAGTAATACACTATACAGGGTACTACCTAGAGGGCCCTGGTCAATAGTAATACACTATACAGGATACTACCTAGAGGGCCCTGGTCAATAGTAATACACTATATAGGTTACTACTAGAGGGCCCAGGTCAATAGTAATACACTATGTAGGTTACTACTAGAGGGCCCTGATCAATAGTAATACACTATACAGGATACTACCTAGAGGGCCCTGGTCAATGGTAATACACTATACAGGATACTACTAGAGGGCCCTGGTCAATAGTAATACACTATACAGGATACTACCTAGAGGGCCCTGGTCAATAGTAATACACTATACAGGATACTACTAGAGGGCCCTGGTCAATAGTAATACACTATACAGGATACTACCTAGAGGGCCCTGGTCAATAGTAATACACTATACAGGATACTACCTAGAGGGACCTGGTCAATGGTAATACACTATACAGGGTACTACCTAGAGGGCCCTGGTCAATAGTAATACACTATATAGGGTACTACCTAGAGGGCCCTGGTCAATAGTAATACACTATACAGGATACTACCTAGAGGGCCCTGGTCAATAGTAATACACTATACAGGATACTACTAGAGGGCCCTGGTCAATAGTAATTCACTATACAGGATACTACCTAGAGGGCCCTGGTCAATAGTAATACACTATACAGGATACTACTAGAGGGCGCTGGTTAATAGTAATACACTATATAAGATACTACTAGAGGGCCCTGGTCAATAGTAATACACTATACAGGATACTACCTAGAGGGCCCTGGTCAATAGTAATACACTATATAGGTTACTACTAGAGGGCCCAGGTCAATAGTAATACACTATGTAGGTTACTACTAGAGGGCCCTGATCAATAGTAATACACTATACAGGATACTACCTAGAGGGCCCTGGTCAATGGTAATACACTATACAGGATACTACTAGAGGGCCCTGGTCAATAGTAATACACTATACAGGATACTACCTAGAGGGCCCTGGTCAATAGTAATACACTATACAGGATACTACTAGAG
The DNA here is from genome assembly GCF_965601325.2 of Salmo salar. Lineage (NCBI taxonomy): Eukaryota > Metazoa > Chordata > Actinopteri > Salmoniformes > Salmonidae > Salmo > Salmo salar. The sequence continues at coordinate 57,515,934 of NC_138304.1, read as the reverse complement.
GGCCCTGGTCAATAGTAATACACTATACAGGATACTACCTAGAGGGCCCTGGTCAATAGTAATACACTATACAGGATACTACCTAGAGGGCCCTGGTCAATGGTAATACACTATACAGGGTACTACCTAGAGGGCCCTGGTCAATAGTAATACACTATATAGGGTACTACCTAGAGGGCCCTGGTCAATAGTAATACACTATACAGGATACTACCTAGAGGGCCCTGGTCAATAGTAATACACTATACAGGATACTACTAGAGGGCCCTGGTCAATAGTAATTCACTATACAGGATACTACCTAGAGGGCCCTGGTCAATAGTAATACACTATACAGGATACTACTAGAGGGCGCTGGTTAATAGTAATACACTATATAGGATACTACTAGAGGGCCCTGGTCAATAGTAATACACTATACAGGATACTACTAGAGGGCCCTGGTCAATATTAATTCACTATATAGGGTACAACCTAGAGGGCCCTGGTCAATAGTAATACTACCTAGAGGGCCCTGGTCAATGGGAATACACTATATAGGGTACTACCTAGAGGGCCCTGGTCAATAGTAATACACTATACAGGGTACTACCTAGAGGGCCCTGGTCAATAGTAATACACTATATAGGGTACTACCTAGAGGGCCCTGGTCAATAGTAATACACTATACAGGGTACTACCTAGAGGGCCCTGGTCAATAGTAATACACTATACAGGATACTACCTAGAGGGCCCTGGTCAGTAGTAATACACTATATAGGATACTACTAGAGGGCCCTGGTCAATAGTAATACACTATATAGGTTACTACTAGAGGGCCCAGGTCAATAGTAATACACTATATAGGTTACTACTAGAGGGCCCTGATCAATAGTAATACACTATACAGGATACTACCTAGAGGGCCCTGGACAATAGTAATACACTATATAGGATACTACTAGAGGGCCCTGGTCAATAGTAATACACTATATAGGTTACTACTAGAGGGCCCAGGTCAATAGTAATACACTATATAGGTTACTACTAGAGGGCCCTGGTCAATAGTAATACACTATACAGGATACTACTAGAGGGCCCTGGTCAATATTAATACACTATACACGATACTACCTAGAGGGCCCTGGTCAATAGTAATACACTATATAGGATACTACCTAGAGGGCCCTGGTCAATAGTAATACACTATACAGGATACTACTACAGGGCCCTGGTCAATGGTAATACACTATACAGGATACTACTAGAGGGCCCTGGTCAATAGTAATACACTATACAGGATACTACCTAGAGGGCCCTGGTCAATAGTAATAGACTATAAAGGATACTACTAGAGGGCGCTGGTCAATAGTAATACACTATACAGGATACTACTAGAGGGCACTGGTCAATAGTAATACACTATACAGGTTACTACTAAAGGGCCCTGGTCAATAGTAATACACTATACAGGATACTACTAGAGGGCCCTGGTCAATAGTAATTCACTAAATAGGGTACAACCTAGAGGGCCCTGTTCAATAGTAATACTACCTAGAGGGCCCTGGTCAATGGTAATACACTATAGAGGATACTACTAGAGGGCCCTGGTCAATAGTAATACACTATAGAGGATACTACTAGAGGGCCCTGGTCAATAGTAATACACTATACAGGGTACTACCTAGAGGGCCCTGGTCAATAGTAATACACTATACAGGGTACTACCTAGAGGGCCCTGGTCAATGGTAATACACTATTCAGGATACTACTAGAGGGCCCTGGTCAATAGTAATACACTATATAGAATACTACTAGAGGGCCCTGGTCAATGGTAATACACTATATAGGGTACTACCTAGAGGGCCCTGGTCAATAGTAATACACTATACAGGGTACTACCTAGAGGGCCCTGGTCAATAGTAATACACTATATAGGATACTACCTAGAGTGCCCTGGTCAATGGTAATACACTATACAGGATACTACCTAGAGGGCCCTGGTCAATATTAACACACTATACAGGATACTACTAGAGGGCCCTGGTCAATATTAATACACTATACACGATACTACCTAGAGGGCCCTGGTCAATAGTAATACACTATACAGGATACTACCTAGAGGGCCCTGGTCAATAGTAATACACTATACAGAATACTACTAGAGGGCCCTGGTCAATAGTAATACACTATACAGAATACTACTAGAGGGCCCTGGTCAATAGTAATTCACTATACAGGATACTACCTAGAGGGCCCTGGTCAATAGTAATACACTATACAGGATACTACTAAAGGGCCCTGGTCAATAGTAATACACTATACAGGATACTACTAGAGGGCCCTGGTCAATAGTAATTCACTATATGGGGTACAACCTAGAGGGCCCTGGTCAATAGTAATACTACCTAGAGGGCCCTGGTCAATGGTAATACACTATATAGGGTACTACCTAGAGGGCCCTGGTCAATAGTAATACACTATACAGGGTACTACCTAGAGGGCCCTGGTCAATAGTAATACACTATATAGGGAACTACCTAGAGGGCCCTGGTCAATAGTAATACACTATATAGGATACTACTAGTGGGCCCTGGTCAATAGTAATACACTATATAGGTTACTACTAGAGGGCCCAGGTCAATAGTAATACACTATATAGGTTACTACTAGAGGGCGCTGGTCAATAGTAATACACTATACAGGATACTACTAGAGGGCACTGGTCAATAGTAATACACTATACAGAATACTACTAAAGGGCCCAGGTCAATAGTAATACACTATACAGCATACTACTAGAGGGCCCTGGTCAATAGTAATTCACTATATAGGGTACAACCTAGAGGGCCCTGGTCAATAGTAATACTACCTAGAGGGCCCTGGTCAATGGTAATACACTATAGAGGATACTACTAGAGGGCCCTGGTCAATAGTAATACACTATACAGGATACTACTAGAGGGCCCTGGTCAATAGTAATACACTATACAGGTTACTACCTAGAGGGCCCTGGTCAATAGTAATACACTATACAGGATACTACTAGAGGGCCCTGGTCAATAGTAATACACTATATAGAATACTACTAGAGGGCCCTGGTCAATGGTAATACACTATATAGGGTACTACCTAGAGGGCCCTGGTCAATAGTAATACACTATACAGGGTACTACCTAGAGGGCCCTGGTGAATAGTAATACACTATATAGGATACTACCTAGAGGGCCCTGGTCAATGGTAATACACTATATAGGCTACTACCTAGAGGGCTCTGGTCAATAGTAACACACTATACAGGATACTACTAGAGGGCCCTGGTCAATATTAATACACTATACACGATACTACCTAGAGGGCCCTGGTCAATAGTAATACACTATATAGGATACTACCTAGAGGGCCCTGGTCAATAGTAACACACTATACAGGATACTACTAGAGGGCCCTGGTCAATATTAATACACTATACACGATACTACCTAGAGGGCCCTGGTCAATAGTAATACACTATATAGGATACTACCTAGAGGGCCCTGGTCAATAGTAATACACTATACAGGATACTACTAGAGGGCGCTGGTCAATAGTAATACACTATATAGGGTACTACCTAGAGGGCCCTGGTCAATAGTAATACACTATACAGGGTACTACCTAGAGGGCCCTGGTCAATAGTAATACACTATATAGGGTACTACCTAGAGGGCCCTGGTCAATAGTAATACACTATACAGGGTACTACCTAGAGGGCCCTGGTCAATAGTAATACACTATACAGGATACTACCTAGAGGGCCCTGGTCAATAGTAATACACTATATAGGATACTACTAGAGGGCCCTGGTCAATAGTAATACACTATATAGGTTACTACTAGAGGGCCCAGGTCAATAGTAATACACTATGTAGGTTACTACTAGAGGGCCCTGATCAATAGTAATACACTATACAGGATACTACCTAGAGGGCCCTGGTCAATGGTAATACACTATACAGGATACTACCTGAGGGCCCTGGTCAATAGTAATACACTATACAGGATACTACTAGAGGGCCCTGGTCAATATTAATACACTATACACGATACTACCTAGAGGGCCCTGGTCAATAGTAATACACTATATAGGATACTACCTAGAGGGCCCTGGTCAATAGTAATACACTATACAGGATACTACTAGAGGGCCCTGGTCAATGGTAATACACTATACAGAATACTACTAGAGGGCCCTGGTCAATAGTAATACACTATACAGGATACTACCTAGAGGGCCCTGGTCAATAGTAATAGACTATACAGGATACTACTAGAGGGCGCTGGTCAATAGTAATACACTATACAGGATACTACTAGAGGGCACTGGTCAATAGTAATACACTATACAGGATACTACTAAAGGGCCCTGGTCAATAGTAATACACTATACAGTATACTACTAGAGGGCCCTGGTCAATAGTAATTCACTAAATAGGGTACAACCTAGAGGGCCCTGTTCAATAGTAATACTACCTAGAGGGCCCTGGTCAATGGTAATACACTATAGAGGATACTACTAGAGGGCCCTGGTCAATAGTAATACACTATAGAGGATACTACTAGAGGGCCCTGGTCAATAGTAATACACTATACAGGGTACTACCTAGAGGGCCCTGGTCAATAGTAATACACTATACAGGGTACTACCTAGAGGGGCCTGGTCAATGGTAATACACTATTCAGGATACTACTAGAGGGCCCTGGTCAATAGTAATACACTATATAGAATACTACTAGAGGGCCCTGGTCAATGGTAATACACTATATAGGGTACTACCTAGAGGGCCCTGGTCAATAGTAATACACTATACAGGGTACTACCTAGAGGGCCCTGGTCAATAGTAATACACTATAAAGGATACTACCTAGAGGGCCCTGGTCAATGGTAATACACTATATAGGATACTACCTAGAGGGCCCTGGTCAATATTAACACACAATACAGGATACTACTAGAGGGCCCTGGTCAATATTAATACACTATACACGATACTACCTAGAGGGCCCTGGTCAATAGTAATACACTATACAGGATACTACCTAGAGGGCCCTGGTCAATAGTAATACACTATACAGGATACTACTAGAGGGCCCTGGTCAATAGTAATACACTATACAGAATACTACTAGAGGGCCCTTGTCAATAGTAATTCACTATACAGGATACTACCTAGAGGGCCCTGGTCAATAGTAATACACTATATAGGTTACTACTAGAGGGCCCTGGTCAATAGTATTACACTATACAGGATACTACTAGAGGGCAGTGGTCAATAGTAATACACTATACAGAATACTACTAGAGGGCCCTGGTCAATAGTAATACACTATACAGGATACTACTAGAGGGCCCTGGTCAATAGTAATTCACTATATGGGGTACAACCTAGAGGGCCCTGGTCAATAGTAATACTACCTAGAGGGCCCTGGTCAATGGTAATACACTATATAGGGTACTACCTAGAGGGCCCTGGTCAATAGTAATACACTATACAGGGTACTACCTAGAGGGCCCTGGTCAATAGTAATACACTATATAGGGAACTACCTAGAGGGCCCTGGTCAATAGTAATACACTATACAGGGTACTACCTAGAGGGCCCTGGTCAATAGTAATACACTATACAGGATACTACCTAGAGGGCCCTGGTCAATAGTAATACACTATACAGGATACTACTAGAGGGCCCTGGTCAATAGTAATACACTATATAGGTTACTACTAGAGGGCCCAGGTCAATAGTAATACACTATATAGGTTACTACTAGAGGGCGCTGGTCAATAGTAATACACTATACAGGATACTACTAGAGGGCACTGGTCAATAGTAATACACTATACAGAATACTACTAAAGGGCCCTGGTCAATAGTAATACACTATACAGCATACTACTAGAGGGCCCTGGTCAATAGTAATTCACTATATAGGGTACAACCTAGAGGGCCCTGGTCAATAGTAATACTACCTAGAGGGCCCTGGTCAATGGTAATACACTATAGAGGATACTACTAGAGGGCCCTGGTCAATAGTAATACACTATACAGGATACTACTAGAGGGCCCTGGTCAATAGTAATACACTATACAGGTTACTACCTAGAGGGCCCTGGTCAATAGTAATACACTATACAGGATACTACTAGAGGGCCCTGGTCAATAGTAATACACTATATAGAATACTACTAGAGGGCCCTGGTCAATGGTAATACACTATATAGGGTACTACCTAGAGGGCCCTGGTCAATAGTAATACACTATACAGGGTACTACCTAGAGGGCCCTGGTCAATAGTAATACACTATATAGGATACTACCTAGAGGGCCCTGGTCAATGGTAATACACTATATAGGCTACTACCTAGAGGGCTCTGGTCAATAGTAACACACTATACAGGATACTACTAGAGGGCCCTGGTCAATAGTAATACACTATATAGAATACTACTAGAGGGCCCTGGTCAATGGTAATACACTATATAGGGTACTACCTAGAGGGCCCTGGTCAATAGTAATACACTATACAGGATACTACTAGAGGGCCCTGGTCAATATTAATACACTATACACGATACTACCTAGAGGGCCCTGGTCAATAGTAATACACTATATAGGATACTACCTAGAGGGCCCTGGTCAATAGTAATACACTATACAGGATACTACTAAAGGGCCCTGGTCAATAGTAATACACTATACAGGATACTACTAGAGGGCCCTGGTCAATAGTAATTCACTATATAGGGTACAACCTAGAGGGCCCTGGTCAATAGTAATACTACCTAGAGGGCCCTGGTCAATGGTAATACACTATATAGGGTACTACCTAGAGGGCCCTGGTCAATAGTAATACACTATACAGGGTACTACCTAGAGGGCCCTGGTCAATAGTAATACACTATATAGGGTACTACCTAGAGGGCCCTGGTCAATAGTAATACACTATACAGGGTACTACCTAGAGGGCCCTGGTCAATAGTAATACACTATACAGGATACTACCTAGAGGGCCCTGGTCAATAGTAATACACTATATAGGATACTACTAGAGGACCCTGGTCAATAGTAATACACTATATAGGTTACTACTAGAGGGCCCAGGTCAATAGTAATACACTATGTAGGTTACTACTAGAGGGCCCTGATCAATAGTAATACACTATACAGGATACTACCTAGAGGGCCCTGGTCAATGGTAATACACTATACAGGATACTACTAGAGGGCCCTGGTCAATAGTAATACACTATACAGGATACTACTAGAGGGCCCTGGTCAATATTAATACACTATACACGATACTACCTAGAGGGCCCTGGTCAATAGTAATACACTATACAGGATACTACCTAGAGGGCCCTGGTCAATAGTAATACACTATACAGGATACTACTAGAGGGCCCTGGTCAATGGTAATACACTATACAGGATACTACTAGAGGGCCCTGGTCAATAGTAATACACTATACAGGATACTACCTAGAGGGCCCTGGTCAATAGTAATAGACTATACAGGATACTACTAGAGGGCGCTGGTCAATAGTAATACACTATAAAGGATACTACTAGAGGGCACTGGTCAATAGTAATACACTATACAGGATACTACTAAAGGGCCCTGGTCAATAGTAATACACTATACAGGATACTACTAGAGGGCCCTGGTCAATAGTAATTCACTAAATAGGGTACAACCTAGAGGGCCCTGTTCAATAGTAATACTACCTAGAGGGCCCTGGTCAATGGTAATACACTATAGAGGATACTACTAGAGGGCCCTGGTCAATAGTAATACACTATAGAGGATACTACTAGAGGGCCCTGGTCAATAGTAATACACTATACAGGGTACTACCTAGAGGGCCCTGGTCAATAGTAATACACTATACAGGGTACTACCTAGAGGGCCCTGGTCAATGGTAATACACTATTCAGGATACTACTAGAGGGCCCTGGTCAATAGTAATACACTATATAGAATACTACTAGAGGGCCCTGGTCAATGGTAATACACTATATAGGGTACTACCTAGAGGGCCCTGGTCAATAGTAATACACTATACAGGGTACTACCTAGAGGGCCCTGGTCAATAGTAATACACTATAAAGGATACTACCTAGAGGGCCCTGGTCAATGGTAATACACTTTATAGGATACTACCTAGAGGGCCCTGGTCAATATTAACACACTATACAGGATACTACTAGAGGGCCCTGGTCAATATTAATACACTATACACGATACTACCTAGAGGGCCCTGGTCAATAGTAATACACTATATAGGATACTACCTAGAGGGCCCTGGTCAATAGTAATACACTATACAGGATACTACTAGAGGGCGCTGGTCAATAGTAATACACTATATAGGGTACTACCTAGAGGGCCCTGGTCAATAGTAATACACTATACAGGGTACTACCTAGAGGGCCCTGGTCAATAGTAATACACTATATAGGGTACTACCTAGAGGGCCCTGGTCAATAGTAATACACTATACAGGGTACTACCTAGAGGGCCCTGGTCAATAGTAATACACTATACAGGATACTACCTAGAGGGCCCTGGTCAATAGTAATACACTATATAGGATACTACTAGAGGGCCCTGGTCAATAGTAATACACTATATAGGTTACTACTAGAGGGCCCAGGTCAATAGTAATACACTATGTAGGTTACTACTAGAGGGCCCTGATCAATAGTAATACACTATACAGGATACTACCTAGAGGGCCCTGGTCAATGGTAATACACTATACAGGATACTACCTGAGGGCCCTGGTCAATAGTAATACACTATACAGGATACTACTAGAGGGCCCTGGTCAATATTAATACACTATACACGATACTACCTAGAGGGCCCTGGTCAATAGTAATACACTATATAGGATACTACCTAGAGGGCCCTGGTCAATAGTAATACACTATACAGGATACTACTAGAGGGCCCTGGTCAATGGTAATACACTATACAGAATACTACTAGAGGGCCCTGGTCAATAGTAATACACTATACAGGATACTACCTAGAGGGCCCTGGTCAATAGTAATAGACTATACAGGATACTACTAGAGGGCGCTGGTCAATAGTAATACACTATACAGGATACTACTAGAGGGCACTGGTCAATAGTAATACACTATACAGGATACTACTAAAGGGCCCTGGTCAATAGTAATACACTATACAGTATACTACTAGAGGGCCCTGGTCAACAGTAATTCACTAAATAGGGTACAACCTAGAGGGCCCTGTTCAATAGTAATACTACCTAGAGGGCCCTGGTCAATGGTAATACACTATAGAGGATACTACTAGAGGGCCCTGGTCAATAGTAATACACTATAGAGGATACTACTAGAGGGCCCTGGTCAATAGTAATACACTATACAGGGTACTACCTAGAGGGCCCTGGTCAATAGTAATACACTATACAGGGTACTACCTAGAGGGGCCTGGTCAATGGTAATACACTATTCAGGATACTACTAGAGGGCCCTGGTCAATAGTAATACACTATATAGAATACTACTAGAGGGCCCTGGTCAATGGTAATACACTATATAGGGTACTACCTAGAGGGCCCTGGTCAATAGTAATACACTATACAGGGTACTACCTAGAGGGCCCTGGTCAATAGTAATACACTATAAAGGATACTACCTAGAGGGCCCTGGTCAATGGTAATACACTATATAGGATACTACCTAGAGGGCCCTGGTCAATATTAACACACAATACAGGATACTACTAGAGGGCCCTGGTCAATATTAATACACTATACACGATACTACCTAGAGGGCCCTGGTCAATAGTAATACACTATACAGGATACTACCTAGAGGGCCCTGGTCAATAGTAATACACTATACAGGATACTACTAGAGGGCCCTGGTCAATAGTAATACACTATACAGAATACTACTAGAGGGCCCTTGTCAATAGTAATTCACTATACAGGATACTACCTAGAGGGCCCTGGTCAATAGTAATACACTATATAGGTTACTACTAGAGGGCCCTGGTCAATAGTATTACACTATACAGGATACTACTAGAGGGCAGTGGTCAATAGTAATACACTATACAGAATACTACTAGAGGGCCCTGGTCAATAGTAATACACTATACAGGATACTACTAGAGGGCCCTGGTCAATAGTAATTCACTATATGGGGTACAACCTAGAGGGCCCTGGTCAATAGTAATACTACCTAGAGGGCCCTGGTCAATGGTAATACACTATATAGGGTACTACCTAGAGGGCCCTGGTCAATAGTAATACACTATACAGGGTACTACCTAGAGGGCCCTGGTCAATAGTAATACACTATATAGGGAACTACCTAGAGGGCCCTGGTCAATAGTAATACACTATACAGGGTACTACCTAGAGGGCCCTGGTCAATAGTAATACACTATACAGGATACTACCTAGAGGGCCCTGGTCAATAGTAATACACTATACAGGATACTACTAGAGGGCCCTGGTCAATAGTAATACACTATATAGGTTACTACTAGAGGGCCCAGGTCAATAGTAATACACTATATAGGTTACTACTAGAGGGCGCTGGTCAATAGTAATACACTATACAGGATACTACTAGAGGGCACTGGTCAATAGTAATACACTATACAGAATACTACTAAAGGGCCCTGGTCAATAGTAATACACTATACAGCATACTACTAGAGGGCCCTGGTCAATAGTAATTCACTATATAGGGTACAACCTAGAGGGCCCTGGTCAATAGTAATACTACCTAGAGGGCCCTGGTCAATGGTAATACACTATAGAGGATACTACTAGAGGGCCCTGGTCAATAGTAATACACTATACAGGATACTACTAGAGGGCCCTGGTCAATAGTAATACACTATACAGGTTACTACCTAGAGGGCCCTGGTCAATAGTAATACACTATACAGGATACTACTAGAGGGCCCTGGTCAATAGTAATACACTATATAGAATACTACTAGAGGGCCCTGGTCAATGGTAATACACTATATAGGGTACTACCTAGAGGGCCCTGGTCAATAGTAATACACTATACAGGGTACTACCTAGAGGGCCCTGGTCAATAGTAATACACTATATAGGATACTACCTAGAGGGCCCTGGTCAATGGTAATACACTATATAGGCTACTACCTAGAGGGCTCTGGTCAATAGTAACACACTATACAGGATACTACTAGAGGGCCCTGGTCAATAGTAATACACTATATAGAATACTACTAGAGGGCCCTGGTCAATGGTAATACACTATATAGGGTACTACCTAGAGGGCCCTGGTCAATAGTAATACACTATACAGGATACTACTAGAGGGCCCTGGTCAATATTAATACACTATACACGATACTACCTAGAGGGCCCTGGTCAATAGTAATACACTATATAGGATACTACCTAGAGGGCCCTGGTCAATAGTAATACACTATACAGGATACTACTAAAGGGCCCTGGTCAATAGTAATACACTATACAGGATACTACTAGAGGGCCCTGGTCAATAGTAATTCACTATATAGGGTACAACCTAGAGGGCCCTGGTCAATAGTAATACTACCTAGAGGGCCCTGGTCAATGGTAATACACTATATAGGGTACTACCTAGAGGGCCCTGGTCAATAGTAATACACTATACAGGGTACTACCTAGAGGGCCCTGGTCAATAGTAATACACTATATAGGGTACTACCTAGAGGGCCCTGGTCAATAGTAATACACTATACAGGGTACTACCTAGAGGGCCCTGGTCAATAGTAATACACTATACAGGATACTACCTAGAGGGCCCTGGTCAATAGTAATACACTATATAGGATACTACTAGAGGACCCTGGTCAATAGTAATACACTATATAGGTTACTACTAGAGGGCCCAGGTCAATAGTAATACACTATGTAGGTTACTACTAGAGGGCCCTGATCAATAGTAATACACTATACAGGATACTACCTAGAGGGCCCTGGTCAATGGTAATACACTATACAGGATACTACTAGAGGGCCCTGGTCAATAGTAATACACTATACAGGATACTACTAGAGGGCCCTGGTCAATATTAATACACTATACACGATACTACCTAGAGGGCCCTGGTCAATAGTAATACACTATACAGGATACTACCTAGAGGGCCCTGGTCAATAGTAATACACTATACAGGATACTACTAGAGGGCCCTGGTCAATGGTAATACACTATACAGGATACTACTAGAGGGCCCTGGTCAATAGTAATACACTATACAGGATACTACCTAGAGGGCCCTGGTCAATAGTAATAGACTATACAGGATACTACTAGAGGGCGCTGGTCAATAGTAATACACTATAAAGGATACTACTAGAGGGCACTGGTCAATAGTAATACACTATACAGGATACTACTAAAGGGCCCTGGTCAATAGTAATACACTATACAGGATACTACTAGAGGGCCCTGGTCAATAGTAATTCACTAAATAGGGTACAACCTAGAGGGCCCTGTTCAATAGTAATACTACCTAGAGGGCCCTGGTCAATGGTAATACACTATAGAGGATACTACTAGAGGGCCCTGGTCAATAGTAATACACTATAGAGGATACTACTAGAGGGCCCTGGTCAATAGTAATACACTATACAGGGTACTACCTAGAGGGCCCTGGTCAATAGTAATACACTATACAGGGTACTACCTAGAGGGCCCTGGTCAATGGTAATACACTATTCAGGATACTACTAGAGGGCCCTGGTCAATAGTAATACACTATATAGAATACTACTAGAGGGCCCTGGTCAATGGTAATACACTATATAGGGTACTACCTAGAGGGCCCTGGTCAATAGTAATACACTATACAGGGTACTACCTAGAGGGCCCTGGTCAATAGTAATACACTATAAAGGATACTACCTAGAGGGCCCTGGTCAATGGTAATACACTTTATAGGATACTACCTAGAGGGCCCTGGTCAATATTAACACACTATACAGGATACTACTAGAGGGCCCTGGTCAATATTAATACACTATACACGATACTACCTAGATGGCCCTGGTCAATAGTAATACACTATACAGGATACTACCTAGAGGGCCCTGGTCAATAGTAATACACTATACAGGATACTACTAGAGGGCCCTGGTCAATAGTAATACACTATACAGAATACTACTAGAGGGCCCTGGTCAATAGTAATTCACTATACAGGATACTACCTAGAGGGCCCTGGTCAATAGTAATACACTATATAGGTTACTACTAGAGGGCCCTGGTCAATAGTATTACACTATACAGGATACTACTAGAGGGCAGTGGTCAATAGTAATACACTATACAGGTTACTACTAAAGGGCCCTGGTCAATAGTAATACACTATACAGGATACTACTAGAGGGCCCTGGTCAATAGTAATTCACTATATGGGGTACAACCTAGAGGGCCCTGGTCAATAGTAATACTACCTAGAGGGCCCTGGTCAATGGTAATACACTATATAGGGTACTACCTAGAGGGCCCTGGTCAATAGTAATACACTATACAGGGTACTACCTAGAGGGCCCTGGTCAATAGTAATACACTATATAGGGAACTACCTAGAGGGCCCTGGTCAATAGTAATACACTATACAGGGTACTACCTAGAGGGCCCTGGTCAATAGTAATACACTATACAGGATACTACCTAGAGGGCCCTGGTCAATAGTAATACACTATATAGGTTACTACTAGAGGGCCCAGGTCAATAGTAATACACTATATAGGTTACTACTAGAGGGCCCAGGTCAATAGTAATACACTATACAGGATACTACTAGAGGGCCCTGGTCAATAGTAATACACTATACAGAATACTACTAGAGGGCCCTTGTCAATAGTAATTCACTATACAGGATACTACCTAGAGGGCCCTGGTCAATAGTAATACACTATATAGGTTACTACTAGAGGGCCCTGGTCAATAGTATTACACTATACAGGATACTACTAGAGGGCAGTGGTCAATAGTAATACACTATACAGAATACTACTAGAGGGCCCTGGTCAATAGTAATACACTATACAGGATACTACTAGAGGGCCCTGGTCAATAGTAATTCACTATATGGGGTACAACCTAGAGGGCCCTGGTCAATAGTAATACTACCTAGAGGGCCCTGGTCAATGGTAATACACTATATAGGGTACTACCTAGAGGGCCCTGGTCAATAGTAATACACTATACAGGGTACTACCTAGAGGGCCCTGGTCAATAGTAATACACTATATAGGGAACTACCTAGAGGGCCCTGGTCAATAGTAATACACTATACAGGGTACTACCTAGAGGGCCCTGGTCAATAGTAATACACTATACAGGATACTACCTAGAGGGCCCTGGTCAATAGTAATACACTATACAGGATACTACTAGAGGGCCCTGGTCAATAGTAATACACTATATAGGTTACTACTAGAGGGCCCAGGTCAATAGTAATACACTATATAGGTTACTACTAGAGGGCGCTGGTCAATAGTAATACACTATACAGGATACTACTAGAGGGCACTGGTCAATAGTAATACACTATACAGAATACTACTAAAGGGCCCTGGTCAATAGTAATACACTATACAGCATACTACTAGAGGGCCCTGGTCAATAGTAATTCACTATATAGGGTACAACCTAGAGGGCCCTGGTCAATAGTAATACTACCTAGAGGGCCCTGGTCAATGGTAATACACTATAGAGGATACTACTAGAGGGCCCTGGTCAATAGTAATACACTATACAGGATACTACTAGAGGGCCCTGGTCAATAGTAATACACTATACAGGTTACTACCTAGAGGGCCCTGGTCAATAGTAATACACTATACAGGATACTACTAGAGGGCCCTGGTCAATAGTAATACACTATATAGAATACTACTAGAGGGCCCTGGTCAATGGTAATACACTATATAGGGTACTACCTAGAGGGCCCTGGTCAATAGTAATACACTATACAGGGTACTACCTAGAGGGCCCTGGTCAATAGTAATACACTATATAGGATACTACCTAGAGGGCCCTGGTCAATGGTAATACACTATATAGGCTACTACCTAGAGGGCTCTGGTCAATAGTAACACACTATACAGGATACTACTAGAGGGCCCTGGTCAATAGTAATACACTATATAGAATACTACTAGAGGGCCCTGGTCAATGGTAATACACTATATAGGGTACTACCTAGAGGGCCCTGGTCAATAGTAATACACTATACAGGATACTACTAGAGGGCCCTGGTCAATATTAATACACTATACACGATACTACCTAGAGGGCCCTGGTCAATAGTAATACACTATATAGGATACTACCTAGAGGGCCCTGGTCAATAGTAATACACTATACAGGATACTACTAAAGGGCCCTGGTCAATAGTAATACACTATACAGGATACTACTAGAGGGCCCTGGTCAATAGTAATTCACTATATAGGGTACAACCTAGAGGGCCCTGGTCAATAGTAATACTACCTAGAGGGCCCTGGTCAATGGTAATACACTATATAGGGTACTACCTAGAGGGCCCTGGTCAATAGTAATACACTATACAGGGTACTACCTAGAGGGCCCTGGTCAATAGTAATACACTATATAGGGTACTACCTAGAGGGCCCTGGTCAATAGTAATACACTATACAGGGTACTACCTAGAGGGCCCTGGTCAATAGTAATACACTATACAGGATACTACCTAGAGGGCCCTGGTCAATAGTAATACACTATATAGGATACTACTAGAGGACCCTGGTCAATAGTAATACACTATATAGGTTACTACTAGAGGGCCCAGGTCAATAGTAATACACTATGTAGGTTACTACTAGAGGGCCCTGATCAATAGTAATACACTATACAGGATACTACCTAGAGGGCCCTGGTCAATGGTAATACACTATACAGGATACTACTAGAGGGCCCTGGTCAATAGTAATACACTATACAGGATACTACTAGAGGGCCCTGGTCAATATTAATACACTATACACGATACTACCTAGAGGGCCCTGGTCAATAGTAATACACTATACAGGATACTACCTAGAGGGCCCTGGTCAATAGTAATACACTATACAGGATACTACTAGAGGGCCCTGGTCAATGGTAATACACTATACAGGATACTACTAGAGGGCCCTGGTCAATAGTAATACACTATACAGGATACTACCTAGAGGGCCCTGGTCAATAGTAATAGACTATACAGGATACTACTAGAGGGCGCTGGTCAATAGTAATACACTATAAAGGATACTACTAGAGGGCACTGGTCAATAGTAATACACTATACAGGATACTACTAAAGGGCCCTGGTCAATAGTAATACACTATACAGGATACTACTAGAGGGCCCTGGTCAATAGTAATTCACTAAATAGGGTACAACCTAGAGGGCCCTGTTCAATAGTAATACTACCTAGAGGGCCCTGGTCAATGGTAATACACTATAGAGGATACTACTAGAGGGCCCTGGTCAATAGTAATACACTATAGAGGATACTACTAGAGGGCCCTGGTCAATAGTAATACACTATACAGGGTACTACCTAGAGGGCCCTGGTCAATAGTAATACACTATACAGGGTACTACCTAGAGGGCCCTGGTCAATGGTAATACACTATTCAGGATACTACTAGAGGGCCCTGGTCAATAGTAATACACTATATAGAATACTACTAGAGGGCCCTGGTCAATGGTAATACACTATATAGGGTACTACCTAGAGGGCCCTGGTCAATAGTAATACACTATACAGGGTACTACCTAGAGGGCCCTGGTCAATAGTAATACACTATAAAGGATACTACCTAGAGGGCCCTGGTCAATGGTAATACACTTTATAGGATACTACCTAGAGGGCCCTGGTCAATATTAACACACTATACAGGATACTACTAGAGGGCCCTGGTCAATATTAATACACTATACACGATACTACCTAGATGGCCCTGGTCAATAGTAATACACTATACAGGATACTACCTAGAGGGCCCTGGTCAATAGTAATACACTATACAGGATACTACTAGAGGGCCCTGGTCAATAGTAATACACTATACAGAATACTACTAGAGGGCCCTGGTCAATAGTAATTCACTATACAGGATACTACCTAGAGGGCCCTGGTCAATAGTAATACACTATATAGGTTACTACTAGAGGGCCCTGGTCAATAGTATTACACTATACAGGATACTACTAGAGGGCAGTGGTCAATAGTAATACACTATACAGGTTACTACTAAAGGGCCCTGGTCAATAGTAATACACTATACAGGATACTACTAGAGGGCCCTGGTCAATAGTAATTCACTATATGGGGTACAACCTAGAGGGCCCTGGTCAATAGTAATACTACCTAGAGGGCCCTGGTCAATGGTAATACACTATATAGGGTACTACCTAGAGGGCCCTGGTCAATAGTAATACACTATACAGGGTACTACCTAGAGGGCCCTGGTCAATAGTAATACACTATATAGGGAACTACCTAGAGGGCCCTGGTCAATAGTAATACACTATACAGGGTACTACCTAGAGGGCCCTGGTCAATAGTAATACACTATACAGGATACTACCTAGAGGGCCCTGGTCAATAGTAATACACTATATAGGTTACTACTAGAGGGCCCAGGTCAATAGTAATACACTATATAGGTTACTACTAGAGGGCGCTGGTCAATAGTAATACACTATACAGGATACTACTAGAGGGCACTGGTCAATAGTAATACACTATACAGAATACTACTAAAGGGCCCTGGTCAATAGTAATACACTATACAGCATACTACTAGAGGGCCCTGGTCAATAGTAATTCACTATATAGGGTACAACCTAGAGGGCCCTGGTCAATAGTAATACTACCTAGAGGGCCCTGGTCAATGGTAATACACTATAGAGGTTACTACTAGAGGGCCCTGGTCAATAGTAATACACTATACAGGATACTACTAGAGGGCCCTGGTCAATAGTAATACACTATACAGGTTACTACCTAGAGGGCCCTGGTCAATAGTAATACACTATACAGGATACTACTAGAGGGCCCTGGTCAACAGTAATACACTATATAGAATACTACTAGAGGGCCCTGGTCAATGGTAATACACTATATAGGGTACTACCTAGAGGGCCCTGGTCAATAGTAATACACTATACAGGGTACTACCTAGAGGGCCCTGGTCAATAGTAATACACTATATAGGATACTACCTAGAGGGCCCTGGTCAATGGTAATACACTATATAGGCTACTACCTAGAGGGCTCTGGTCAATAGTAACACACTATACAGGATACTACTAGAGGGCCCTGGTCAATATTAATACACTATACACGATACTACCTAGAGGGCCCTGGTCAATAGTAATACACTATATAGGATACTACCTAGAGGGCCCTGGTCAATAGTAATACACTATACAGGATACTACTAGAGGGCGCTGGTCAATAGTAATACACTATACAGGATACTACTAGAGGGCACTGGTCAATAGTAATACACTATACAGGATACTACTAAAGGGCCCTGGTCAATAGTAATACACTATACAGGATACTACTAGAGGGCCCTGGTCAATAGTAATTCACTATATAGGGTACAACCTAGAGGGCCCTGGTCAATAGTAATACTACCTAGAGGGCCCTGGTCAATGGTAATACACTATATAGGGTACTACCTAGAGGGCCCTGGTAAATAGTAATACACTATACAGGGTACTACCTAGAGGGCCCTGGTCAATAGTAATACACTATATAGGGTACTACCTAGAGGGCCCTGGTCAATAGTAATACACTATACAGGGTACTACCTAGAGGGCCCTGGTCAATAGTAATACACTATACAGGATACTACCTAGAGGGCCCTGGTCAATAGTAATACACTATATAGGATACTACTAGAGGGCCCTGGTCAATAGTAATACACTATATAGGTTACTACTAGAGGGCCCAGGTCAGTAGTAATACACTATGTAGGTTACTACTAGAGGGCCCTGATCAATAGTAATACACTATACAGGATACTACCTAGAGGGCCCTGGTCAATGGTAATACACTATACAGGATACTACTAGAGGGCCCTGGTCAATAGTAATACACTATACAGGATACTACTAGAGGGCCCTGGTCAATATTAATACACTATACACGATACTACCTAGAGGGCCCTGGTCAATAGTAATACACTATACAGGATACTACTAGAGGGCCCTGGTCAATAGTAATACACTATACAGGATACTACTAGAGGGCCCTGGTCAATAGTAATTCACTATACAGGATACTACCTAGAGGGCCCTGGTCAATAGTAATACACTATACAGAATACTACTAGAGGGCGCTGGTCAATAGTATTACACTATACAGGATACTACTAGAGGGCAGTGGTCAATAGTAATACACTATACAGGATACTACTAAAGGGCCCTGGTCAATAGTAATACACTATACAGGATACTACTAGAGGGCCCTGGTCAATAGTAATTCACTATATGGGGTACAACCTAGAGGGCCCTGGTCAATAGTAATACACTATATAGGGAACTACCTAGAGGGCCCTGGTCAATAGTAATACACTATACAGGGTACTACCTAGAGGGCCCTGGTCAATAGTAATACACTATACAGGATACTACCTAGAGGGCCCTGGTCAATAGTAATACACTATATAGGATACTACTAGAGGGCCATGGTCAATAGTAATACACTATACAGGATACTACTAGAGGGCCCTGGTCAATAGTAATACACTATACAGGATACTACTAGAGGGCACTGGTCAATAGTAATACACTATACAGGATACTACTAAAGGGCCCTGGTCAATAGTAATACACTATACAGGATACTACTAGAGGGCCCTGGTCAATAGTAATTCACTATATAGGGTACAACCTAGAGGGCCCTGTTCAATAGTAATACTACCTAGAGGGCCCTGGTCAATGGTAATACACTATAGAGGATACTACTAGAGGGCCCTGGTCAATAGTAATACACTATACAGGATACTACTAGAGGGCCCTGGTCAATAGTAATACACTATACAGGTTACTACCTAGAGGGCCCTGGTCAATAGTAATACACTATACAGGATACTACTAGAGGGCCCTGGTCAATAGTAATACACTATATAGAATACTACTAGAGGGCCCTGGTCAATGGTAATACACTATATAGGGTACTACCTAGAGGGCCCTGGTCAATAGTAATACACTATACAGGGTACTACCTAGAGGGCCCTGGTCAATAGTAATACACTATACAGGATACTACCTAGAGGGCCCTGGTCAATGGTAATACACTATATAGGCTACTACCTACAGGGCCCTGGTCAATAGTAACACACTATACAGGATACTACTAGAGGGCCCTGGTCAATATTAATACACTATACACGATACTACCTAGAGGGCCCTGGTCAATAGTAATACACTATATAGGATACTACCTAGAGGGCCCTGGTCAATAGTAATACACTATACAGGATACTACTAGAGGGCCCTGGTCAATAGTAATACACTATACAGGATACTACTAGAGGGCCCTGGTCAATAGTAATTCACTATACAGGATACTACCTAGAGGGCCCTGGTCAATAGTAATACACTATACAGGATACTACTAGAGGGCGCTGGTCAATAGTAATACACTATACAGGATACTACTAGAGGGCACTGGTCAATAGTAATACACTATACAGGATACTACTAAAGGGCCCTGGTCAATAGTAATACACTATACAGGATACTACTAGAGGGCCCTGGTCAATAGTAATTCACTATATAGGGTACAACCTAGAGGGCCCTGGTCAATAGTAATACACTATATAGGATACTACTAGAGGGCCCTGGTCAATAGTAATACAC